>NC_089844.1:117648814-117989171 GCF_035609145.1 Eleutherodactylus coqui | reverse complement strand
AACTCCTGAAAACATGACTTGTGAGGGTTTATGAGGACTGGATTTTAGGAAATACTGATTTACAACAATTTTTAAAACTAATTATAGTAAGTTTATTGAACTGTCAGAGACCACACCCCTTCCTCTAATCCCCACCTTTAAAGTGGACAGTGTGGTGTATGTTGAAGAAAGTCACACATTTTTGCACACAAAGCTGTGCTCCAAGATTTGCGATGTTTTTTACAAACACAACTGCTTTTATAGGTTAATCAGCTAATGGTACATAGACCATTGATAAATTTTGGACCAGTGAAAACCGATTAGATAAGCCTCCTTTAAGGTCTTGTTGGTTTTTTATGCTTTTTTGCATACATACATATATTTCTTTCCTATAGCTGCCACTATTGACTTGCATTTCAAACAGGCTTGGTGGAAGTTTAGTTTTGCACTTACAAGTATATTAACAAAAGTTAGATGAGTCTGGAAAATACCGATCAACATGTCAGGGCTTCTGTAACGTTACTAATTGAAGTTGTATCCAGATATTCATAGAGGCTGAACATGTCACTTCTGTCCGGTAAAAGGACAATACAAACCTTTGGTCTTGTATAAAACTTACAATGAAGAGTTGCGTAATCCAGAAGAAACGCTAATCGACTCGCTGCCTCTGCAATCTCATCCTTCAGTTTATAAACCGTGACATCACTTGAAGTCCTCAAGAAGTTAACAAGAGCAACCAGATCTTCAGTGGTCGCTGGCATCTCGTTGACTCTGTCTGCGATTCTGCTGTACTTCAAACAAATACTGGAAAGGTAAAGTTAAAAAGGCCATTTGTGAGCACCACACAGCTACTATCTCAGTATCTTCTTTACAGAGGTTGGTTCACAGTGTCAACACCTTTCCATACAAACTTCATAAAAGGGGGAGGAGTGGGAGAAGAGGAGGCGTAACGTGAAGCTCCTGGGCGCCAGTGCAAAATCTGCAACAGGGCCCCCACAATAATGCTTTATACATAGTACTGGGCTCCCTATATGGAAAGAAGAGAACTTATTGCCACCTAAGGCTCTTCGGCCATGCTGCAACCGCATCCCCTGCATTCCCTATAGTTACGCCCTTGGCTCCCTCTATGAGGCAAGATAGGAAGCCACTATGTAAGAGAAGTTCTCGCTCTGGCAGACCCGGCCTGTCCAGGTATTACATGTCTGTTCACTCATTTTAATGGCCAGCATGTAATACTACAGTACATTTGCACTGCAGCGGCCATTATATCAAACTAAGGCTCTGTGCAGACTGTGTTTGAGCTACAACGTATTCCACTGTAAAAGCATACAGTGACATATGTCGCCCATTGTAAAGAAATACACTTTTAATTGGTGGCTTACTGTATAGGAAAGTGCTACATAGTTGAAAAAAGGTATAGTGTGATGAACACCCATGATCACCTAGAGAGTTCACAGTTCATAAAAAAAACAGTCATGGAAAAGGGAGTATAATGAAAGAGAAAAGCAAAGGCGTAAGTCTAAAATGGCTCAGGAGTCAGGACTCCTGGCCTGGCCCCTCTGCATTCCCTTAGAAATGCACTGATGCCCCGCTCTCTTACTTCGGAGGAGCCACCATCTTTGAGTTTTTGTGACAAATAGCTAAAGATTACAGCAGCACTCTCAAAAGTCCCCAACCTTGGCGGAGCGGTATATTGCACGCTGGTCCAAACGGTCCCAAACCAAAAAGGACCCCAAGCCAGAGGAACAATCAAGAATAGATGCCAGCAGCAAACGAGTTGTCGTTTTCACAGTCCCCAAAGGGACCAGCTTTATTCCGCTTCACAAGCAAGAAAGTCAGGCAGACAGCTGCAATGTTTCGACCCACCTGGTCTTCGTCAAGCTAGTACTGCCAGCGTACGTGGCCTCGGTGTATATGTGCCGGGCCCTTTGCCGTTTTTACGGTGCCGGAGGGCACACATACAACACCTACGGCCGTGTAAACAGGTCCTAAAACAGCAATATATACATAAGAAAGAAAATAACCCAAAGTTGACGCCAACCAAAATCGTCACTGTATGCGCATACATATTATATATCAAAACATCCGAAACAAAAAGAGGAACCCATTCCCATACTTTATTTTAGCGTAAATATTCTAATTAAAAAAAAACTATAAATGTTAAAGAAATAATTTTTTTTAGCTTTTTACCCCCAATAAAACTAAAAGAAAAACGGGAAAAAAGTCACTGAAAAAGATATTTTAAAAAAGCCCTATATGTCATGGGGAAAAAATGCAGCAAAAATAATTTTGGTAGCTAAAGGAAAAAAAAATAGGGCAGTAAAACCGCCACATGGGTAAAATCCCTAAAACGTGTCTGGTCCTTAATGGGTTAAATAACATCATGAATAAATTCTCAATTTACTTATGTCACAAGGATCAGCATATCACATAACATGTCCATTTAGAACGTAGTAAAGGAAATAATTTCTCCTTGTGCGGTCATTTTAAATGTTTTTAATCTCACATTAATCAAAGCCCACAACATCAAACGGCATGTAATTAAACATAACAGTGCTGTCATGTTACATCAAACAGACCTGCACAGAACTAACAAGTCTAAAAGGTGACATTACCGCAGAACACGGAACAAATGACAGAGGATGAAAGGGAAACAACCACCGTATCACTCATGGATTATGCATTTTTATTACATACTGTAGAGGTTGTACATGAATGCTATACCAGCTCTTTATAACCAATAGTTTTCTTTCTGAAATAAATGTGTAAAAGCTATGGACACCTGGGGGGAGATTTTGTTTCCTTTAGGGATTATTCCGACGACCGTATATCGGCCGCGTATTCACGCCGGCCGCTATACGGCGTCCCGTTCTGCAGGGGGAGGAGGCTGGAAGAGCCAAGAGCAGTGCTCTGAGCTCCCGCCCCCTCTCCACCAACTCTCCATTCCCTCTCCGCTCCTCTGCACTATTTGCATTGAGGGAAGGCGGGATGGGGCGGAGCTAATTCCCAGAACTTAGTTCCACCCTGCCCTGCCTCCACTCATTGCAAATAGTGCAGAGGGGCGGAGAGGGGGTGAACAGGAGGCAGAGAGGGGGCGGGAGCTCAGTGCACTGCTCCCGACTCTTCCAGCCTCGTCCCCCTGCAGAGAGAGACGACGTATATCGGCCGGCGTGAATACCTAGCCGATATACGGTCGTCTGAATAAGCCCTTAAATGCATGTGTATTGGGCTGACAATCAGTTTTGCAGTAAGGTTCACTTAGACATCTTGCAGGGTTTGAAGGGTTAGCTTCATCACATCGCTATATATAAACACTGCAGTCCGACGGGGTGTTTAACCGGAACGACTATCGTTCCAAAAATCGTTCAAATGAATTATGGTTCAGTTAAACATGAGCAAATGACTGAATGTAGAGCAAGAATCGTGCGCTTCTTGTTCTTCGTTCAGCTTCAGTCGCCATAAGAATCATCGTCGGATCGCTGGGTTTTCGTTATGTTTACCCCTTAGTGACAAAGCCTGTTTGCGCCTTAGTGACGGAGCCAAATTTTGGAAATCTGACATCTGTCAATTTAAAGGGGTTGTCCCACGAAAGCAAGTGGGGGTATACACTTCTGTATGGCCATATTAATGCACTTTGTAATGTACATTGTGCATTAATTATGAGCCATACAGAAGTTATTCACTTACCTGTTCCGTTGCTAGCGTCCTCGTCTCCATGGTGCCGTCTAATTTTCAGCGTCTAATCGCCGGATTAGACGCGCTTGCGCAGTCCGGTCGTCTTCTTTTCTGAATGGGGCCGCTCGTGCCGGAGAGTGGCTCCTCGTAGCTCCGCCCCGTCACGTGCCGATTCCAGCCAATCAGGAGGCTGGAATCGGCAATGGACCGCACAGAAGACCTGCGGTCCACCGAGGGTGAAGATCCCGGCGGCCATCTTCACCAGGTAAGTAAGAAGTCACCGGAGCGCGGGGATTCAGGTAAGCACTATCCGGTTTTCTTTTTTAACCCCTGCATCGGGTTTGTCTCGCGCCGAACGGGGGGGCTATTGAAAAAAAAACAAAAACGTTTCGGCGCGGAACAACCCCTTTAACATATCATAACTCCGTAAAGGCTTTGCATATCCAAGTGATTCTGACATTGTTTTTTCACCACATATTGTACTTCATTTAAGTGGTGAAAATAGACCAATATAACTTGTGTATATTTACTAAAAGTGCCAATATTGGAAAAATGTTGAAAAAAATCTCACATTTTCAACTGTAATATCTCAAATATGTGCAAACATACTGTACTAATTTTTACTAAGATATATATTTCCATCTGTTTACTTTATTCTGAATGCACGTTTGAAAAACTTGAGGTTTTTTTTTAACCCTCTAGGAGACGTACAAAATTAACATTACTATTCAGCATTTTGAGGAACACTTTGTTTTCCTACATCAAGCCAAGATTGCAAAGACTCATAGCTGTCAGAATGATAGGTGCCCCAACAAATGACCCTATTTTAAAAACTACACCCCTTAATGTATTCACTGAGGGGTGTCAGGAGTATTTTGACCCCATAGTTTTTTTTCAGGAATTAATGCAATTTAGAGGAGAAAAAATAAAATTTCATATTTTTACATATATGTCATTTTAAAGACATATTTTTTTCCTATAGTGCCCATGAAAATGAGGATTGACACCCCAAAAAGGATACCCCCGTTTCTCCCGTGTTCACAGACATACCTATTGTGGCCCCAATCGTATGTTTGGATAAACAAAGGGGCCCAAAATGAAAGGAGTAGTCAGTGGCTTTCCGAACAGAAATTTTGCTTAAAGGCCTCTTATGCCCCATAGCACACATGTAGAGCTGTTGAGCGACCAAAACCATAGAAAACCCCCACAAATGACCCCACTTTGAAAACTAGACCCCTTATTGAATTCATCTAGGGGTGTACTGCATATTTTGATCCCACAGTATTTGAATGAATCTACGCAAAGCAGAAGGAAAAAATTACTATTTAAATTTTTTTGGCAATTATGTCAATTTAAAAACTTTTTTTGTACCTTTTGTACTTTTTTTGTACTAATGTGAGTGGAATTGTGTAATCCAATGCGATTGATTTGCGTATTACCGCGGATCAGACTTATGTGTAATCCGTAATTCCTATCCGGTCATGTGAGACCGGCCAAAGGTAGATCGCTATCTTTTTATCATGTGACCGGAGACCGCTCCAGGCTCTCGGCGACCAACGCAAGGAGACTTTAGGTTTCCTGGGCTCCCCGCCTTCTGCGCATGTGTCCAGCATTTTGCCGGCGGTCACATTTGCAGAATGTCTGGAAGGTCCACGGAATAGGAACGCGTCGGGGTTCAAATACAGTGACCTCCGGTAAAAAGTTACATCTCCTCTCACCGATCACATGGGTGAGGGGAGATGAAACTTCAACTTTTTAAAATTTTTACGTGATCGCTATTATCCATTGGATAACGGCGAACACGTGATCAGGAACCGCTTACTGCGGCCCCCCTGTGAAATCTCCAGGCTCTAGGCTAAGTTTTGTAGCCAAGAGCAGGGAGATTTTAAATCACCCTGGCAATCCACGACTTTTGCGCATGCGCCTGCCATTTCGGCGACAGACACGTGCGCAGAAGTTGGGGTAAGGTCCGCCGATAAATCTGGGGGCCTTAGGGACGTAATTTCATCCTCCCTCATGGATATGATCCGTGGGAGGAGATGAAACGTGAGCTTTTTAAACTTTTTTTTTTACTTTTTCAAACTTTTTTTAGTTTTTACAACTTTTTTAACTTTAAATGATCACTGTTATCCATGGGATAACAGTGATCATGTCCCTGATTACCTTTCTCTGCTCCTGGCTACACATGGTAGCCAGGAGCAGAGGGATTTTAAATATCCCAGGACCTATGCCCCTTTGTGCAATCATCGGGCGCGCATGCGCAGAAGGGGACTTCAGGTCCCGCAAGACCGGGACATGGCGGAGGACCCGGGGTGAGTATTTTCACCTCTCCTCATGGATCCGATCCATGAGGGGAGGTGAAGTTAACTTTTTTTCAACTTTTTAAAAACTTTTTTGTGATCGCCGCTATCCATTGGAATGAATAGGAAGCATTTTCAGCTGTGCTGAAAACACAGCTGAAAAGGCAGCGTTTTGCAAACTCCCTGTTTGAGGGAGGCCTTAAGACTTGTTAGTTCTGTGTAGATTTAGCTGATGTAACATGGCAGCACACTACTTAGATCATCCTACTGAAAAGGGCAGGTTCTGAACAAGGTTGCCCTTTTCGGGATGGTTACTGTGATATAGAAACTGCTGGAGCGCCCGCCATTTTGGCTGCATGTGTTATCCATTTTTGTATCACTTTAATACTATTCATGCCTTGAGTTGTTAGAATGTAGTTATAAGTTTCTCAGTCCCCCTGCCTTTTAAATATTCGCATTTAGAATGCAATTGTCTGACATTCCCCTGGACTAGGGTGAATAAGCCCCTTCCATTCTCCTGGCTCCGCTTATCTGTTTAGTTTAGAATTAGAAGAAGGAGTGTGATATATATATTGAGCACTGCTGGCCTTTTTAAAAAAAGATCTGCTTACCTAGGAAACAAAAGCTGGTGGTGGCAGCCAGTGTGTGTGGGTATTGTAGAGTGTGGGAGTCATTAGACCGGATCGGGGGGTAATTTGCGCTTTTGTTTTGCATGCGTGCAGAAGCCTGAGAAAGCTGGGTACAAATCCACCTGTATTTTAACATCTCCATGCTTGCAATTCCGCTAGAGTGATCGATTAAGGCTCTGCCGTAACAAGTGTTTGCAGCAGTGAGAGTGCTTGGTTTAGTCGATCTATGACAATTGGTGACAGAGGCGGGAACGATCGGGGTTTCCCCATCTCCCATCTGTGACAATTACCCTGTGGCAGGGCTTAGCATTCAGACAGTCCGCAATTTAAGAGTTTAATAAGGTGAGAAATATGTTCCTATCTCCCATGTTGTAATAATAGGATTGCTATGGATCATCATGCGACTAGACCTGCTGTGGCTTGGACTACCATTGGACAAGATTCTGTAGCCTGCTGAGACTGTTCTGTTTGTTCTTTTAAATGTGAGTTTATATTTATTTGTAGGTAAACGTTGCTGTCCTTTAAAGTGTAATGAGTAAAGGTTTTATTAAATGTATATTTACTATATCATCTTTTGGCCAATATTGATATACCATTTGGAAGAGCAGGTCTTAAGGTTATTTGTACCTGATTCCCTTAATTTAATTTGGCTTACTTTATTAGGCCTCGTTCACACGAACGCTGTTTTAGCGCAGTATAGGCATGTGAAAAGATTGCGGCTATACTGCACTAAAGATCGTGTGAACGGGTGATTTCCAGCTATTTTAATTAGCTATGAAATTGCCCATTCACACGATCAGAGGTGCGTGTTATCCAGCTCCCATAGGAGTCTATAGAAAGCACGCACCAAAGATACGTCAGGTCCTATGTTTTCCTGCACCACAGACCTTAGATGTGAGCCTTGCAGTCGCATGTCCGATCTTTGTTAGGTGCGAGCATTTAGCGAGTCTAAAATCCCTTCATCTGAACGGTTCTATAGGAAACTGTTGGTTCTAATAGAAGTACTTTCTTTGTGCGCTTCTAATGCACTAAAACAGCGCTCGTGTTAATGAGGCCTTACTTAATAGAGCAGTATTAATACTAATTTACCCAGTATAAAGGCCCAGTAGTTACCATTGTTGACTTGTGCCACTGGGGTCCCAGACTGTGATACTACCTTCAGCAACCTCTGTAAGGGTCCTTGTAGACAAGCTGGTTCTCGTTTGAACGAGCTAATGAGTGAGTGACACTAGCTCATGTACTCCAGTGTAGCCTATTTACAGGCAGATGCATCTTTGGCTCGCTCAAATGAGAATCGTTCAGGCTGTCACATTCACTCACTGTATAAGCCAATGAGAGGAACTGAATGATTGCTGTTTAAACCGAATTACAAGTGAACAAGCCAACAATGGTTTTTTTAAAATGAACGATGAGGCCACGTTCACGCAAGCTGTTTTAGCGCATTAGAGGCGCGTGAAAAGGGCACTTCTATAAGAACCAATGGTTTCCTACAGAAGCGTTCAGTTGAAAGAATTTTAGATGCACTATATACCAGCATCTAACAAAGATGGAACATGCGACTGCAAAGCTTGCATCTAAGGTCCGTGGTACGAGAAAACATAGGACCTGACCAATCTTTGGTGCGTGCTATCCATAGACTTCTATGGGAGCTGGATAACATGCACCACGCAACTCTGATCGTGTGAATGGGCTAATTAAAATAGCTGGAAATCCCCCGTTCACGTGATCTTTAGTGCAGTATAGCCGCAATCTTTTCACACGCCTATACTGCACTAAAACAGCGCTCATGTGAATGAGGCCTGAATGAAAAGCGAGACATTATCGTTCGTCGCTCAGTTGTCTTGCGTCTAGATAGAACATTATTGTTCACTTTTGCTTGTTTATGTTCAATATATATTTTATTGAAAATCAGTAAGGTATACAGTCAGTCATATTTGCATTGGAATTTCTCATTAGACAACAAACAAACAGAGAAAGAAAGAAAAGAAAGTATTAATAAAAACTATCATTGGCGCAATACAGTATTGTCGGAAGTCCCTCAACATCTGTATTTACTCCTTTAATTATTTATCTAGGTTCTTCCTTAGGTGTACCCAAGTCAGATATGTGTGCCTTCATACTTAACATTTATTAATATAATGTAACCAAATAACCTAGAATTTAATGTGCTTAGGTTTCTGGGTGGGGAGGGTGAGCCTCCCAACTCCAGCTATATACTTGGCGTCGGGCTTCCATCTCCAGCGCCAACCTTGCAAATAATGAAAGGGAAAAAAAATAAGGTGAGAACAACATTGGGTGAGGGAAAAAGATAGGTACAGAGGGGGTTATCGGGGAGGTAGAGGGGGGGGGGGGGGGTTCGTTTGCGGCCCTATGTGGGTCAGAATGGGCAGGGGCATGACCAACCGGCGGCGGCCCTCCAGGTGCAGATGTCATCTGTCATGTTAGCATTTATTGTTAATGTTTAAGGTTGGAACACACCGTTCGTTACCCATGGACTGAATTTGGGGGATGAGCGGAAGCTTATCCAGGTCGCCCATGTGGCGTAGTGTTCGGAGTATTTAGAGTCATCTTTCGCCCTCAGTTCTTCCATGTGCATGATATCGTCCATGGCTTTTACCCACATCAGGCGTGTAGGGGGTTCTGTGGAGTTCCATAACTGGGGTATCACCTGTCTTACAGCCAATAGGAAGAATCTGAGTACTCCCTTCTTGTTTGATTTTATAGAGCCTGGTAGAATGGAAAGAAGGGCGATCTCCGGGGTGAGAGATATTTTTCCCCGGGTGAGAGAGTTGTATAGGGCGTTTATCTCCTTCCATAACGGGGAGACCCTTGGGCAAGCCCACCATATGTGGATCATCGACCCTAGGCTGTCCGAACATCTCCAACAGCTACTACTGGTGTTGGGATACATTTTAGCCAGGCGTTCCGGGGTCCGGTACCACCTAGATAGAATTTTATAGTTTAGCTCTTGGTATTTACCAGAGATCGACATTTTATGAGTCATGGTTATCGATTTGGCCCAGTCATTTTCCTCCAGGTGTCGTCCCAGATCCCTTTCCCAGCCCTTTTTGAATCTCATCTCAGTGTCTCGCGCCTCCCCAGTTATCAGCATGTCGTAGACCACGGAGATTTCACCTCCCCTGTCAGGAGACCCCGCACATAGCTCTTCAAATGGTGTGGGTTGCTGCGTTAATTCTGAAGCCTGACCTTGCGTTTGGATGAAATGGTTTAGTTGCATGTGTTGGAACCACGCACCGGCTACCAGGGCTCCTTCTCCTCCTATCTCTTCTATTGATTTGATCCTACCCTCTTTCGTTACGTCTCGGAGTCTAGGAACCGGTAACACTTTTGCTTGTTTAAACAATTTTTTTGACAGTCAATCTGTCTAAAAGCACCCTCAGTGGTTGTATGTTCTCTCTGTACTTGTGTGACTTGCTGCAGGGATTCTGGTTTAATTCCACACTTCAGAAACACGTTGATAGTTTAATTGGGTTTAAATGAATTAAGCCCCAGTGTGTGCATAAGGGCTCTTTCACACGAGGTATGTGTTTTTACATCCATTCACGCGGCTGAGTGTGATGTATTAGCAAAAAAATACGCCGCAGCCCAAAAATCCCTCGTTTGGCATAAATCCTCGGAATTACTTCAAAAGCCTACATAGAGGAACTATACGTTTTTCACTGTGTTGGATGCTGCTAAACTGCCTCCGCTGCCCTTTTTTCCAGCTCACATAGGAGTCTATGGGAGCTGGCAGTGTATATCGGTTGAAAGATAGATTCAGACCTATCTTTTCACGCAGCGTATAATAGCAGTCGCTGATTTCGGTCACATATATTCTATTTTTTCCGGTTCAACGTTTTTACATGCCGCAAAATCGCCCGTGTGAATAAATGCATTCGAATCCAATGCCGGGTGTGAAAACGCGGGTACATAGCCGCGTAAAAACACTTGTGTTAATGAAGTCTGAGATTGAGAAATAAGATAATGTCAGTGATTACACTCAGTGTGCAGCACTATGGAGAATGTTGGTGCTATTGTATATAAGCAAGAAGAAATAAATAATCTAGTTATTACATCTCACCCCTTATTAAGCTCCCTGTTTTCATCCACTTCAAACCGGACAAGATGATCCTTCAGTTTTTGGGCTCTGGCACAGAGATCTTCGTTGAGACGCAAGGCATCCAAACAGAACATGGCCAGAGGAACAGTAACATGCATAGATGCAATTTCTCCCTGTAGCTGTGATAAGTTATTGATTTTCTGTGTAAAACAAATAAACAGTTAAGTAACTCAAATACGTGAAGGGAATATAGTAGTAGTAATCACAGCAGAAAAAACACAATATAATGTAAAAATGTACAGTAAAACCTATCTGACAAACAATTACATGCGCACAGGTAGGCAGGGATCACACGGGCGGACCGGATTCTGCAAGGGGAAAGCCTGCAGGGGATTCTGGCTGTGAGGCCGAACGGCGACCCCGCCTGAATTTTCTGTATTGCACAATGTTAATTGCGTAACGGCTGTGGTTTGGGCAGCCTCCCTGCGGAATCCGTGGCAAAATAAATCATGCTGTGATCTTTCCTTCGCTCGCGGATTATGCAGTTCGTATTCGCGGGTGTGAGCGAAAAAGTGATTTTACATGCTTTTCAGTGTTTTGCCTCAGATCCTCCACGCAAACGCCAATCGCTGATTCTGCAAATGGAATTTGCCCGTGTGAGACTGGCCTTATGCCTGTGATCATATTTCAAATGTCCTAAGCAAAATTTTAGCAGTTTGTATAAATATAATTAAACAAGAATAATTCAAATAGCACAGCACAACTTATATAGCAAGTGGTTTCTCCAAATTCAACCAAAGTGACACTTTTAATGACTCCTGTAGCATAATGGCTCTTACCCACTGGCAATACGACTTCCCTGCGATGCGAGAGTGAATTAATGTAGATGTGCCCCCTCTTCCCCCATTCTCCTCTCTCGGGTGGGGTGGGTGGTGGGAAATTCCTAGCCTGCGTCACGATCTTCCCCTATTGATTTCGATGGGACCAGCGCTGCTGCCGGCCCCATTAAAAACAATGGGCGATAGCGCACATTCTGCTTTGCGATGCGAGGTTAGAGTGAAAACATCGCTAATGAGAATGAAACCATTGAAAACCATTGGTTCCATTCTCATGCGCTTTCACTCACTCTCGCATCGCAGGGAAGTCGTATCGCCAGTGGGGAAGTGCCCGAAGAATTATACAACCCCCTGAACAGAATCCCCCAAATTTGCAAATCAGGTGTGTTGTCCCAAGCCCACTTGATGCAACTAATCAAGGGCTTCATTAGTTACATTAGGTGAGCTTGAGATAAAACAGATAAAATATCTGAACTGCTTAGGGCTTTGCTGACTCTGATGTTTAATTGCATGTTAGAAATACAACTAAAGGCCCATTTACATGGAACGATGATCGCTCAAAATTCGGTCAAACGACAGTTTTGAGTGATCATCTTTGCATAACTGTAAGTAGCTAATTAGCTACCAAAGAGTTAATGCAGGCGGAGCGGGATTCCACCAGGATAGCTCTGAGAACAATGCAGCTCTTTTGTATATGCAACTGCTCTTTTGTATATGCTGAACTGCCAGCGGGATACCAGCTAAAAGAATGCTATCAGCATGCGGCGCTGATAAGGCTCATCGCTGATTTCTAGCTGGCTAGAAATGAGCGATGAAAGAACAGTGCACGAAAAGTGCACAATAGCCGCGCTTTTAGACACAACGGTTATCGTTTAAAAGATGGCTTTTAAGTGAATTTTGAGCAATAATTGTTGTGTTTTAAATGGGTCTTTAGTTAGGCAGAATGCCCACGGATGGATTATAGCTGCGGAATTCGTGGCCAGACACCCGCGGCGAATTTTGTAGCAATATCCGTCCATATATATGCTATGATAAAGAATTCTCCCCTGTCCACGAGTGGAAATCAGTTGTGATTTTCCGCTCAAGGGGGAGTATCGGAGCATGTTCTAATCTGTGCGAAAATCGCACAAACGGCTTCCATTGCAGTCAATGCAAGCCATTCATCCCGTGATACATATGCCGTGATGCAAATGCTCTCAGATTTTAATTCATGTCTCAAGCTATTATGTAAAAACCTCTAATAACAGAAAAAGACTTTTTGCACTACAAACCTGGCTATATCCACTTCACCGAACAAGAACCATAAGTATAGATTATTTCTTTAAAGGAAATGTCCTCTTATGACAACCTAGTAAATGGCAAATGTTTTTATATAAAGATCCAATAATCCATAGTGGTTGATAGTTCAGCTCAATTGAAAATCCTGTTAATCCAGAATTCAAGAAGCTTCTAAGTGACCTTATGTGTTGTGGTTGAGTTGTGGTAAGCACATGTGGATTACCTTTCAGTGCCATGCTGTACCTGTCCTGGTTTCAAACTGCAAACACAAGTGCAGCACAGTAAATGGTGGTAATCTATGTGCATGTACAGCCACCCTTACTAAATAAGGCACAGACAGACAGATATATAGGTGGACAAGCATTTATGTTCCAAACTAAAACTATCATTTGAAAATTACGTACTATACATAATTTATTGCTGTGCTTCTCACTTTTATCACATTATGTAATAGTTCAATAGAATATATAATAAATCTAATGACCATGACACAGTACAATGACATCTAAAACAAAAACTTCCTTCAGGCTTTATTCCCACAAGCGCATATACAGAGCGTTTTCAAGCCCAGGCGTATATACACTACCCATATGAAGCATTGGTTTGCAATGCATTCATTCACATGGGTGATTATATGGCGTGTAAATATGCCAGTAGCATGAAAAATAGAACATATACGTGGCCGGCGCATATACGCTCAGCCAAAACATAGTTCTGGAACTATGTTTTGGCCAATATACGCCGGCGGGTCCTATAGACTCCTATGGGACCAGGGAAAGAGAAGGGAGACATTCATGCAGTGTCCAACGCTGCAAAAAGCTTACAGGTGCCTCTATATAGACACTGGAAGGCATCCAGAGGATTTTGGCAGAGCAAGAATTTTCCAGGGTGCGTCGTATTTTTTCCGCTAAAAACACCACTCATGGTTGTGTGAATGGATGAGAAAACGCTGGGCGCGATCGCGGAAAAACGCCTATTAAGGCACTTATACGGAGCGGGCGTAAAAACCTAAAAATGCCGTCGCCGTATATCCGCCTGTGGGAAAGAGCCCTAATGAGCATGATCCTTTCATTTCTTATTACCTTAGTGAAGGCCTGTAGTGAATGTTCCTCCTTAAGGAATCTCATAACATCTTGTTGAGCTTTTTTGTTCAAAAGATCACTGTATTTTTTATAAACATTTAGGTACCTAAGGGAAAAGGAAACCAGATAGCTTTAGAGGTTGTTCAATATTGCTGAAAAATACATTTCTATGAAATATCCACTGTCTATAAAATGATGTTATGTGATAAGGTTGAACGAAAAAAAAGTTTGGTACAGTGTTAGCCAGTAAAGTGTGATTGTTCTCAGTGAGAGAAACCAAGTAATCTTGTAGATATGATACCTTTTAATGGCCAATAAAAATGCATGATGTTACTGCGAGTTTTTGGGGATATCTCGCCCCCTTCGTCAGGCTAATGAATGAAACTAGTTTGGATGGCACATAATCTATATATATAAAGACGAAAGCCCTCACTGACTGACTGACTGACTGACTGACTCACTGACTCACTCACTGACTCACCACTAATTTTCCAACTTCCCGATGTCGTAGAAAAATGAAATTTCTCACGAGCATTGATTATGTCATAAATAGGAAAAGTTAATGAGTCCCAGCTCGATTATTCAATTCTAAGTGCAAAAGAAATAGCGTCCAAATTTTACGTACGTAATCTAATTCACTCACTTCCCGATGCAACAAATAATTACACAAATTTTTACCGCAAAAATGTGAAATTTGCTACGACCATTCTTTCCGTACTAAATATTGCAAATTTAAAGGGCTGCAACTTGATTATTCAATCCTATGCATAAAAGTAGGTGACCCCCTATGTAATGTAACTAATAACATACATCTGTACTGCACAAACTTGAAATTTGGCATGACCATTCCTATGTTATGTAACTAATAACATATCTGTACCCCGCAATATATGAGGCAGTTATCTTCTCAGCAAAACAAAATGCATTTAGAAATATGAGTATATACTGACAGGAATAAAACTGATTGTCGTATGTATTGAAAGGCTGTAAAGTGGAAGTGGATATGGACTGCTGGGATGGAGTATGCCTTTAAGTATAACAAGGGGCTGCAACCTTCAGTCTGGGTAGGAAATTTGAATAAAAAGGGGCATTACCTTTAAGGGTAAAAATAAGGGGAGAGTGTTTGTGAGGTGGCACATTCTGTGGGGTGACATTTTCACATACAGTCTGAGATAAATCTATGTCCTATCTGCTTATACACTGAGAGGAATCTATCTGATCTGTGTGTTATGAGCAGCGTGTGTGAGGTGGACATTCTATGTAGTGGCATTTTCATATACAGTCTCTCTCCTATCTGCTTTTTATATACTGAGAAAAATCTAAATGACCTGTGTGTAATGAGCAGCGTGTGAGGTGGACAATTTGTGGAGGGAAATTTTTACATAGTTTGAGAAAAATCTCTCTTCTATCTGCCTATACACTGAAATAATCTAACTGGCCTGTATGTAATGAAAACATATCTCTTCTATCTGCCTATGCACTGAAAATCAACAAGAAATACGATTTATGAGAGAGGGTTTTTTTCAAAAATATATAAAGCCTAGGAAAGTTATTTTGGCACACACGCCAAGTTAGGCCTTTAACTTCCGGTAATAGACAGGCGTTTTTGAGAAATTCATTGCCCATCCGTGATAATTTACAATAAAATTGTGAATCTTGAAAAAAATGTAATTTATTTCCCATAAAACTATTAAATCTATCTTATCTGAATTTATTTGTAAACAAAATGTCTCTTGAATTCATTCTTGTTGATGGACACGCTGCCCCACACAAAGTGGCAAATATTCCTCCGGATGGTTCCTGTCTTTTCCACTCTTTATCTTTATGGAAATCTGACTAGAAGCAACTCCATCCGCTGTCTTATTGTCAACCATGTACTGTGCTGTGGGCAGAGGTAAAAGTCTGGACTGATGATGGGAGGGGTAGTAATTATTTAACAGAAGAAAATTACAGGAAGGAAATGCTAAAACCTACTACCTTTTATTTTATATAAAGGAAACGTCGCATGGTTACCTCCCCGTGGTGTTTCCTGGGTAACGCAGAGAACTATGCAAAATGGTGAACATATGTTTTTCCTCGGTATCTCTAAAGTAACCACGACTTGATAAGATTTTCTGTGTAAACACCAGATAAACACCAGTACTAAATTAACTCGGGCGAAGCCGGGTAAGTTATAACATACAAATGAAGAGGGAAGGAGAACACATTCCTCTTCATTTAGATCAAGAGCAATGTTTTCTCCTCTCCTCTTCATTTGTATATTATAATTATGTGCCATCCAAACTAATTTCATTCATTAGCCTGACGAAGGGGACAAGATATCCCCGAAAGCTTTCTATAACATCATGTATTTTTGTTAGCCAATAAAAGGTATCATATCTACAAGATTACTTGGTTTCTCTCACTGAGAACAATCACACAGTGATAAGGTTGAAGACACTGTGCTTCAGATAACAGAGGAAGAAGAAGCATGGTGGCTCAGTGGGTAGCATTGCTGCCTTGCTGTGCTGGGGTCATAAGTTCAAATCTGACCACAGACAGCATCTGGAGTTTCAACATATGAGTTTTTGTATGATCTCCCTGTGTTTGTGTGAGTTTGTTCTTCATAGTAATCACCTTTATTTGTATAGAAGAGTAGGAATAATTTTAACGAGTTTAGTTGAGAAGAACCACCAGAGGTATGGGTTCACGGCGAACAGAACTCTTAGCTCAACACTATTTCAGACCAAACGGCCAGAAGCAGACCATAAGGGTGGCATGAGCCCAATGTTCTCACTGGTCAGCACAATGCAGCTCGATTGGTATTCGCCAAGGAACACTAAAATTGGCAAACTTCCACATGATAACCATCGGTACCCTGACTACTGTTACATATTGCAATTACATTAAAAAAAGTGCTCTATAGTGTTGAGCGGCAGAGCTCCAAAGATAAGAAATAGTGGTAATTAAATATTTGTACCTGGGGTGGTTGTGCAAAGCCACAACACACAAATATGCAGTCAGCAGCTTTCATCCCAAGTGTACCAGCACAAAACCTCTGTGATGCAATCAGATAGTATGCAGGAAAAGAAAGGTACCAATAGTGCACTGACAGTGAAGAATCTGTCAGTACTCTATGGGTCCCCTGGTTTTCCTGCACATTATCCCACTGTTAAGTACTGGGACAAAATCCTCAGAGCCATTCTGGTGCAGTAGACTCTGGGTTCCTCCAGGTAAAGGACAACGCCCGGCCTCGTGGCCAGATTGTGTAGGCATTGTAACAAAGGCACTGAGGGCAATCACTTGTCTTCACATTTCCCAATCCGAATCCAGTTGAGAACCTCAATTGGTTGATGATTTTGGCTGCCATTGTGTTCCCCACGAACTGCACAATTTATAAAAGTAATCTTTCATTTATCGAGATCTGATGTGGGTTAGGCCTCTTTCCCACAGCTACAAAATCGCAAGATATTGTAGCGATGTGACATCGCTACAAAACGCATGTATGTGAAGTCCATGCTTACCAATGGGTTTTTTGGGCTCTTTGCCACGAACGTAGGCGTTTTTACGTGCGCCCGCCGGCGCTATAAAAACGTGTGAACAGGCGCAAAAATCTAATGTTTCTTGCCGGTTCAGACGTCGGGGCCCGGCACATATACACAGAGGCCACAATGCTGTTGCCTCCTCTTTCCTCCCCCTCTCTGGCTCACCTTCTCTCTCCTTCCCTCCGGCTATTTGCAATTTAAGTGGGCGGGACATGGGCGGAGCTAAGCACATACACTCCCCGCCCCTTGTCTGCAGCCAGCAATGGGAGGAGCGGGGCGCCCCCTCCCTCTCCTCCCATTGCAAACAGCTGGAGGGAAGATGACAGAAGGAGTGAAGGGGGAGGGAGTTTTCAATTTTTCAATCTCCGGCCAGAAGAGATGAAGAAGAACAGTGCTGGGGACTGGGAAGAAGCTGAAGCGGTGCCAAACAGCGTTTGTAAGGTGATGTATACTTTTTTTTCCCCCTTCAGGTAGGGCTTAAGTTATGGATTTCCTACTGTCAAAGTTACGTCGCATCGCACAAAGAGGAAGGCTTCATAGAGAAACATGGGCTTCAAAATCTTGCTTGTCACGTGCATATTGTGCAACCAGTGAGGTTTTGGACTAGCAATGCCGCATGCTACAAAACATCGCAAATGTGAAGGAGCCCATAGAAAAGCATGGGCTTCACATACATGCGATTTATAGCATTGTCGCATTGCGAAAAAATCCTGCGACTTTGTCACCCGTGTGAAGGAGGCCTCATACATCTACACTATTACAGACATGACAGACTTACTTCTGTGGGCCGACTACATTCATGGTAAAAATCTCCCTGGTTTTGTTGATATACTCAGACACCAAGGATTCCTCTTGTTTTACAGAGCTCAGAGTAAGGTTCTCTACTTGAAGATCTGGAAAAAGCTCAACTTCAACCTGTAAGTGAAAATAAAATCTGGATTTAAGTAAGGGTGCATTTACCAGGATCTTTGGATGTGGTAAAACCACATTGCAAAAAACCTTGTGAGTTTTATTTGACATATGCTTATGTCAAAAAATGCAAATGCAGCAAAACCACACTTTTTTTTCGATTTTTGATGCAGTTTTGTGCATACTCCCTCAATGAATTAAGGACTTTGCAGGTCTCTTGATGAGTCAGTAGCATGGCTGCTCAGCACTGTGGCCTTACTCACATGGGTGTTTCTCATGTCGCAGTACTATACAGGTATTAAACAGAATTTACAAGGACAACCACATGGACCCATTATATTCAATGGAGGTATTCAGAAATGTGACACCTGTCCTATTCTGATTCATTTCCATCAACGAGAATAGCCCATGCAATGTTAAGACATCAGTGAAAATTTGACAGCAGAAGGGCGGTGTCCATATGCTCTCCAGTCTTTTTTGTGTCCAAAGTTGGGGACAATAAGCGCTAAATTGTATGCAATTCACTGGAGGAGGGTACTCTGGTTACTACATGTTTTTTTCAGGTTTTTCCCGATCCACTGGATGAGTGAAAACTGATAGATCGTGGGGGTTCGACCGCTGGGTCCCCCACTGATTTAAAGAACGGGGGGCCCTATTTACCCATTGCTCCTCACTGAATGCAGCACAGTTCACGCTTGTACAACCGCCACGCCATTCATTTTAATGGGGCTGCCAGAAATAGCTGAAAGCTTTAAACTTTACTATCTCTGGCAGTACCATTGAAAATGAATAGAGCAGCACTGCACAAGCTCTTCCTCTCTACAGGGCCTACAGTAAGGACAGGAGAAGTGGAATCCCCGTTCTCAGGACAGTGGGAACGGGGGGATCCCAGCAGGCATATTCCAGCTGATCTTTTAGTTTTCATCCATTCAGTGGCCTCATGTCCACGGCACGCACAGATTTTTTTATGTGGATTTCCGCAGAGGATGCACTGTGAGTCATTAAATTGTTTTTTTTATTGCTTGCGGAAGATCGCGGATTGCATTTTTTTTCTGCACAGATGTACGCAGATGCACAGCGGATCATCTGCGGGAAAAAATCCGCAACCTCACCTCTCAGCTTTTTCCCCACCTCCCTAATTGATTTTAACCTTCAAATCCGCAGTGAATTCGCATATGTATCTACAGATGTACTGCCGATCACTCGCTCCCATAGAGATGAATGGAGCACGTCCGCACGTGATCCATGGTAAAAGAGAATGCTGCGATTTATTATCCGTGCGGTGGCATCTGCAAATCAAATAAAAACAAATTTGCTTCCCTATAGGTGGCTTGATTTGCGAATCTCACGTGCGGGTGCCACGCACGGATTTCAAAAGTCAAATACGCCAGTGGACATTGTGACTAAGGGTTGGCAATTATGTGTTTTTCTAAACAAAAAATACTGCTCATTTATATGTAGTATAATATAGATATATTTTGAAAAAGGAATACACTTTATCGTATTACTGTAGAACATGGAGTGGCAATTATAAAATATGCCAAATCACTTGTGTTGGTGGGGGCTGGGGGACAGAAATAGTATTAAAACAATGGATCTCTATTGCAGGTGACTGGGAATCCACATAAAGAAGTTCTCTCATCACAGAGCACCTCTTTACAGTGGAGGCTCTTGAGATTCTTGGCCAGCTGACTTTGACAGGGAGAGCTATCGTCAAGCAAACATTTCCAGCAAAAATGTTCATTTGGATGAATGACAGGCCATGTGATACATGAATGACTGAGATCCACCAGAGAGAGAGACACACTCTTAAACAGCAGTATTCCTCTATGGCTCACAGTAAGTAACCCCTGTATGTACTCCCATTATACAGCTATCAATCAAAGCAAGCACCTAGTAGATGTTAACATATTACAGTATAATAGTTGGGAATGGGTAGAAATACTGTAGATCATAATAATTTTGAACCATAGGTTATTTGGAATCCTGACGGGAAAGTAAATTTAGATGGTTCTGCTTAGTAGCACTGAACCTTTGAGATGGACATACAGTAACTAGTGCTTTAGGGACCTACTGTAATTAGCCTGTGTGAATATTTCTAGGGTCATTACATTGCCTTGTACACTGAATGACCACTGCATTAGGAACAGCTGGTGCGTGACATCTTGCAATCATGGGAAGATGGAATAGTACCTCTGCAGTGTCCCCTATTGGAAGGCAGCATTCCTGCAAGTCGATGTCAGACTTTTTAAGCAAGCCTTATAACAATGGCTAGGAATTGTGAGCCAAAGCCAGAATAACCATACACAGATGGCTGTTTTGGGGGTGGTTGTCCTTCATCAGTGTGCAGTAGGTTTCCGGCTTGGCTAGTAAGAAGCCTATAGTTGTGGGTCAGGAAGGGTGTTGTTTTTCCTTAAAGAGAGCACCTAGAAGGTGTGTGAGGAGACTTATAAGGCCATACATGCTCCTCTGCGAAATATGCAAATAAAAAAAAGATGGGACTATACCTCTGCAGCCACCACCTATTGGAAGGCAGCATTCCTGCAAGTCAATGTCAGACATTTTAAACAAGCCTTAAAACAATGACTGGGAATTGTAAGCCAAGGCAGACATCTACTGCACACTGATGAGGGAAAATCACCCCAAATCAGCTGTCTGTCTATGGTTATTCGGGATCAATAGCCGAAGACCAAAAAGGGTGCTCTAGATCAGTGGTCCCCTACCTTTTTTGCACTAGGAACAGGCTTCAAGCAAGACCATTTTGTCATGGCCCGGTGGGATAGGGGCGGAGCTTTGGTCTTGTGGGGGTGGGGTTATGGAGGGGGTTGGAGTTTAGTTCCTCCTGGGGCCACTGTCACCTATACAGCGCCTTAAGCTTAGCGGGGATGTCAGCTCCCGGCCGATGGGGTGAGTGGCGGCTTCAACAGCTTACAGCCAGGCAATCAGCAGTTTGAATTTGTGTCGCTGTGCTTTGCTCACCGCCAGGGTACTATTGTACTTTGACAAGACCGGAAGCCAGGGGCTGAGCGGGCTTTGGTGGAGTGAACACCCCCTGTACGGCCCCTAGCTTCCGATTGGCTATAGTATGGCAGGGAGGACATTCACAGCGGGACCAGCTTGTTTTCCCAGATGCTGAAAAACTCATACCTCTCCCCGCCACTGTACTGCCACTGCCATCTCCGCTCTTCCATCCAGGCTTTGGCTGCTACAGGCGGGAGAGCTGTCACTCAGCTCCCCGCAGCTCTTGCCGGTGGACTGCCACCTCAACTTGCATTCCCCCTGGTCGCCCCATCCAGGCTTCAGCTGCTGCACACGGGACTGCTGTCACTCAGCTCCCCGCAGCTGTTCCCGGTGGACTGGCACCTCCACTGGGTTCCCTCTGGTCAGCCACTGCCAACGGCGGGGAGTGGTGTACTTTTAGTGCAGCTGCTCCACGCACCTGGGGTGTCACTGGGGTCCCTGCTCCTCTCCCCCCCACCGGACTGTGTCACTCACAGCAGCAGCTGCCAGGGACAAGTGCCGGCAGGGAGTGCTGTACATTGGTCCACGCTCCTCTTTGCTTGCAGCACTGTCATCTGCGGTCCCATTCCCCCTGCGGGCGCTCCAGGCGGCTGCTCTGTCCCTGGGGTCCCCGCTCCTCTCTTCCCAGGCCGGATTCCTCACAGCATCGGCCGCCGGGAACAAGCACATTAGGCCAGCAGCCGGAGTCCTGAGTGCAGCCAATCAGGAAGTGGGGGTGTCACCTGGCTGTCAAGCAGCCTAAGACTTGTCGACACCCACCACTTTCGGTGGCGACATAATACAAGAGTACCCTCCGCCAGTTACCTCGCCGCGGACCGGCAAAAAACCCCCAACGGCCCGGTCCTGGTCTGCAGACCGGTGTTTTTGAGACCCCTGCTCTAGATGACCCCAAATCATCAACAACAAAGCTTTGCATGGGTGTAGGAAAGGTGTCAATAGATCTTGGACACATGAGAGAAGGTCACCAGAAGTGCCTCGAACACATAATAGAAGGTTTGCCAGGAGTGCTTCGGACACATGAGAGAAGGGTGCCAGGAGTGCCTAGTCCCGTTTCCTGTTGAACCATATGGATAGAAGTTATATAGTTATATCCGATGGGTGCACTGTTGGGGTTCAACAAGTTAGTGATGGTAGTGTCATGGTCTGGGGCTATTTTCTTGAGAGTGAATAATAAAGGCAACAGCAGCACTCACATGGATTCACTCCAGACCAGTCTCAGTCATTCCACTACAAACAATGCAGGTGAGGAGCAGGTGGATGCAGCAGCCCAGCTTAGTCAGGATCACGACCAACCAATCAATAGAAATATGCAGTAAAGACTAGGCAGCATCAGATGGATCTTCAAAACAATTTTCCAATCTTTATTCCTCCAATAAAAGGTAAAACCTGCGACGTTTCGGTCACAATTGTGACCGAAACGTCGCAGGTTTTACCTTTTATTGGAGGAATAAAGATTGGAAAATTGTTTTGAAGATCCATCTGATGCTGCCTAGTCTTTACTGCATATTTCTACTGATTGGGGCTATTTTCTTGGCATGGCCTAGAACTATTGCTCATCATACTGTACCACAGTCCTTGAATGGTGAACACTACATGGATCAGTTAGCTCATCATCTGCACCCATATCTTCTCTGACCACTGTGCCATTTTTCAATGGGGCAGCACTCCCTGTCATTAAACTTGGATCACTAGGGACATGACAATGAATTCTTCACAGTGTCTTGGCCCCCAAACTACCCAGATTATAACCCTATTGAACATGTCTGGGATATACTGGAAAGGGCTATGAGGTCTGCTAACTCTTCTCTGTAAAATGTGCACCAACTGACAGAGCGGGTATGGGTCAAGTTGAGTATGGTTCTGTTTTGTAGCACTGAACCTCAATGGAATCAGTTTCTCAACACCTGAAAGCCATGATCGCCTAAAAAGGTGGACAAGCCCATTATTGAGTGGGTGTTCCTAATGCAGTGATGGTTCAGTTTTTAATGAGATTAGAGGATTTGGCAAACCATAGGAGCATATCAACACTGACTATAAGGGATTTTACACAAGACATTCAGGCCTCTATCCCCAGGTTCTGTCCCCGGGTTCCATCATGGTTATAGAGAGAATAGCATAGTCAGTTATGGCTCAAATACCGATAACAAACCCTGCTTACCGTCCATTTGGGTAATAGAATTCTGTGGTGTCATTCGGGTTTCTGTCTGTATGCTGGTTTTGGCAATCCAAATGGATCTGTAGCATTGTTTTAGCATTGGATTGGAGCTTCAGATTCAGTAGCTGCAGGTATGGAGTGAAGTCAGAAGGGAATCCAGGGGTCAGTATTAGAAGGCCTAGTTGCAGTACAGGTGGATCAGGCGAGTAGCATAGTCAGAAGGGAAACCAAGGGTCGGCACCAGAAAGTCTCAGTAGAATTGCAGAGGAGCAGGTAAACCTGGGGCTTGATTAAGGCTTGCAGCACAATAATCATGCACTGGTGCAGTGGCAGGGTCAGGCTTTTATAATGAGCACAATCAGGAACAAAGGCAAGGTCAGGACCAGGAGACAGGAACTAGATAACCGAGATCAGGGAACAAGGCTGAGAATCATGCAGGGGAAGTGTCCACAGGCTGGGTGGCTCAGTAGTGAGAGCTACCGATTGGAGCCCAGGAGATCCTAGTTTGATTTCTGACAGAATCTTTGGGACAGATATCAGGGAAAGAGGCCTGCAATTGATGTGAACAAACCCCAGGTGTAAATTCATATGGAACAGAGTTAAACATTTCTTTTACCTGTAGATTTGCAGTGGATGTGATTTTACAAAATGCTGTGAAACTTTCTTGTATGGAATTTAACCTGTGGTGTGGATTTTAACATTTGCAGCATATCAATTTTGCAGCTGATTTTTCCTATTGACTTCAATGGCGAAGAAATAAATGAAATCTGCTATTAAATGTAGTGTTGAAGGTTTGCTGGAGATTGCCTGTTTCCTGTAGCTAAAAGCAAATCTGCAATAGCGATTATGTTTAGCATTGTGTTGTGGAAATCCCTGCGTATTGGCTGCAGAAATAATTTGCAACAAATCTGCCACATAAAATATATATGTAAGCATAAAACCTCGGGCACACTAGCGCATTTTGAGGCTCTGTGCTGACTGTGTAATTCCATTAATGCCTATGAGTCAGTATACATGGACGTTGTGCTGTCTGATGCGAGTTCCACCGGAGTTTCTCAGGTGCAACTCGCACGTACGGCTACTGTGCACCTAACCTGAAAAAGAGAACCTGCATTGACTATGATGTGGTGTAATGAGTGAGGTTTTGAGCAGTCCAGTATCTATATGAGAGACATTTGCATTATACATTATTTCTTATGATAGCCATGATATCAGAAATTATTTTTGCTACCCGCACCCCCACAAATTTGTCTACAAAACATACTTTAGGAAGTCCTTCTGCACTCCTAATAATCTCTTGGAAGCATAATTTGATTAGGTTCCAACAATTCTCCAGGTCTGGCTCAAAAGTTATTTTTGGTTCTTCAACTTTAAGTGTGATTATAAGAATTTGTGGTGTGAAGAATTTCATCTCATCATATGTTTCTCCAAAGTCATTGCCATCCTGGTGAAGACAAACTAGAAATAGTTATATAATAACAGCAACATAGTAATATACAGGGTGGTCCTAAGGTATGGAGACACCTGAATAAATGGAAAACAGTGGTTGGGAACAGCATCCTGTTTGTCATGTTGCTAAGGCAAACACAGTGGTCATTTTGAAAGCTGGCATCTTGGAACCAAGTCAATATTTTCAAATGGGAAGGAGTGCACATGACAAACCGTATGTATCCGATAGAGACTTTGATGAATCCAAATCTGTGTTTAAATGTGACGTATCTTCATTTCTTAAACTATTTTTCACTTTTCCCTTTGTTACAGACACCGATATTGCTGTGAGATTAACAAGCGAGTAGAGGACAGAGATTTTGTGGATTTCCAGCTAGCGCAGTGCCCAAGTCATTGCAGCAGATTTCAAAGACCACACATACACCTTAGTACAGTTTGCAAATTGCTTCCCAAATTTCATTAAACAGGTTCTATGTTGGACCTGTCAAAAAGTGGATGTAATAAAGTTGCCAGAGACGAAGTAACAACAAAGGCTGTCCGGGCGTATTTCTGCAAGAGCCCCCATCATAGCACCCAGCATTTATAACAGAGCTGAACCACCATTGGGCTACGCACAAGTGACACCTGTACAAGTTCTAATTGCTGCATCATCTCAATTAGGATGATCTTGATCCGATCGCCGTGTTAAAATTGTGGAATGGGTGTCACAGTAATTGCAAGTATATATATCCTGTGGGTGACTGCCAACTTGAAATACCCCTGCTTGGCGGGCTACAGGGAAATGGCTAACTACCCAAACATATGGCTGGATTTGGGAGGGTGTAGTACATGGACCTGTCACAGTGGCACTTACCAACTCCTGGTCCCGGAGGCAGTTACTGCAGCAAAGGATAGGGCCAGTAGTCCTCGGATCAGGAGGGCAGTAGTTGTCAGTTCGTGACGCCACCCTTCCACACACCGGCAGTCATACACGGCGGATTAATAACACCGGACAAGTGTTTAGTACCTTGGGTCCTCCAGAACAGTAGAGGCCCAGTAAAACTTTACTGGTGACTTTTAAACACGGTACAGCAAACTTCAGCAGGCAGAGTTTACAGTGCAGGCAAATTAGCATTATTCAAAAATTTGACATGAAAATCAATGGCCACAGAATGGTACAGTAGTAATTATCCCCCGCTCTCATAAACTTCAGCACACGTGAGTGTCAGTTAAAGGTGTACCTCTATACGGTGATCCAGACTTCAAACGACCGTATAGGAATCATTAACAGACCAGACTATTTTCAGAGGTTTGGTAGACTTCTGCACTGATATAAGTTGTAGAAACGTATAGTCACTAGAAGAGGTAGTTATTAAAAAATAGCTTTCTGATAATAGGGCTTTTGGGGAAAAACACTTAGGCTCACCACTTCCATTCTCAATCTCTTCTGAAATGTGCTGTCTTTTTTTCTCTTCCATCTTCAGCGACATAAAGGCTGATGGTTCCTTAATGTGCCTTTGTGGTAGAAAACCTCCAGATGGAAGATGAGTGCTCCTACACAGGCAAGATGGCACTCCCCCTTCTCCAAGACAATCGCTAACATTTATAGGTTCATTCACACCATGTCACATGACACTGTAAGATAGATACATTCAACATGCAGCAGAGCTCACAGACAATAATTTTTAAGGGAGTTAACCCTTCAGACGCTGCAGCTTTGCAACACACACACAGAAAATAGCCATGACAGTTTTGCACAGTGCATCCACATAAGACAAACATGTATGACAATTATGGAGGGGACCAGGATGTTATTCTGGGACACTAAACATGCATGCTTGGCCAGCACTCCATTCATTCTGACATCACTGTCGGGGAAATAAGCAACCCCGCAATGAAAGTCCAAAGGGGACACAGGATTTGCAGGGCTCTCAACGGTGAGACCCACACAATCATCAAGTTATCTTCCCTGTGGATAGTGGATAACTTGCGATTTTAGTACACCCCCTTTAAAGTATAGTTTCTCAAATATTACCCAGCAGCTATTTTAAGTGTGCTAGTACATAGATGCTAGAATAGTACCTGGGCAGGTACTGTATGTGAAACACCATAGATAGCTAGAGTAAAGCATAGATAGTTGAAACAGAGCAGTGTACAAGGGCATTCAATTAAATAAATTAGATTAGAGGATTAGAGGAACAACAATAAAGAAATTGTTTGAACACAAATTTTCTTCCACTGTTTAAAAAGATCTATTTTTTTCCCATGTTGTATATTCACACATTTGCGGTTCCTGATGTCACATTTATAAACACCCAATGGTATGCCCAAAGAAATGCCATTAGGACCATTAGGTGAAATTTTATTAGAAAAATGTGAACAGGAGGCGGCTAGGATTTTTTTGAGGTTATAGTCTTTGCGTATTGGAGGGATCTCATCCTGTAAAATCAGATCTCAGTTTAAAAGGCCCCAATAGTTATTTAAAATCTTTTTCAATTAATAATGTTGATAACAGTGCCAAGTGAGAAAAAAAGTTTTAGAGTCAAATCATCTTTTATCTCATCTGCCCATTAGACAACTCGCCCGGTTTTGGTTTGATACATTACTGTATGCAGACTGGACCAAATTTTTAGGGTACCCATTATCTCTAAAACGCTTAATTAACATGTTTGATTGGTGTTTAAAAAGTCTTCAACAGTGGTGCAGTTTCTACATAACCTTCTAAATTGGCTGTATCAGATACTGAGTTTCCATTGTTTAGTGTGACAACTGGTAAAGAGCAAATAGCTGTTTGAATCGACCAGTTTAAAATGTGTCCTGCTTTAAATAGAATTTACAGATCTAAAAAAATTATTTTCTCTGTCAAAGGTCCCAGAAAATTCCAGACCCCAAGAGTTTTGATTCAAGGAATAACCAAAGCACAGAAGATCTGTCCTACTCCCATCCCAAATGATCAAGCCATTATCAATGAACCTCTTGTAAAATATTATGTGGGGGTCTTGGATATTTGACCCAAAAGCATCCATATAGAGGTTTACGTAGCTAGGGGCAAATTTTGTCCCCACGGCTGTTCCTTTAGTTTGGAGATAAAATTGTTTGTTAAAAATAAAATTATTATGTAAAATAAAATTTCTGGATTGTAAAATAAACAGATTTTGATGGTATGGCATTAGGAGGTCAAGGTCCAAGAAATGATGGATTGCCTCTTTTCCCTTCATAAGTGAAATATTTGATTAGAGGGTTTGTACATCATAAGTGGCCCAAATATAAAAATCTATCCATGTGATTGATTACAATAAATTTAAAAGGTGACTTGTGTCTTTAAGATAGGCTAGTAAATGTAAAACATATCTTTGTACATAGTGGTCTATATATCCTGAGAGTCCACTAGTGATAGAGCCCATCCCTGAGATGATAAGTCAACCTGGAGGGTGGTTGAGACGTTTATGAATTTTGAGAAGAAAATAGAAATAAGGCAATTGAGGATTCTGGATACAAATCAAATGTTATTCACTTTTAATTAAACAATTATATGTTTAAGCTTCCTCTGCCATATTGTATAAGGGAGCAGTAATTTCTGCTGTTGGATATTTGTCTAATTTCTTGTAGTATTCCAAACCATTCTGAATTTTAGAGACTTCTAAATCATAAAATTCCTTATTCATAACCACAATTGAGCCCCCTTTATCAGCGCTCTTGATGACTACGTCCTTGTTCGCAGATAATTGATGTAGCGTGGAAATTTGTTTATATTTTATCTTGATGTTCGTTTATGTTCGGTGATTTTATTGAAATCCTCTAAGAGTCTCTATAAATGGATCCTTCTTTACAACAGGGTAGAACCTACTTTTCATCTTTAGATCAATAGTGATAGGTTCGTTAAAAAAAATTAAATGTTGGCTCCTCCTCTTGTAATTCCAGATCCATAGGTAGGAAATTTTCCTCTGAATGATGTGAATTTTCCACTTTTTTGATGTTTTCATCTATAAAAGCCATCCTAGCTTTCAGTTTACATGTGCTTGAGAAAGAAGTAGTAGGCCCTGAAACACATTGCAAGTAATTAGAGATGAGCGAGCGCACTCGGTAAGGCCAATTACTTGAGCGAGTATTGCCATTTTCGAGTACATGCCCGCTCGTGCCAAAAGATTAGGGGGCCGCCGGCAGGGGTGAGCGGTGAGTTGCGGGAGTGAACATGGAGTACCGGGGTGGGGGTGGGGTTGGGGGGAGAGAGGGATCTCCCCCCCCGTTCTTCTCCGCTTTCCCCGAAAATGGCAATACTCGCTCGAGTAATTTGCCTTAGCGAGTACGCTTGCTCATCTCTACACGTAATCTTCCCTTTATACCTTTTTTTGTTTATATGTTTTTCTTTTTGCACTTTGTATATTTTTTTATTTTCTAGGTAATTATTAAATATGGATTTTTTTCTGTGACATTTGTGGAATTGACATACTTACTGCAAGCTTATGACATTATTTGTTCACATCCCTTTGGACCTGTAAGGCTGGTGTCTTTTGGACCATTCCTAGACCCCCCTCCCAAGTAAGTGTATTGGTGATTCTACTAAACTGCTTGTTCATTATTTATGGGTTAGATTTCTGAGCGTGGGGGAATTTTTACTTGTCTATTTTGTTCTTGAGATTTGGCAACACCTTTTAGCGCTCCAGGATCCTCCCTGCATTTGCTCTCCTCTATGGATGCCTTCTGGACAGAGTGTCATCCATATCGCTTACGTTGTCTTGCATACCTGTACCCAAGGCATAATGGCCAACCCTTCCAGGTTGGGCCGTGCACGCCAGGTGTATCCCTTACAATTCTTCTCCCTTTTACCAAAGTGCGATATTAATATTTTTTTCTGGAGGTGCTGTCCTGATTATCTCTGTGTTCAAAGTTCGGACTGGGGTCCTAAAGCAGCTCTGGACATTTTCCACCGCTTTGTGAGAGAAATATCCATCACATAGTCTGTGCATTTTAAGAACACTGAGCACGGTGTTGCTCTTCCACAGAGACACGAGAGGCACGATAGTGATTAACAGACTTTGTATATTTTAAGGGGGTCTGAGTAAAGGGTATAATTTGTAATTCTAGTACAACCCCTATAATGAAGCAAAAATGAAAAATGTATGAGGCGGGAAAAATTTCATATCTGACTAAAAACGCTTTAAATTACTTAAAAATTTAAAGGGGTTGTCCCGCGAAACAAAGTGGGGGAATACACTTCTGTATGGCCATATTAATGCACTTTGTAATGTACATTGTGCATTAATTATGAGCCATACAGAAGTTATTCACTTACCTGTTCCGTTGCTAGCGTCCTCGTCTCCATGGTGCCGTCTAATTTTCAGCGTCTAATCGCCGGATTAGACGCTCTTGCGCAGTCCGGTCTTCTTCTTTTCTGAATGGGGCCGCTCGTGCCAGAGAGCTGCTCCTCGTAGCTCCGCCCCGTCACCTGCCGATTCCAGCCAATCAGGAGGCTGGAATTGGCAATGGACCGCACAGAAGACCTGCGGTCCACCGAGGGTGAAGATCCCGGCGGCCATCTTCACCAGGTAAGTAAGAAGTCACCGGAGCGCGGGGATTCAGGTAAGCACTATCCGGTTTTCTTTTTTAACCCCTGCATCGGGTTTGTCTCGCGCCAAAAGGGGGGGGAGTATTGAAAAAAAAAAAAAAACCGTTTCGGCGTGGGACAACCCCTTTAAGTACCTAATAAATATGTGGCTACAATTTATAATCAAAACAGTTAAAAACTGCATCTATTAATTCTTCATTCTGGTTGCTATATATGGATTTCTTCATTACTCATTGAGAGACCTTTCTGTTCTCCGTGTGAAACTGAATTTGTTAATTTTCTACATTTCGCTTTGGGTGAAATACAATAAGCCACACGATGCCAGTCAATGAATGCAAGTTGTACAGAACATTATCTGTACTGGGAATTAAAAGAAGCTTTGCTATCAGCGTGACAGAGCGACTACTGAGCTAAGAGGTAGCTTCAGCCCTCGTGGGAGTATTAGCGGAGCTCAGTGGTCGCCAGCTGAATGCGAAGCTACCTACTTGCAGATTTCTTTTCAGCTGATAACAAAAGAAATAAACTACTTGAAGCTCCAAATTAAGCTTTCAATTAATGTTTAGTGTTATTGAATATTGGACACATAGGAGAAGAAAATGAGATTATATATATGTGACTGGTAAACCCCCAAAATCTACTTCCCTAGCTCAATAAACGATGTATTTCTGTATTCATCTGCAGTGACAGCCCCTTCTAAAGGAGCGTTAAAAAAAAACTTGTAAAAACACAAATGTATCTTCCGTGGCATCATCAGTTTTGGGGGGTGGCAAACTGGATAACTGCCCATGGGGCACATTTCCTAGGGGTTTCCAAAGACGAGAATTGACCTAAGAGTGCAGGAGAGAAAAACTTGAAAAAAGTGGATTATTTATGAACATCTTTGCTGACATAACTTGTTCCATGGATATGGTATAAATAAATAATGTCATCATCTGCAGGCATCGACCAGCTTTTTATAGAAATAGTGCACTGGGAGAAATTAAGATAGCGTGTAGTCAAAAAGTCTAATCTTAAAGGGGCTTCCAACACATAAAAATAAAGTTCAAATAGCTGAAAATAGTAATAAATATATATACACTAAATAGACACTTTATTAGACACACCCATCTAGTAGCACATTGGACCTCCTTTGGACTTCACGACCATAGCAATTCTTCATGGTATAGAGTCCACTACATATTGAAATCGTTCTGCAGGAATATTGGCTCATGCAGACAGCATAGTTTTTCATGGAGCTACCGAATGCTCTGAACAGCTGACAGAAAGGGTTCAGCAACTCACATTATTTTTTTTTTTTATAGATACTGCACACCACCTTTCCCATACCATTGGTCACCGGGTTCTTCTCAATTATTTGTCATTTTCGCAGTGCGATGATCTGTCTCTCAGTATCATGCAACTTGGCAGCCAGATGCTGGCCACTATGGTGATGTTACTACGGGTAAAACATTATCCTTGCGCCCAACTTCTCAACTTAATTTTAAGGTCTTCCTCACACGGACGTCTTTTTCAGCGCTAAACGCTGTCAGAGGCTCCCATTGTTTTTAATAGAGCCTCTCAGACTGCCGCTGGAAAGCACCGCTATTCTCAAGAGGAGTCAGTTCTATTTATGGGCATTTAGTGCTCCTGATCAGTGATGAAGAGTGCCAAAAGCCACCATCAGCCAAAACGAAAGTAGCACGTGGCAAATTACCGCAATTTAATTCGCGGAGCTTTGCCGCATTCATGTGTGAGGGAGGCCTTAGGATTTTAAAACCCCTTTTAAATAAAATATATTCTTAAACAATATTCATCAAGCTTCTTGATGTTGAAAAATGCTACATCAGAAAAAAGAAGTGACAACAATTACAGCAGAGTGTTAAAGGAATACTCCAGTTATAAAGTACTGATGGTCAATTCCCAGGATAGGTCATCAGTAGGAAATCAGTGGGGGTCTGCAGCCCGGGACATACCTGCAATCAGCTCCTCTCTGTTTATGTGAGCTCATGCACTTAGCTGATTACTGCAGTTAGCAAACAGCTCCGCTCCCACTGCAGGGGCCTGGCTTGGTATTGCAGGCGTTGAAATGAATGAGAACTTGACCTGCAATGTCAAGCCTGGCCACTGCAGTGAGAAGAGAGCTGTTTGCTTTCTGCAAAAGTCAGCTTAGTGCAAAAGTGCACCTGTCTGGAGAACAGCTGATCAGTGAAGGACCTAAGCGATGGACCACTGCCAGTCTACTATTGATAACCTAGAAAAAAGGATAAAATAGGTCAGCACTTCCCAATAGAACTATATAGGTGCATGTTAAACCACGGCTGCAACATACAATAGAAGCAGAACCAAAAAATGACAACAGCACTCATAATATATTTACTAACAGAGGCATATATACCTATAATCAATACTCTAACCACATTAAATAATGCAAGGTCTTGGTATATAATAACCACCTGGTATTAGCATTAGGACTAGGGATGAGCGAACGTGTCCGTTACGGACACATCCGCACCCGGACACCGGCTTTGCCGAACACTGCAGTGTTCGCGCGTAAGTGTCCGGGTGCCGCCGGGGGGCGGGGAGATGCGCGGCGGCGCGGGCGGCAGTAGCGGGGAACAGGGGGGAGCCCTCTCTCTCTCCCTCTCCCCCCCACTCCCCGCCGCACCCCCCCGCGCTGCCACGGCGGCCCCCGAACTTTTTCGCCCGAACACTGAAGTGTTCGCAAAGTTCGGTGTTCGGGCGAAAAAGGGGCGGAGCCGAACGTGTTCGCTCATCTCTAATTAGGACCCATCTGAGCTTGGTCACCTGGATGTGGGCAGATGGGCCAATGTAATTTGTTCAAATTATATATACCAAGAACCTTGCATTATTTAATGTGGTTAGAGTATTGATTATAGGTATATATACCTCTGATAGTAAATATATTATGAGTGCTGTTGCTGTTTTCTGGTTCTGTTTCTATTGTATGTTGCAGCCGTGGTTTAACGTGCACCTGTATATTTCTATTGGGTAGTGCTTACCTATTTTATTCTTTTTTCTACAAATATTGTGAAGTTTTTCTGCCTTCACTTGGTCCTGCACGCCCACCGCCCATTTACCTTCTGTCTCTCCTACTAGAACATGTAAATGGTATCCTATCTTACCTGGTTTTATTTGTAGGCTTAGTCCCAAGAGAGGAGCATTCTGAGAGGTAGGAACCCAACTTTCCCAGGTTAAAGGGGTTGTCTCGCGCCGAAACGGGGTTTGTTTTTTTTCAATAGGTCCCCCGTTCGGCGCGAGACAAACCCAAGGGATGGGTTAAAAAAAAAAATAAAATATATATATATATTACATACCCGAATCCCCGCTCTGCGACGACTTCTTTCTTCCTTCTCCAAGATGGCCGTCGGGATCTTCACCCACGATGCACCGCGGGTCTTCTCCCATGGTGCACCGTGGGCTCTGTGCGGTCCATTGCCGATTCCAGCCTCCTGATTGGCTGGAATCGGCACACGTGACGGGGCGGAGCTACGATGACGACACGGGACCAGCTCTCCGGCACGAGCGGCCTCATTCACCAGGCAGAAGACCGGACTGCGCAAGCGCGTCTAAAAACGCCAGAAGACAGCGAATTTAGACGGATCCATGGCGACGGGGACGCTAGCAACGGAGCAGGTAAGTAAATAACTTCTGTATGGCTCATAATTAATGCACGATGTATATTACAAAGTGCATTAATATGGCCATACAGAAGTGTATGACCCCACTTGCTGCCGCGAGACAACCCCTTTAAGTACTAAGAACCTTGCATTATTTAATGTGGTTAGTGTATTGATTATAGGTATATATACCTCTGATAGTAAATATATTATGAGTGCTGTTGCCGTTTTTTGGTTCTGCTTCTATTGTATGTTGTAGCTGTGGTTTAACGTGCACCTATAGATGTCTGTTGGCAACTGCTGACCTATTTTATCCTTTTTTCTACAAATATTGTGAAGTTCTGGCGGCTTTCACCTGGTCCTGCACGCCCACCGTCCATTTATCTTCTGTCCCTCCTACTAGAACATATAAGTGGTATCCTACCTTCCCTGGTTTTATTTGTAGGCTTATGGTGGATTCACACGAGCGTGTTTATGTGCATACAATTGTGTGCACAAAAACGCGTGCCTATTAGAACCATTGGTTTCCTATAGTGTGTTCACATGTCCGTGTTTTACAGGCGTGCAAAACATAGGACATGCGTGCACATAGGTCAGTGGGTGCGTGTCAATATTTCCCAATGGGGAGTTCCCTTGTCATCGAACACTGTGACAGCACTGTCATAGTGTTCAGTGACAAGGGGACTCCCTGTGGGGAGTAAAGAATCCCCAGCCACAGCTGTCACAGAGGATCGCGCTGTTCTCCCATTGCTTTCAATGGGATCGGTACATCTGCAGTCCCATTGAAATCAATGGGCTGCCGGCAAGCCCTGCAGGGATTTTCGGGGAAGGGCTTTAAATATAAGCCCTTCCCTGAAAATCATCTCTAGAATGTGTTAAAAATAAAAAAAATTATACTCACCTCTCCTCAGTTGCTGGGGCTCAGGCACGTCCAGCCTGTCTTCTTCCTGCACTGCTCTGGCTCTGTTTCAGCAGGTGGGGATTTAAAATCCCCGCCTGCTGAAGGGGCAGTATCTGATTGGCTGAGTGCTCAGCCAATCACAGGCAGCAATCAGCCATTCATTGAATGACAGCTAAGTGTTGCCTGTGATTGGTCACAGCACTCAGCCAATCACAGGCCGCTCTTGGCCATTCATTGACTGAGCATTCTGAGAGGTAGGTACCCAACTTTTTCAGGTTAAAATTAAACCACCTGGTATTAGCGTTAGGACCCATCTAAAAGCTTGGTCACCTGGATGTTGGTAGATGGGCCAATGTAATTTGATCAAATTATATACCAAGAACCTTGCATTATTTAATGTGGTTAGAGCACTGATTATAGGTATGTATACCTCTGGTAGTAAATATATTGTGGGTGCTGTTGCCGTTTTTTGGTTCTGCTACTATCAATAACCTATCCTGTGGACATGCCACCAATAGTTAACAGCTAGACAACACCCTTAAATAAAGATTGTCAGCATTTGCTCAATACTTTATGTATTTATTACATGAAATTATTTTCTTTGCTAAACAACATAATTTGGCTAATAAAGCAGGGAGCTGGTGGGGAAACTATAAATTGTCAGTAGGATACATTTATGGCAGCATGTATTCTGTGAAGAAGGGCAGCTGTTGTAATGCAATTGCCCTGAAAGCCAAGCACCACTGACTGTAATTTAAATGATAAAATTTTGTTCCATTACCTATATTGCTGACACAGAAACATAATACGAGCATAATATAAATATATATACTATTGTAGCACATTTCTGCTACCCCTTTTGCCGTTCGTGCTTTTTCATATATGCTCCAAGTGACTACTACAGACCTATGAGCGTTTGTATTGTAATTGGCTTTTCAGACCTCTGTTACGGCTTTGACAGATAGAGGCTATTTGTCAGTCATCTGAGCTCGTCTCTGTGAATTCAACTCTTCACAACTTGTTATAGGCATCACTGAACATTCACCATCTTCAATGGAATTTCCTTTCACAGAAAACAACGGACAGATGACAAATCATACAGTTCTGTTTTCTATTCGTTTGAGAACAACAAATTTACTGAAAACGTTTTAGTCAACAGTAATAGCATCTGTAGAAGCTTTTATGTGCAGAGTGGAAAATGTATCATTCCTGAAGGAAGGATACAATATGAATTACAGAATTCAGCTAAATGTTTTTTGGTCAGCTTTCCTTTATGTTTTCCAACCCAGCCAAACATTCTCTATTGGACTGATATATGGATGGTGAAATGGTCACTCCAAGACATTCTCATTTTTCTTGTGCGGCTACTGCTTTATGCTCGAGGTTGTTGATTTGCCAAAAAATAAATGTCCCAAGTAACGGTTGTCTTGCAGACTGCAGCAGGTTTCCTGGTAGGATGTACTTTTCTTAATTCATTGTACTCTATAATTTCAATAGCCTTTCAGGACTTGTTGCAAGTAACTGTATTTCGTCCCCAAAAATGCCAGTGAGCATATCCGAAGCCTTATGGACCCCATTATAGTCAATGGGGTCTGTCCAGCGCTCTTTGATTTTGTAACAGGATGGATCCATTTGAACAGGGATTACGTTTTCCTACTACTATAATGGAGCATGAAAACAGACTCCCGAACAGAAACCAGAACGCATATGTAAATGTAGCCTTAAGCACGACATGATACTGTGCAACCAGTGCTCTGTATTGAGTAGCACTTTTTCCCGCCTCTTAAAGGGGTTGTCCCGCGAAACAAAGTGGGGGTATACACTTCTGTATGGCCATATTAATGCACTTTGTAATGTACATTGTGCATTAATTATGAGCCATACAGAAGTTATTCACTTACCTGCTCCGTTGCTAGCGTCCTCGTCTCCATGGTGCCGTCTAATTTTCAGCGTCTAATCGCCCGATTAGACGCGCTTGCGCAGTCCGGTCTTCTCCCTTCTGAATGGGGCCGCTCGTGCCAGAGAGCTGCTCCTCGTAGCTCGCCCCGTCACGTGTGCCGATTCCAGCCAATCAGGAGGCTGGAATCGGCAATGGACCGCACAGAAGACCTGCAGTCCACCGAGGGTGAAGATCCCGGCGGCCATCTTCGCAAGGTAAGTAAGAAGTCACCGGAGCGCGGGGATTCGGGTAAGTACTATCTGTTTTTTTTTTTTAAACCCCTGCATCGGGTTTGTCTCGCGCCGAACGGGGGGGGCTATTGAAAAAAAAACCCGTTTCGGCGCGGGACAACCCCTTTAAGGGTACTTTGATATGGGACATCCGTGGGCTGCTTAAGCGTCCGACAGCTGTCCCAGTGATGATGAACTTTCACACAGGAGTGATGACTGCTCAATGAAGGGAGGCGGAATGTGATGGAGATCTTTTCCAGCTGCCCATCTCCATTCAGAGAAAAAAGGCAGTCGTTCATAGATGAAAGACTGTTTAAATGGGCCAACAGTCACTTGGTTTTTAGGTGACCTCAAAACCAAGCGACTCTGACAAATGAGCGATTCTCACTCGATGCCCTGTTGGGTCCTGTGTTTACAGGGGACGACAGTCGTCTGTAATAGGTCTTTTGAGCAATCACTGAGGTGGCTGTCGACCCATGTAAAAGTACCCGAATGCACACTTTAATCCCTACCTGCTGTCATGCACACTTATACACTTATGTTGAAAATGTTTCAATGAAAACATAAAAATACAGCATTTTATGCAATTGGAAAAAATGATGCTATTGCCAGATTGTACCGGAGAAGTCTATGAAGGCATATCACAGCTGACTACAACTGGAAGGATCTGGAAAATGACAATACAGCTGTGCACATGAGGCCTCAAAATACCTATTAAGAATTATTTCTATATGGCTCCTAAATATGCTCCTTTTCTATTAACCCTTTCCAATCCACTGTCTGACATCTTTCTACATTCTGATTGAAGCTTGTACAGCTCCAATGTCAGAAGACCTTTGACAGGGTATTCTTACTGTCTATTGCCAGCCAATCCGCTGTCGGAGCCTCTCTGGTGCACACACACTGGCTTTAGCCAGCAGATGGCACTGTTGTATAACAGGAAAAAGAGAAAGCCTTTTAGGAAACCCTGAATCCAAAATTGGATTTGAAAGGGTTAATACCGCACACTAATCATATATATATTTAGGCTGCTCTCACACATGCATTCAGAAAACGCAGCGCAAAACCGTGGCATTTTACCGCAATTTTCTAACGCATGTTAGAGCGTTTGACTGCATTTTTTAACGCACCCCATCACTGTGAACCCTTAGAAACATTCTAGCTCCCTTGCCAATGTAAAACTCTACAGCTGGTGAGTTTTCAGTCCACTGTGAGTGGACCAATGCGATGTGCAGTACACAACTGGAAGTGTTGTCTAAACATCTGTCATAACAGATTACATTATTTATTTCACCTAAATGCCCCCGTGGCCTCAAATATGTGGGCCGCACCACAAACACCCTGGGAACTAGAGCAAACAAACATCGCTCTAACATTGTAAATGTTTTTTTACATCATAGTGTCTCTCAGCACTTTTTAAACTACCACAATAAAGATGCCTCTTTGATGCACCTCACCCCACTTGAAAAATTCCCTATGGTGAGTTTTTCAAACTGCACACAAAGGAGACGTTTTGGATTTTCCACTTAGATACTCTGACCCCAATGAAGTGCTCGAACATGTATGATTCCCTCTGCACTATCCCCCTGGTTATCCTCACTAACAGTCTCTCTGGTGGATTATAGTCATAGTTCATATTCTAATAAGGTATACTTGGTTTCATTTTAGGTCTTCATGGACCTTATTTTAATGGATATTTTTATTCCTAATTTTATTTATTTTTTATTCCACAATCCATATGTTATATTTTACACTCTATACTATATATTTTATATCTCACAAATGGCTATACAAGCCATCTCTCGCTACAAACATTTTAAATCTAATTACTTTTTATTGATTAACCTAATTTTTACTTTTAGTTGTATTATATATCTTATTTTATTATAATTTACTATGATTTATTATTTTTTATGATTTTACTGTTTATATAATTATTTTAGGCTGGGTTCATACAGGGCAGATTTGCAGTGGAAATTCCGTCTGGAATTTCGCTGCAGCAAATCCGCCTGTGGCCGCTAATCCCGGGACCGGTGTGCCCTCTGTCCCCCTTGAGACTCTCCCTCTTCCACCTTATGGATGCTATTCGGGATTCAGTGTTACAGTGGACCACTGCAACATTATTTTGGAATCGAACCAGGCCTAGTATTGTGGCGACCTATCTAGGTGAGTCCTGTTTTACCTTTACCTTATATACATGTGCACAAATAACTCTCCATGCAGGGGCGCTGTTCTAACTCTTATTGTACCTTCATTACTGGATTAGCACTGCGGCAGCACGACATGGGCTCTGACCGCCAGGGGGATGTCTGTCTCAGTAAGAAGTAGAATGGGAACATAGCGCAGGCTAAGACAGGTCATGGTTGTAGGGGACTCAATTATTAGGGGAATGGACAAGGTAATCTGCCACAAAGAGCGGGGTTGTAGAATGGTGTGTGGTCTTACTGGCATTTGAGCTGACAGATTACTGGGAGAGGCTGGTGAGGATCCAGCAGTTATAGAACAGGTTGGCAACAATGACAAAGTTAGGGGTAGGTGGAAAGTCCTTGAAAACGATTTCAGGCAACTAGGATGTAAACTTATGGCAAGGGCCTCTAAAGTAGTATATTTTCTAAAAGACTACCTGTACCACGTGCCACACCAGAAAGGCAGCGGGACATTTGGAAGGTAAACAAGTGGCTCAAGAGTTGGAGTAGGAATGAAGGGTTTGGTTCCTGGAGAACTGGGATGACATTGCTGTTGGCTAAGGAAATTAACACAAGAGAGGACAGTATACGGTTGTAACTGGATCTGGATATATTGGGGGCTTGCACAAAATAGTGGTAAATGAGGTGTAGCACTAATAAATGAAAAATTATGCACTAGGGCAAAGAAAATACATGTCACCATTACACACTAATGGGAAAACAATGAGCAAAATGGACATGGAATCGGACTTGGGGATTTTAGTTAACTGTAAGCTTAACTGGAGCAACCAGTGTCAGGCAGCTGCTGCCAAGGCAAATAGGATCATATGGGGTGCATCAAAAGAGGTCATGGGGCACATGATGAGGACATTGTTCTTCCTCTTTACAAGTCACTGGTTAGACCGCACATGGAATATTGGGGACAGTTTTGGGCACTGGTACTCAAGAAGGACATATCAGAGCTTGAGCGGATATAAAGGTTGGCAACTAAATTATTAAATCAAATGAGTGGACTACAATACCCAGAGAGGTTATCAAAATTGGGGTTATTTAGTTTAGAGAAAAGACGCCAGCGGGAAACCTAGTAATTATGTATAAATAGATCAGGGGACAATACAGAGATCTCTCCCATGATCTATTTATACCCAGGACTGTGACTGTAACAAGAGGGCATCCTCTACGACTAGAGAAAAGAAGGTTTCTGCACCGACATAGAAGGAGGTTCTTTACTGTAAGAGCAGTGAGACTGTGTAACTCTCTTTCTGAGGACATGGTGATGGCGAACAGACTAAAAGACTTCTAGAGAAGCCTGGATGCCTTGAGAGTAACAATATTACATGTTATAGTCATTGATTACTTTAGAGCAATCAGTGATCCAGGGATTATTCTGAATGGCAGATTTGGAGCTGTGAAGGAATTTTTTCCTCTAAAATGATGAAAATTGGCTTCCACCTCATTGGGGTTTTTTTCCCGCCTTCCTCTTAATCAACATTAAGGGATAATAGGCTGAACTAGATGGACATATGTCTTTTTTTTCAGCGTCACACACTGTTACTATAAAATATGTATTATAAATCCATATGGCTGCAGAGAAATGAGTTTAGACAGTCTTTGAAATGTATAGTGAAGATAATGATAATACGCTTTATTTGTATAGCACTATCTTATTCTGCAGCGCTGAATGAACTAAGATGAACTGATGAGTTCTTCTGACCTTGCATCCAGAACTAATATACAACATTCATAATACAACTAATATATGAGCATCGGTCCCATTTGATTGTCCACAGTACTTGAAACATACAGGAACATTATACATCAATATTCTGCCTCCTAATTACCTTGTGTATTGTAAAAAATGCCAGCAAGTCGTGAAGAGAAGAGATGACCATCCCACGCAGCTGCAGGGACATCAGAGAGGAAACACAAGCAAAAAACTCTTGAACCTGAATGGTGGAGTCATTCTCATTCTGGGGGACTAAATGAATCCACTTATCTTTCTCAGATTTAAAAAGCGAAGCACAATGTGGTATCCATCTGCAAATACCAGAAAAGTGAGGTCAGAAGTGAAAATCACGTAAATTAAAATGACTACTTTCTCTAACTAACATGCTGGAAACCACACAAATACTATGTATTTGTTGCCTCACATTTTATAGGGATCAATAGTGGTACCTGTTAGTATGTAAAGAGGAGCTATTGATTAACGGAGCTTACGTTTCTTCAAGGGAACCTGTCACATCCCCACAGCACCAGTTATGGTGCTGTTATGGAACGAGACAGGGAGCCGTTTGATGTATTTTTTATACTTACCTGCTCCTGCGATCCAGCGGTGTGCCCCTCAGCATGCGGTATGAAAGTCTAACTCTTTTAAGAGTCCTGTGCGCCATCCTATACATGGGAGACCACGGGCACGGGACAGAGTCAGATTGTTATGCACCGCCGGAACTTCAGAGGGAAAACCGTTGGATCGTGGGAGCCGGCGAGTATAAAAAATATATCATCTCCCTGTCACGGAGTTATTTTATGGTGCTGTGTGGACATGACAGGTTCCCTTTAAAGGTTATCTATATGCAAAGCATAGAGTCTAAATCAACAGTAGCATATGTAAGGGACTCTGTAACATCTTATCAGAGAAAAAAAGCTTCTTTTTCCCCTTACCAGGCTCCTTTTCTCCCACCCTCCTCCTAAAGTGTTCACACACTTTAAAAAGTGCAAAAGTCTGACTTGATAGAATAGATGAACTTACAACTCACCGAGGGATCAGAATACATGTTGCCCAGTGAGGTCTATGGAGAGCAGTGAGCAGGAGACACACAGAGATGTTGTTGCAGATACTAGTAATTGATTAACTGTCTCGCAGCTACTGAAATCACATCTACACTGCTCAGTTCTGCTCTGTAATGTCCTCTATGCTCTTGCTTCTCTATATACTGTATGCCATAATGATAGGGAGCAGGATCTGTTCTTCTCTATGCAGTGCATGGGAGACATCATAGCAACTCAACAGGTCAGGGAACACTGAGAATGAGAAATGGAGCCTGCAGAAGGGGAAACTGCTATAAAATGCAGGACACAAGTCATATAATGCCCAGATATCCTGTTGTTCCTCAGGTACAAACAGATGACAGTTTATTCTGAAAGGTCAAACTTAAAATAGTAGCTTTTTAGGGGTCATTGTTATTTTAGTTATACAAATATCTGCATAATGTGGAGAGATTTAATACAAGCCGCCTCTAACCATGGTCCAGGTAAGCTTTGCACGGTCTGCCTTACTGGTTAGTATACTAACTCTGCTGTCCAGCCTTCATTAATAAATGGTTGGAAATTTGTATAAGCACCTATGTTTTCCAGACACAGATACTCTAGATACCCCAAGGCAGGGCACTGTCTTAGTATTATTCTGTGGAACTTACATGTGAATCATGTGTTGAGTAGCTGCCACCAGGATTACCAAAATTCCTTTTCCAGTCCACTAAAGAAAGCTGTTTCAGGCTAGAGGTGTATCTGGGTTCTGGGTGCTACAGTATGGGCGCCAACAAGTTAATCTACCTTGGTCAAAATATTTAGATACAAGATTAACACAGAAACCTGAAGCCTTGCCCCAGGTGAAGGAAAGCCAAATTCGAAGTCCTCTGCCCCAGGTTTGTGTGTTTGAAGCATTATATGTCTACACAATTATCATTGATGCAATTTGATCCCCTGAATTTATTACTGAATTAATTTACAAGTGTGATTGTGATTTCATTAATAGCCATGTTATTAACACAGAGAAGTGTCGCTTTTACTGTATATTACATAGGTTATAATCAACTTCACTCCAGCGACATAACACTGAGAAGCGAGTTACATTCACCGTTGGCAGCAGGATCAAAGATTAGGAATAATGAGCGGCTGCCACAGTTTAGCCGTGTTGTATGTAATTGCAGGCTAATAACTATCATTAACTGTATAGATATATACACTATTAAAGCAGCCTACACATGGACACAGTGAACTTACTTATTACGCAGTATAGCACGGGCTTCTAGGCAATGCTTTTGAACTAGTTCTTCAAATTCAGCAGGAAGCAGCGGTAAGCTACCAGACAGCATTTCTTTGGTACGTACAAATCTCAGATTTCCATACCTAGAATATAATGCAGAGAGACACTGAGGAGGTTTTATGTATTTCCCATGAAAGAACTTGACATGAAAGGTTAAACAATATACAATTAAATCTCAGATACAACACGATGACCAAGTTTTAAGCCCATTTAGACACAACGATTATCGCTCGTTGTGTCATTTATATCACACAATGATCACTCAAACGTTGAGCGATCACCTTGCGCTCCGGAGGATGCAGAAGACAAGCGGGGGGGGGGGGGGGGGGGTGCATTTGTTTTTCTGCATCCAGCTGTTCCCCGCTGGGGGTGCCCAGCTGTCATACAGCCAAACGCTCCCAGCAGAGGGTGTAGAGGACAAGTGGGGTGTCCCCGCTTGCCTTCTGCATCCAGCTGTTCCCTGCTCCAAGGGCCCGGCTGTTATACAGCTGAGCGCTCTGAGCGGAGGATGCAGAAGACAAGCGGGGTGTTCCCGCTTGTCTTCTGCATCCAGCTGTTTTCTGCACGAAGCGCCCGTCTGTTATACAGCCGAGCACTCCTTGCGGGTTATGCAGCACGCAGATGGACAGCTGTGTTCTTCATACCCAGCCTGTCATCAGGGAGCGGGATACAGCTGAAACAATAGTATCCGCTGTATCCCGCTGTGAATTCCTGATAAGGCTCATTGTTGTCTTGAAAGACAACGATGAGCGATGCTTTAATGAAAACTACATGATGTCAGTGCAGTTAGACACAACGATTATCGCTCAAAAGATGTGTCTAAATGGGCCTTTATTTTTGCTAGAAGATAATATAATAATATTTAACATGCCAACCATAAAAATATAAAAGCATATTCTAAAAATTGAAAAATTGTTATTCTTGTGGTAGTGGATGGATGTACCTGAATTTGGCATATGTACTGAGAAATTGCCATACATCTGCCAACGAATCACTAAAGGAGTCCTCATGTTGTGGCCTAAATTTACCCCTCCACAACAATGATGAAATTATGTAGGAGAATATGCCTGCATCTTCCCTCAGCTGTATTCGTTGAGAGAAGCTGCAAATATCTACAGTATGTACAGTATTATCATATACTGTCCACATAACTAAATGAATAACCATGTTGGGAGCCACTCTTTGCAGCAGCTCTCTCTGGATATTAAGGGGAGGCCAGAGAGTGAGGGACCTTGCTCTATGATGTCCATATGCCGTAGAACATAAGAAAACCCCTTTAACTAAGGTATAGGGAACCCACAATGGATAGGTCTGTGTGTAAATACACAGCATACTTCTTTTGTGCATAAGAGACATACTATGTTGGCAGTGGTTGAGATGAAGGACAGCACATCTTAGATGCCTCATCCAGTTGATGTCCTTGCTATGCCATTCAATACCTGAAATTGGATCACGTTGTATATTCATGAATTGCACCCTATCATAATTCTCTATTGAATAGCATTGCAAGCAAGTGTAAGACCCCTATGTATCAGTAAAGAACACATTCTCTTTGCTTAATTTTTAAGGTCTTTGGACAGTATTTTGCTATTTTATAGGACTTGGTCAACTTTATTCGGCACACGTTTTATTTGTTTTGCATGGCACGGCCTTCAGGAACAAGAGTGCTTTAAAATTATCCAATGGCTAGATGGCACTCAAGCCTAAGGTCATGTTAAAGCTTCGCACAATCTCAAAGTTGCATGGAATCGGATTACAATGTTCATATCCTTTCAGGGGTCTCTAGTTTACCTCAGTGCCTCCACATTTATATACAGACACGGCATGCTCCATTAAATTCCAGTTATGGTGGTATTTTGGGGAGAATCACCTTCGTAGGGCAGCACCATATAATGGGACATAGAGCACCAGAAAGCTTCCTGGCAAGAAGCCACAGGGACACCTTGCATTGTCCTATAAGTTAAACCATGTGCAAGAGCCTAACATATGGCAGCCCTTTATGTCATTGCCCATTTACCGGTTTAGTGAGGCCTATTCAGTGCAGGACAGTTATTTTTCTAGGCAGATTCGAAACATGCATTGCTATTGCTTACTGAGTAATCCAGAGTTCTTGCAAAGACAACATCATGGGGTTCGTTGTGAAAAGGTGATTCTCATTCCAATCATGGGCATCATTATATGAAGAGTGCCAAGGAACCGGTGCACGAATTACCCGATGAGGAAAAGAACGAGGGATGTTACCAATGAACAGCCTGTCTTTCTCTTCTGGATCCTTTAGGATGTAATCAACTAGGAAATATTAAAAAAATCATTATCCATCAGCAGAGAATTTGGGATTTAAAAAACAACATGGTATTAAAAAATGAAAATTATCTTTAAAACCCTTTAGTGACGGAGCTTTTTTGTTAATTTCTATTTTTGTTTTTTCCTCCCCCTTTAATAAAATCGTAACTCCTTTATTTATCCATCGACGTCGCTGTATGAGGGCTTGTTTTTTGCAGGATGAAGTGTATTTTCAATGATACTATTTACTGTACCATATAATGTATTGAAAAACTTAAAAAAAATTCTAAGTAGAGAAAAATGGGAAAAAAAAGAAATTCCGCCATCTTTCGGTGCGTCTTGTTTCTTTGGCGCACAAACTACAACAAAAATAACATGATAACTTTGTTCTATGGGTCAGTACGATTACTATGATACCAAACTGATGTCTTTCTTTTTTTGCTGTACTAATTGTGCTTTTTTTCAGAAATTTCATTTTTTTAAAATTATATTCTGCTGCCATCTCCTTCGTGCAATAGCTTTTTTATTTCAACATAGTTGTGCGAGGGCTCCGTTTTTGCGGGACGTCCTGTACTTTGCATTGGTACCATTTTTAAATATATACGACTTGCTGATCGCTTTTTATTGCATATCTTCTTGGAGGCAGGGTGACCAAAAAAGTGCATTTTTTGTATCCTTTATTTTTTTTCTGACAACGTTCACCGTGCGGGGTAAATAATGCATTACTTTGATAGATTGGACTTTTACGGACACGATGATACCAAATATGTATTTTTGTTTTATGATTTAGAATCTTTTACTATAAATATGGCAAAATGGGGGTGATTTAAACTTTTAATACTTTTTTTTTTTGCAATTGGTAAAATTTTATTGATCTTCTTTTTACTCTTTTTTAAGTCCCCCCTAGGGGACCACAACTTGTGATGCTTTCATCGCTCCTGCAGTATGATGTATTGCCAAAGCATTACATCATACTGCGATCTGACAGGTAGTCTATCAAGCCACCCCACGGGGTCGGCTTGATAGTCATTCTGCAATGACAGCTCTGGGGCCTTTTAGCAGGCCCCTGGCTGCCATGACACCCGCACGGCTCCATGTGATCTCATCATGGGGGCCGTAAGGGACGCCCGAATATCGCTTGGGAGATTTAAATGCTATTGTCAGAATTGACAGCGACATTTAAAGGGTTAACAGCCCCAGTGAGCCGTGCGGCGCATCACAGCTGTTGCCGCAGGGTGACGGCTGTAAGAAACAGGCGGCACACAGGATGCACAAAGGGAGTTCGCCTCGCGATCACCCTTCATACATGTCCTGCATCTGCAGGACTTAAAAACACCATAGGGCCGCCCCCATCCTGCCCCCTCACATTGCAAACAGTCGGAGGGGAGGAGAGAGGAGGAAAGAAGGGGGAGGTAGTTTAGCAGTCACACTGCTAAACTGCCTCCCACTTCCCTTCTCTGTCCGCTGTCATTGGCTCCCATAGGAGTCAATGCAGTGACCGACGTATTCCAGGCAGAAAGGTAGTTCCAGGACTATCTTTGCTGCCCGGCATAAAAGTGCCCGGCGCTATATTGGCCGGCCAGGCACTTTCACGCCGCGGGAATACGTCTGTGACATCTTATGCATTGGAACCCTATGCATCAGATGGTAGCGTATATCAGCCGATAATGGGCGGCCGATATGCGCTCATGTGAATAAGCCCTAAGTCTGGGGCTACACAAGACATGAAGATTGCAGGCTCATACTGTGACATTGCATATAATGAATGTCAATGGGATTGCAGTGCGACCTTTGATCTAATGTCAATGCAACAGGACAAATTGCAAAGAATCACTTGCAGGCGGCAAGTTGCAAGCGCCCTGCCATCACATACTGCATTCCAAGTTGCCTGTGACTACATCCTATTTGGGATTTGCCTGTTTTTACCAAACAAATCCTGGCTCTAAAATAGAGGTGCAACGGTGTGTCGCAGACTAGTCACACAAAGTTTTTGGCTGCATGACTTGTATGAGATTGGATGTTGTGTGACTTAGGGAAATGTAAGGGACACTATGGCCATTGATATTTAATGGCGTGATGATCAGAACAATCTGGGCCTTGACAGTCACCTGTGAGCTATGGGAGATCGGCAGGAAACAAGTCACTGGTGACTTTACAACCATTGTAGAGTGTACAGCCGGGTCATTTGTTTAGCTGTTATACAATATATAGAAAACGTTTGCTAAATAGATGATCTTTTCTCTACACTGAGAATGCTGAACACATTCCTCCTCATTAAAATCTGTAAGAAATCTCAGCACACTTGTCACACCAAATCAAGGATTAGAAGCAGATTAAGCACTTTATTGGAAGATTTTGCACTCGGTAGAGAAAAAGTCTCTTCACATCTGCTAAGACATTTTGCTAACAAGTTGTCTTCTCTGCTCTTTCATGGTATATATGTAAATACTGCTAAGGGTTCATGCAGTACTCTAAATGCCTAAAATATGCGCCTGTCCAGATATAGGGAGCACATATTTACATCAGCTTTTCCGTAAGGCTAACTTTACATGGGGCGAATGCGATATTGGGCCGTGAATATCGCGCTCACCATCATGCGATTTTGCGGTGGATTCGGTGAAGTAGCAAATGGAGGAAACCTCACAATGCTGACGCTGGCCCCATTAAAAACAATAGGAGATACAAGAGCACACACAAGATAGGGCATGCCGCGATTTGCTTGGCTGCCATCCAATAGGTGGCACTGCAGAGGTATTGTTCCGTCTAACTTTTTTGCATGTATTAGCCTAAGGATGCATGCTTCTGCACAGTGTGTATCAGCTAGTCAGAGAAGTAGTACAGCCACTTTTTTTGTCCAGGACTGGAGGGTCACTGTAAGTAAATGCTTGCATGAACTAATAAAATAACAATGCTGGAGTGCCATTTTTTAAAGCAGTGTCATTCCTCTATTATTCCTCATGGAAATGTATGAACAAATTGACAAATGAGTGGAACTATTTGTCTTGTCTAAAGGGCGAGTCCCTACTCAGTCTGACACTGAAAGGTTATGTACATGGGCAGGAGAAACAGATGTCACCAGTACACATTAAATGGAGTACTGCTAGGGAAAAGTGATATGGAAAAAGACCTGGGGGTACTAGTGGATTGTGGACTTAACTGGAGCAAATAATGTCAGTCAGCTGCTGCAAAGGCAAATAAAGTCTTAGGGTGCATTTAAAGAGGTATAGGGGTGAGGGACGAGAACATTATTCTCCCACTATATGAGCACTTGTCAGGCCTCACATGGAATACTGCGCACAGTTCTGGACACCGGTGCTCAGGAAAGATGTTACAGTGCTGGAGGGGGTTTAAAGACGGGCAACTAAACTAATACATGGAATGAGAGGACTGGAATACCCAGAGAGGTTATCAAAACTGGGATTATTCACCCTGGAAAAAAGACGGCTAAGGGGCGACCAAATAACTATATATAAATATATTAGGGGACAATACAAGGATCTCTCCCATGATCTGTTTATACCCAGGACTGCGACGGTAACAAGAGGGCATCCGCTACGTTTAGAGGAAAGCAGGTTTCATCACCAACACAGAAGGGGGGTTCTTTACTGTAAGAGCAGTGAGACTGTGGAACTCTCTGCCTGAGGATGTGGTGATGGCAAAATCCATAGAGGAGTTTGAGGGGGAACTATACATCTTTTTGGAGCGCTATGATATTACAGGATATAGACATTAAATAACCAGCGGGGTTGTTGATCCAGGGACTGCCATTCTGGAGTCGGGAAAGACATTTTTTTTACCCCAAAAAAGGGTAAATCGGCTTCTGCCCCATAGGGATTTTTTCTTGCCTTCCTCTGTATTGACGGGGGAAAACGGGCTGAACTGGATGGACATTGTCTTCTTTCGGCCTATCATACTATGTCAAAGTGTGTAGACAGACACCCCATGGACAAATACAATGGTAAGACCCATTTTCTAATTTATTAATTTATTTCCAGGAGGAATAACAGAGAAACAGCACAACACAGAGTTCTATAAAACATGTTTGTTTTGTAGCATGGTATGTCAGGACAATCCAGTACATTAGGAGTCTAGAGGATGCCGGTTTATTAGGACTTCGAAATTTACATTTTACCAATATGGCTGGGTTCACACGGGGTGAAAATCCAGCTCAAATCTGGTGGAATGACCACAGTGGGACCGCACGGAAATACTGCGAGATTTCCGCGGCAGAAATACAGCTTCAAAACTTTTGAAGCGGCTTCGCCAGCCTGCATTCTGCTGTGGCCATCTCTCACCATAGAAAGGAGAGAGGCCGCAGCGGAGACGGCGCTAAAATTGACATGCCGCGGCTTGGCCGCAACGGCTTCTCCACACCATGTGGACAGGATTTTTGCTAATTTCGTCCACTTTGCTGCTTTATCCAGGAATAAAAATTGCCAGCAGAATTTCCGTGCAAAAAGTCTGCACGGAAATTCAATGCCAATTCCGCCCCGTGTGAACCCAGCCTAAAAGGAATCCCTTTACAGTCTTTATAACCAATGCTGGATGGATGCAGCTTTAAAGATCACAAGTTTTATTCAGTATCTGGATTGCATTAATTGCTTACTGAGAAAACAATTACAGCTGCACAATGCAGACCTACGGAGCGCAGTTCAGTAACATTACAACATAGATGAGCTTTGTAGGCAGCGAAAGAGGCCAAATTGCACATCATTAACTCGTGCCATTGTGACCCATTATATAAGGCAGCATCTACAATAATGTATTCAATTGCTTGACTTTCAGATTATGAGTGGGAAATAGCACCTCATTACATTACAGTCATAACAAACCAAGTTGCCCGGAATTGTAAGAGTGTAATGAACATGAGGGTAGTTTGCTGGATTCTCATCTGACCTTCTCCCCCCTTTACGTCTATGGAGAATGTTGCTTTCTGTGTTGTGGAATTTCAGCCACGTCGGAGGATCAGCAAGTGTTTCCCATGGTTTTCAATGGGAAACCTCGAATTGGACTCGCGTGCACGTCGTACGCCATGCAATGTGTTTTACTGTCCCACTGAAAACAATGAGCAACGCGTTCAGAGGAAAAGATAGGGCATGCAGTAATTTTTTTCTTCCATCGCAATGCAGTGCGGGAAAACATCGCTTATGTATTATGACTCCATCGAAATGAATGGAATTCATAATTATGCGAGATTTGTGCCTCTTGCAAGACACAAATCTCGCGCGAGATTCTCGGCCGTGTGAAACCGGCCTGAGGGCGCCCACCCACTGGCGATTTTTTTTTCTTTGCGTTTTGCGTTTTTTCTCAAGAGCAATTAGAATTGAATGTACTCCTGTCCACTGGCGTTTTTTTTTGCGGTGCGTTGCGATTTTTAACATAGGAACTGTCAGTTGCATATGTGTCCTTATTTTTCTCCTAATGCACCCATGAATGTCAATGGAAATTAATGGAAAAAGCGCGAAAAACGCTCGGAAACCGCGGCAAAAACGCGCCGAAACAGCTGCGTTTTTCACGCACGAAAATCGCAAACGCCAGTGGGTGGGCGCCCTAAAGCAGAGATAATTATCCTCTAGCATGCTAACTGATGTGACACTTCAAGTCAGTGAGGTCAGTCATGGGTTAAAGAAAAGTTCCGGTTTTCCTGACTTGTTTGTATGGTGTTTGCATTTCCCCATAAAATAAGAATCCTGGAACATCTCTTCTAAGAACTCCACATTATGCCATTCTTCAGTCATTCCTTCTGTAAGGCTTGGTTTTCACGGGATGGCCGCACCGAAAAGCCGCAAGATTTCTGCGGGGAGCCGCAGCTTCAAAACCCACGGCATTTTGCCGCGGGTTTTGGAGTGATACGGCCGCCGGCATTCTGTTGCGACTTTCTCTCCCCATAAAGAGGAGTGGGGCCGCAACGCAAAAAAAAAAAGAATTGACATGCTGTGGCTGTCAATTCCGCGCCGCATTGCCGTTTCCACTCGGCTTTGCCGCCCCGTGGGGACATTTTTTTGCTAAATTTGGTTAACCCTTTCCAATCCAATTTGTATCCTGGTTTTGCTAGGGGGATTACTCTTTTTCTGCCGTTATAAAACGGCGCTATCTGCTGGCTAAAGCCAGTACTGCATGAGGTGACACGTTGGATAGGCTCCAACAGCAGAGAGGCTGGCAATATACAGTAAGAGAACCCCGACGGGCGTCTTCCAACATCAGAGCTGTACAGCCTTAAATCATAATGTCTTCAGACGTCAGACAGTGGATTGGAAAGGGTTAATCCCAGGATTAGGAGCAGCAGACAGATCTGCCGCACAGAAATTCTGCACAGAATTTCCACGGCAAATCTGTCCCGTGTGAACCCAGCCTAAATGTATGAACAAAGTAACAAATGAGTATGACCATTTGCCTTATCCATAGGACGTGTACAGACAATCTGGTACTGCTAGCCTGAGGCGTGCTGACAATAAGCGCAGACTATGTGAATTTATTGATTTTTTTCCTATGTTGCGCTCTTACTTAATCCTGGTTGTGCACTATTATATTTTTGTATATTTTTCTGGGTGATTATCCCATCACAGGTGGTGTCATGTATGTTTGATGTTAAATAATATATTAAAGGTTATGTTTTGGAAACTTGAGTTCTGTTTTAGTTTCTCATGAGACAACGAGGACCCTTGTTGCGGATTCATGAGCGTAAGTATCTTGGCCAAAATACGAACCAATACCTTGTACATAATTTAGCTATTCCATCTGCTTATGCATGTAGGTATTTTAGGTAAGTGTTTTGGTGTTTGTCAGTCGTTGTTGGACATCTGCTTACAAGTCCCATTTACTGTTCTGTCTGTTTCGGTGTCCATTTGTGTGCATTCCCCTTCTATTTGCGTTTGTCCTGGGCGTGGTGTGAATTACACTCAGGTCGGACGTGACACCCACTCCATTAGGTCTCATGTCCACGGTCGGGTCAGATTTCGTATGCGGAAGCCCACAGCGGAATCCAACCCAACCTGCGTCTGAGGACTCTGCGTACCTGTCCAGATCTTCTTTTTTCTGTACTGCGAATGTGTGTGGAAGAGCCGTCCGATGCACCGGCATGCAGCTGTGTTTTTTTTCCTTAAACTCCTGCTTTCCTGCTAAATCCGTGGCCCGTCTGCAGTGTCAACTGCTCATGGGCCGCAGATTGGATGGCTTCCATTGACTTCAATGGAAGCCGTCAGTGTGGGAACCGCAGTAAAATGGAGCATGCTGCGATTTTTTATGCGTGAGCATAAACTGCAGTTGCTTTCCGCTTGTGAACATGAAACATCAGTTTTCCATAACACGCTATGGAGTGTTATTGCTGCGGAATCTGGGGTGGAACGCCCACTCCGGATTCCAAAGCAAAAATTCCCCCCTGGACATGAGGCCTTAATCCAACATCACAAGTCTGAACTGCTGATGCCTGATAGGAAGGGTTCATCGATTCATGCTGCTAGTTCCAAATTCTGATCTCCCAGCAGCATTGTGCAACAAAAATCTGGTGCCAATACTTGATTTTATGCTGCACTAAGGGTCATGTGTCTAATTCCCCATATAGTGAAGCCCTACCATGAAAAGACTGGTCTCTCTAATAAAGTGGTCATTCAGTGTATGCCTTGTCTTTTCATGTATAGCTCACACAGTCAATGATCTACATCCTTCAGAACCCAACAACTCTTAAAGCAGACCCCAGCACTGATACCAGAAAGCCACTCATGCGAGAAGACATCACTTGACTCCTTTAACATAAGGGTAAATACATATAATACAGACTCAGCAGAGAGAAGTCTATAGGTTGGACAATCATTTTGCTGCTTGCATCGAGGAGCAATGCCTGCTCTTCCAAGAGAGTAGTTCAGCGCGTGTTAAAACTATCAGACTTTGGAAGTGGAGTCCATTAAAATTTGCGATTCCGAACCCAACTGCAATTTGATTTCCATTTGGAAGCAATAAGTTAATGTGATAAATGACTGTTTGATTTGATCGATTTGCTCTTGCTATTTAAGCTTGAGCCGAAGTAAATAGGCCAGACAAGTGACTGACTTGAAGGTTATGAATTTTGCATAGTCCTTGGGATTGTAATCTTTTATCCAATTTCTTGATTTCAGTTTGTAAAGATCATAGACAAGCCTGATCTGCCGCAAGATTACATGTCCACAAAATAATCAGCCTTTCTAGTAATTGATTCATCAATCAGAATTTACAGAGTCAGTCTCGATTTGTCAGGACAGTTCTGGGGCGAGCAACAGTGGCAGAATATTAATTGTGGGCCAGTGGATAAATACATTTAATGAAACGGCGTGCCAGTCCGTACTCTTCAGGGGGGTGCAACCTCTGCCACTGTGATGAATTAAAATCTGTCTACATGCCATCGTAGCAGCTGATCTACAGCACAACACATTAAAGCCATCGTCTGGATTGAAAACCTCTTTTCATCGAGCAGCGATCCCGGAGACTAGCTAATCCAGATGGACAGGATCATCTGTTTCAGCCTTCAGAACTTCCTTGTGGCCCAAAATAAGCAGTGGGTTTCGAATGATTTTAATGGACAGCTGCAGTCTTCTACAGCAGAGAGCAGTACTTGATTCATTTTTGTTTCCCTCTGTCACTCCATCTATGAATGTCACAGCAGCTGCTAGTCTAGTGAATGCCCTGAGATGTACCATATTAGTACTCCTATTATACCCTGCAGGAGGCCAGAGTCAAGGTGTAATAGGATAGCGCTGACAGCACACTACATTGCAATATAGAAATATTGTAGTGTATTGTATGACAATCACATGGTCGCGTGTTCAAGTCCCATAGTGGGAATTTTTTAAAAAGTTTTTATTTATTGTTACATTTTTAAAACAATTTTGAATTCAATGTTCAATAGTCCCCCTTTGCTGATTTAGAGTAAAGTAAAAAATCTAGAAAAAAAAAAAAAGGTATTGCTGTATCTGTAAAAGTTCAACTATTAAAATATCACATTATTTATCCTGCATGATGGACAGTGTAAGAAAACAATATACACAATACCAAAATTTAGTTTTTGTTTTTTTTATCAGCGCACCTCCCAAAGAATTGAACTAAAAAGGTGATTAAAAAGGCATATGCATTCCAAAATGATACCAATAAAAACTATAGCTTTGGGGGGAGGGTGGCTAACGTCCAATAAGGAGAGATGTCTTTGAGCTGAGCTACCAGCAATACTGCACATCCTGTCAAAATCCTGCACTTTCTGCTGATCTCCACTGTCCTACTTTGGAGCAGTCCCGTTCCTGGTTAGACCTGCGTTGGTATTCCACAGACCTCCCATCTTGATCTCCGGTTGCGGCCTAGTGGGGTTTCTGCCAAGCAGCAGCCTTCCGGCACATGTGGTATCAGTGAAATTAGCGCTCTCCAGGACTTCTCTTCCCTCTGGGACATACTGCCCACCGGTCATAGCTTCACGTGAGGCAAATCTGAGGCCCACAGCAGCGCTTCTCCAGTTACAAATAGCTATTTCCTGAAAATGGGTTGCAAGTAATCTGCTGGGAAGAGCGTATGCTTGGACTCTTCCCATACATGGCAGGACAACTCCAATTGAACTTGCTGCAACTCAACACTTCCTCTGCACATGTATTGGGCTTGGAACAATGCAAATGCCCTTCATCTATTATATACACAGAGAATTGATCTACTGCTATTTTCCTTTCTTCTTACTATACGAATCAATGCTGCACATGCAAATATATAACTGCAGCGTCCCGTAGGGTGACTCCAGACACAGGGCTTATGTTGAGGAGCTGGGAGGGTAGAATGGTCACTCGTCACGGTGGCACTTACCAGCCTCCCTCCTGGAGGGACACATGCAGCCTCGGCCAGAGAAGTGCTGGGGCTCCTCCGGACAGCCCTAGGAGAGGGATGGCCAATAAACATGCGAACAGGTATTGAAGTTGTCACGGGTGACGCCACCGTTCCGTTACACACCAGAATGACCCTTAACGGTAAATAAATGGGCCGCAGACTTGTGGAACATACCTCAGGCCCCATGGGAACGGTCAGGGCCAGGCAAAACTTTACTTCATATGAACTTAGTACAAGGCACAATTATACAAGACGGATGTGAAGACAAAACAGTAGACTTAAAGTCCGGGAGGAAAACGCAGGATGACACCGGTCCTGCAGGCCAAGTTATCTGACAGGCACCACTCATGGACGAGGAAATGTTTCCAGAGCAGGATAAGGGTAGGGCACTCCACAGACACTCTTTGTTATAGTACCTCTGAAAGGTGATCTCAACTTTGCCTCTCCGCTCTCACGCTCATGCTCTCTCTCTCCTCCGCCTCTCACTCCTCTGCGGTTACTGGCATATAAATCCTCAGAAAATGCTCCCCCTCTTCCATTCTTCACCACATGAGGGTTGAAGGTACCCCTATGTGGCTGGCACTCTTACTCAGGAACCCAGAAGAAATGGAAGTCTCTTAAAACTCCCTAGCACACCTGAAGCACTCATACTTATAAACAACACAGATCACGTGACTAGACAAATATTGATACATGTGCAAGCATATCAGAGTCTCATGCAAACATTAACCTCTCACTTGCTACAGCGGTGCAATACACATAACAAGAGACAAGACATTTTTGCACAGCGCATCTACACAAGACATGACATGTATGACATTTATGGAGGGGCTAGAAATATACATTCTGGGCCACTACATAACCACCCTGCATGCTGACTGTCATATCTAGTACATGCCTAATTATTACAAATCATCTGAACAACCTGAGACTTGTGGTACTTCACAGTGCTGAATTCAAATTCCCTCCACATCTGTCTCACAGTAAATCAGAAACTAATATATGAATCTTGCCACCCACCACCTAACTTCACCTAATTAATTTAGTACTACATGCCAACAGCTTTATATCCTGCTTTTTACTCTATTATGAGCACATGTGCTAAAAACTGCAGAAAAGTTATGGGAGTTTGCCCGTAAGGATACCCCTGATCCTACGCCATGCTCTAGATGACCCATGCAACTAAGAAATAGGGAGGACGATGTGGAATCAGAACCAGGACTCTGAACCACTTTAGGCCAAGTCTCCTCACAATTATTAACACTTGCAAAAGTTTCATCACAAAATTGAAGAAATCAAAATTGATGTTGCCTTACTCGGACAAGATCTACAAAACATGCGAGGCAGAGTACATGAACTAGAGGATTGCCTCCCCATTGCTAAGGACATCCACTCCCAGTGCAAACTACAATAAAAAAAGCTAAGTCAGTCAAAGGCAAATGATCTTGGAAATTGCCTCTGGCAAAACAATCTCCCTATCATTGGCCTTCCTAAGAAAGAAATAGCTCAAATCGACACTGGATAATGAGGTTTTCTCTTCCTCTTTTGTAGTGGAAAGGGTTCATCGAATCCTGGCGAAACCACCTCTGCTTGGTCGCCCCACGAGAACTACTAGCCAGACTCCTGAATTGCGGAGACACATCAATTACAAAAACTCAACCATCTTAATATTCCTTGATTTCCCAGCTGATCTACAGAAGTCAAAAAGAAGTGTAAAAGCCAAGGAATTTCCTACTCTATGGGCTACCTGACGTGTCTGCGGATCGTGGCAGATTGATTTCGTAATGTGCTTTTTTTTACTGACTAACGCATCAGGCAAAAATTGCGCAATCACAAGACAGCACTCAGCTGCATGCAACTCACGGTATTTCGCAGGACTGCAGCTATAGCTTGACAGTTCAAAACTGGTATCTGCGCTTCGAAACGTTCCCTAGTAGCTCCATCCTAAGAAGGTGTATAGCATGTGAAGGGATACAACCCTTTAAATGGTCAGGCACCATTTACTAAAGTACAGATGTAGCAAAATTTAACCCAACCCGCTGCTACACGTTATTTTATCTTAACACAACAAAACAATGACATAGAAAAGGCAAGACAAAGGTCTGTGCTGTGGTTTATTTAATGCGTTAGGTGTCAAGTTAAAGGTTGCTACCTCTGTAAATATGCAAAAACAAGTGGCAACTGGAAAGGGGGCAAATATTTTTTCATACCCTTGTATGGCTACACAGGTTTGACAAAAGTCAAGTCATAAATCACAGGCTTAGTTCCATGGTGTTCTCACACCTTGAATGTTTGAACGCTTGTACAATCAAATCTATCTGCTTCATCTCGAAATGTAAAATATACACCTCTTCCTTGACAAAAGAAAATGTATGCCATTTTACAATACATTAGGCTTACATTGTTAATGGGCCACTCCGGGGATTCTTTTTTAATGCAGCTATTTCTTCAGTATATATATATATATATATATATATATATATATATATATATATATATATATATATATATATATATATATATATATATATATATATATATATATAAGTGAGCTAGTGTTACCTTTCTCTCTATCTGAAAATTCTGGTCTCTTTCTTCTTAAATGGTCATGTGATCTCAGTTCTGTCCAGCCCAGATCTACTTGGGGTTATGTGTTCTCAAATTAAGTCACTTTCACAGTCTGCGTGATGCTGCTACATGCACCAAGCACATGGGGAATGCAGGCAGTGCTGTCACATTTACTGATGATGATAACAGAGCTCTTGTCACAGTTATAATAGAGGACATCACAACTCACCCTACTGACTGTAACCCCCCTCCCCAGCAGGCAAAAGTGGTTTAGCCACTGGCATTACTGTGCTAATGCATCATGAGATAGATGTGAAACTGAAAGTAAAAAATCTCAGCCTCAAGATTGTGCCTGATATGCATAAGACAGGGAGCTGCACTGCAAGGAAGTGTCTGGAATAAACAGAGGAGACCACCAGAGTATGACAGGGAATAAGGTAAGGGGGATAGGTAGGGATGGAAAAATGTGTTTTCCCCAGAGTGGCCCATTGAGGCCTCATGCCCACGGCCGGGTCGGATTACGTTGCGAGAATTCACACAGCAGGATGTGACCTGTGACCTGTGCCCTGGTATTGACCTCATACTCACCCATCCAGAGTCTTCTCCTCCACTCTGCAATGTGCCGTCTGTCGCACAACCGTATATGCGGAGAGCGGAGCCAGCGCGTTACTGGTGACATTTCTGTCTGCGAGGCCCGCACAGAAATAGAACATGCCGGATTACCACGCGGATTTTCATGCGGTCAAATCACGGCAGTGTGCATAGGATTGCATTAAACTTATGCAATCCTATGTAAAGCGTGCCACGGCGGGAATAAAGCGGGAAAAAACGCTGCAGAATTTCCGTCGGCGAACATTGAGCCTAAGGTTTATTTCTAATGTCAATATAGTAGTTCCAATCACTGCCCAGAAAACAAAAACACTCTAAAAATTAAATGTTCTTATATCTGATTAAAATAAACTAGGCCTCCTACTCAATAGAGAAAAGGTAAACCATAAAGAGATACAAAAGTCCACAAGGGAGAGTTCCCAAATAGATAGTAGTAACAGGAACCAATAATGCAAAGATACAGGAATAGAGCCTATAATGCATCTATTTGGCCATAATGCCAAAGAGATGGGAAAAGCGAATTGAAAAGAGCAGCCCCGTGCTGGAACCTCTCCCTATATAACCCTATATGGCCCTATTATTAACTAGGGATGACTCTACACCCATATAATCACTCTTACATAGCGCCCACCAGAACTAAATATACCACCTAGATGTCATACAGAGATGTCATACAAAGACATCTTCATGAAAAAATTGGCCCCAAAGTTGTCAATCAAAGCTTAATAATAAGCACTTAAACACCGTGGATAGCAAATACACAAATCACACTAGTATATCCTTATGAAAAAGATGATCCCAAAATTGTCAGTCAGAGCTCAATAATCACTTCAACACCATGGATAGAAAAAGCACATATCACGCTAACATATGCTAATGAAGAAATAGCCCCTCTTAGGTTCCTCAGGCGGCTCAATAGTTATCAATAAAGCAACCAATGTCAATTATATATATTTCTGAAAAATAATGATACTTTACACAGCGGCTTTGTTCCTCTTCTATGTCTGATTCACTTCTTAACCCTTTCCAATCCAATTTGTATCCTGGTTTTCCTAGGGGCTTACTCTTTTTTTGCCATTATACAACAGCGCTATATGCTGGCTAAAGCCGGTACTGCATGAGGTGACACATTGGATAGGCTCAGACAGCAGAGAGGTTGGCAATATACAGTAAGAGAACCCCGACGGACGTCTTCCAACATCGGAGTTGTACAGCCTTAAATCCTAATGTCTTTAGAGGTCAGACAGTGGACTGGAAAGGGTTAATTCTGCAGCATCATGTTCACTTGGCACATACATAGGCCCATTACTGTCCGCGGAAATTATATCTGATTCTGGCAAATCATTTATATTTAAAGGGGTTTTGCCACTACCTAAAACTGTCTCACATCCACTCTGTTCTTCCTGGTTGCTGCTGACCAGGACATGTGACTGCTGCAACCAATCACTGGCGATTGGTCAGATGTCCAGGTCAGCAGCAACCAGGAGGAACAAAGTGCTTGTGAAGCAATTTTGCATAGTGGGAAAACCCCGTTAATAATTTGATGCAGTTTTATACCATGTGCAACTCCGCTCTCCATCCTCATCTGTGCCCTTACATTTCCAACTGTCAGCTGACAAAATACAAGCTGGCTATTGGTCAGAGGAGTTAGAAAACATTGGCCTGGACAGGGGCATAGCTAAAGGCTCATGGGCCTGGGTGCAAAAGTTGATCTTGGGGCCCCTCAACGTCTCTTAACTCCTTAACGCAGAGGCGTAACTTGAACATCCTGGGCCCCAATGCAAAACCTGTAACAGGACCCCAAACTATAATGCTTTACTCATAGTACTGGGCTCCCTATATGGAGAAGAGAGGCCTTATGGGCCCCCTAAGGCTCCTGGGCCCGGGTGCAACCGCATCCCCTATAGTTACGCCAGTGGGCTTTAACATTACAGCATCCTGGGGAGTTAGAACAAAGTTGAATGACCAATCTCCCTTATAGACATACAATCTGAGCTTATGCAATACTGTCTCCTTGTAAACAACGTGAGTTAGAATATGGATGTCTATTTAACAGAAAGTGGATTTAGAACACAATGGAACAAATGCAGGGAAATTAAGAGCTAAACATTCCTGTTTTATGGGAATCAGTCCATAAAAATCTTCTTTCAAATGCTCAAGTTCAAGTACAAAGCACTGCCGCCATTTAAGTTGTCATTACATAAAAACCAATGATGTCTATTTCATTTGCTTTTCGAAGTCAATAAAGAATGAATTCTCACCAATACTCTTCCTAAGACTCAGGCAGTAATCATGTGCAATCTCTTCCTCTATTTCTTGAAGTGATTTCTTCAGAGCTGGGGTTCTCAGGAGTTGGCTGGGAACATTTGTTAAGATTCTGTCCATCTGCTCCTTCTCCTGGGGTGCCAGCATTTCTGCCTGAATCCCATGGTGTATGTAGTGGAAATAGCGCTGAAACAGTTACCAAGATTGTTGTTTAGTGCGCAACATAAGGAGAGCTGCACATACTAGGAGGTGTGTAGAAGAACAGGATTTCCAAAGGGTCTGGCAGTTTGCTCCCTCTTAACACTAACAAGATGTCGGTAGTCTGGAAATAATCTAGGTTACCGGTATTTATAATTCATTGGTGAATTTATAATCTGAAATCACAGTTGCTAACTAAATAGTTTATGTGGTTAAGAAGCTGTAATCCGCTTGGCTAAAGTATTACAGAACTATGACCAAGGCGGAGTAGACTACCTGCAAAAGTCATGTCTTTTCCATTCTTTAACATGACATGTAGGATGTGGTTGGCTAGCCTAAGCAATGTTGACCCCTCTTTTTTTTCTATGGCTTTACTCTATACAAAAATGCATTCAAATAGACTAGGTCCTTGGATTTTAAATTAACCCTTTCCAATCCACTGTCTGACCTCTGAAGACATTATGATTTAAGGCTGTACAGCTCCGATGTTGGAAAACATCTGTCGGGGTTCTCTTACTGTATGTTGCCAACCTCTCTGCTGTCAGAGCCTATCTAACGTGTCACCTCATTCAGTACTGGCTTTAGCCAGCATATAGCACCATTGTATAAGAGCAGAAAAAGAGTAATCCCCCTAGGAAAACCAGAATACAAATTGGATTGGAAAGGGTTAAAGGAGAACCTGTGAGAGAACCTGTGATCACCTTTGAGTCTGATAAACTAAATTATGAGGCTCAAAGATTAAGGAGCGGGGAGTCAGAAAAGCTGCGTTTCATATTCATCGGATGCCCCATTCTTGCGCTGTGTCCCCGCAAAGTTGGCACATGCATACAGTGTGACTCTTCATATGGCTGTTTGTGCGCGCTCTCCCACAGAGATGAATTGGAAAGCGCGTGTACAGAGCCTTCTCAAGGACTCACGCTGTGTGCGCACGCCAACTTCACGGGAAACAGAGCAAGAACGGAGAACCCGATGAGTATGAAACACAGCTCTTTGGGTCTCCCCATTCCCTCACCTAATGTAGTTTGTAGGGCTCAACGGTGATAACAGTTTCGAACATTTTTGCAGGGGTCCGGATAACTGCTTTAAAAGGTATAAACGTAAAGATATATGGATGTCACAGAGGAGGGTTCAGTGGACGAAACCTCTCCGCCAGGAGCCAGCAAGAAGAGTTGCTAATAAAGAACAGCTTCTGCTCTTGCAGGCCCAACTCATGTATTACACTGACTGCCCATCACTTGAATGGCTGCCATATAATACTACATTTGGCCAGGTAAGGCAAGAAAATCCAGCTTGTGACTGCTCACACTGGGATAATCAAGCAGCTTTTTCAAGACTCCTGAACAGCAAATCTGCTTACCTACACTCTGCTTGCCTATATTGAAGCAAGCAATGTATCTTTTTAGAAGCAGGCAGATTTGCTCTTCAGCAGTATGGGAAAGCTTAGTGATAGCTTAGTGACACATCTTGGATCTTGATTGCAGTAGATGAGAATGATAGTTTCTCAGGATGCAAATTGTTCAGTGATCAAAGACAAGACCCAGCAGACTATTTCCTGCTTAGAAATTCAGTGGATGCCATAATCTTATAGGCTTGTTGTGATGTGTACTGAGTTTCCCCAAGTGAAGAGCTGTTCTCATTATGTAAATCCACTTCTAGTTAAGAACAGTTATAATCATGCAGATTTATCTCTTTGAGGACCTGTTGATTATACAAAGTTTCTTAAGTAAACTTCAGAAGCTAACTTCCATTTAGGAAGGGTGTTGTCTTTGTGAGGCAAGTCTTTTAAAAATGCCTAACAAATAAGCAGTCTGTTTTATAAGGCTGAAGGCCCTTGAAAGGGATTTGAACACGGGATGGAATATCCCACAACAGCGTTGCAGAATATGCCCTGCTGCGGAATATTCAGCACCAAAATCCACCCTGCTAATGTGCAGATTTTGATGCAGAATTGAAAATGGCAGATTTTTTTCTGCCAGCAATTTTGCACCAAAATCAGCAGTTAAACGTGTGAATTTTGGTGCAGAATTCCAGGACTGCATATTAAGAAAGCTGTAACACTGCCTAGTTGCCTGCCTGTGATAAAGCACACTGATGAATAAATAGCATATCGATTGCCACTTGTTACAACTGCCACTGCTACTTACATGCTGCAGCGGATCGGTAGTATGGAGATGGACAATTGTTAATATGATGGCTTGTCTCCATGCATATAACATTCATCGTCAGTACATCTTCCTGTTTACACGGGGGTGGGGGGGGATATACACTGCTGATGGGCAAGCATTTTTTTATGCCTGCATAAACAATCTAATCAGCTAACAAATGCGCATTTGTTGGTTGCCTGCAGGCATATTTAGAAGGGCTCATGGTAAGGCAAACTAATCTTCATAGAACCTTCCTGCCCGATCATCTGTCTGTGTAAAAGGGTATTAAAAGACATCAAATTCCAATTCGTGCCCATTCCAGGCACTGCCATGTTCACAAACCATGGGCCATTGGCGCAGAATGCTTAACAAATGGTTATTCTGCTATGGCAACAGCACTACAAGCAAATACAGAAAGGATTCCATCGTTCCAGGGTATCCTGTGGATAGGGGATAACTTGTAATTCCGGTACAAGCCCTTTAAGTGTAGAACAAGTAGGTGCTAACTGTGTTCAGTAAGTGGTAAGAAGTGAGCACATCATATATGTTAATGCAGCCAACTATTCCACGAAGGAAGCTTATATACGATGTCTGCCAGCCCGACTCTTCCTGTTTCAGAGCTGCTTCAGCACATTGGACAGCGAATGTGTTATTCTTGAGCTAAATCAGCTTTGCTCATGGGTAATGAATGTGGCCAGAGGGTTACAGCATGTACTCAGCTGTGCCACCCTGACTGGCAGTTTGAATAAAGCTAGTGCCTACAAGTTTCACATTTAAAGGGCACCTAAAAGACACCATAGGTATGAAATGCCTTTCTGAGTGACAGATTACCTTTAATTACAAATTCATCAAAACCTTGAATTAAGGGTAAATGTGCTTATGAATCTTGTAAGATTTGAGCAAATTAAAGGGCCATCTGTCACTCCAGTAACTACTCAATAAAGGTATTATTAAAATCTATTGTGAAATGGAGCTAATAGCAGAGCCTGGTGTGGGAGAACATGTAGAAGATCCTTGTGTACTACCCCTTTAATAACACTCACCTCTAAGTCTCTTTGAGTCGGTTTATTCTGTTTTTTCTCTATATCAGCTTCATGCTGCAGCATAATCCGTAATTGTTCCTCTGGAGTAATAGACCTGCTCTCCGGGTAGGTCGTGATCTCTATCTGTGGTATGTGCTCGTCTACAGATAGTGGTTCTAAAGCATTATACCTGGCTGTTATCCATCTGCATAATAACAAAGACAGGAAACAAAGCAATTACAACAAAACCATCATTTCAATGTAATATTTACTCTCTAGCCATGTTTTAGACATCAGTAACTTTACATCACAGGACATATTCTTCTATTATAATAATGGTGATTTTAGGAATCTTCCAGAAATCATCTCGCAAGAAGTTAAAATCTGCCTCTGTGTGTATAAAGGGTCTTCAGAGGTTCCTCTCAAAGCTTCCGATGTCTATGAATGACAAGCTGTATTACCTATCAGTGTTATATTTGCTCCTGGGAGACAGTTTTCGCTTTTTCGGAATGCATGAAACATCCTTTGAAGCTGAATCTATTAGTTAAGGAAGCCGACAGCTTGTTCCTACAAAGGTATGTGTATGCAATAGGGGAAATAAGCCATAGAGGAAATGAGTCATAGCAGCTTACACTGGAAACATTAGTATCCTGCAACTGTTTTATTTTATATGCTAACCATGTAATCCTTCAATTGAAAATTGATCAATACCGGTTATCAGAGCGCATGCTGCGTCGTAGATGGCAGAGGACGGGGGTTTTATAAAAACACAACTAAACCTGCAGAGTTCTGGAAAGTATCAGTTCCAAGGCATCAATACATGACAGTTTGGTGAGAGAGCAGCGAGACCTAAATGTCTTCTATCTTCAGTAGCTGTCTGCAGAACAGCTACACTATCCTACCGACAACGGCTGGACACCGCAGCAAGAATCAGAGATAGTATTAATTTACATATATTAATACTAAAGGTCCCTTTACATGGTCTGCTGCCCTGACTATTGCTGCTGTGCTGGCAGGAGCGATAGTCATTCAAGTGAATTGAGGCGGAGCGGGACAGGATTGTTCCAGTGTGCCTCCATTCACAGTAAACAGGAGTTGCTCAGACATTGAGCGGCTGTGTACATGGGCCGATAGTCCCTTGGTTTTAATTTTGCTAATTTTTCTCACTCGGTGCCCTGTCGTCGGCTGTGTGCACATGGGATGATTATTGGCCGAAAGTATTGTTTTGGCGACAATTTGGGCTATAATTGCCCCATGTAAAGTAACTTTTAACAGGGCCTCCTCTGCCTCTAATAACATTGCATACTCTCCGTGGCATATAATAATAATCTTTATTTGTATAGCGCCAACATATTCCGCAGTGCTTAGTTCTACTGACGTCTGATACATTTCACTTGGTATTTTCCCCTACAAATATCCTGCAAACAACTGGCAAGTTCTCTCAAAGAAGACGGACGCTGATCATATTTCCTGACCCGACTTTCCAATTCGCCTTAAAGTTATCCAGTAGGGTTCAGGTCGGGACTCTGTGCAGTCCATTCCAATAGTGGAACATCCATATAGTCAAGCCAATGTAAAACAGTGTTGGATTTGTGACGAGGCATGTTGTCTTGTTAGAAGTATTGCTGACCATTTTCAGAGTAATATTATATTGTCGTCAGCACATAATTGTGTATACAGTACAATAGATGAGGTGGGTAATGCAGTCAGGAGAAAAAGCCAGGAGTTAGCAATGGGTAATCATGGTATACAGTAGAAGGGATGAGGTGGGTAATGTAGTTAGGAGAGAAAGCCAGGAGTCAGCAATGGGTAATCTTGTAGCAATAGCAGGCACAAGAGAGGCTGCATCAAACGCTGTGGAGCAGAATAATCTCGCACTGAGGGAGTGGCAGGGCCCAACTTTTATAGGAAGTCCATTTAATAGGGCTGTCCAAGGGCTGGATAGTTCACTGGAAAAAGCTGCCGACGGTAGCACCGGAGTCCTGTGTTCGAGCCTCGACATTGCATATGACTTGAAGATGGAATAGTATGATTCGTAACTCCATAGAATATTCTTCCATTTGTCAACTGTCCATTGACGATGCTCCTTGAACCATTGTAAATGGACCGATGCATTGCAGTTCTGTTTGCCTGAGCATTCATAAATTTTCAATGAGCAGATGGGAGTAAGCTGCTACCAGACACCTCTGGAAGCAGCTTATCACCAGGAAGAACAATGTACAGCAAAAATAGCATGGTAACCCCAGGAAGAACGAAAAGAACAGGCGCAGAAATTCAATGTGCTCGATTCTTCTTTTCCAGATATCATTTGTCAGGGGAGTATCCAGAAGCTGCCGTGTACATATTATATTCTGCTAGTAATGTGAAATTATCAGGATTCGAAAACTTTTTTCTAATATGTATGGTGGCCAGAAGACTTCCGATTTTCTGAAGTGGATCTGCCTCATATACTGCAGAAATCTGAGCTAAGCCACAGATTGTTAATGCAGTTTTGCACAGGCAAATTCTGTAGATCAGCATGCAGATTTACCCTGCTTCAATGGGAAAAATCCATGTGCAGATTCTGTGCAGAATTTGCATAAAAAAATGACATGTCAGGGCTTTTACCCACTAGTGTTTTTTTTCTTGCGCTGCGAGAGCGAGTGAAAACACTTGCATAGGGAGTATATCGCTGACTTCTGCCACAGCTGTGACAACTGCGGCAGAGGATTTCTTCATCACTGCAGGGACCGTGGGGATGAAGGAAACCCTTACCACAGCTATCACAGCTGTGGCAGAAGTCAGCGATATGCTCCCTATGTTTTCAATGGGCTAGCGCTGCTGCTGGCCTCATTGAAAGCACTCAGCGATATCACAGATTTCTTCTCTGCGATGCGAAGCTGGAGTGAAAAATCGCAAATTAGTATGAAACCATTGAAAATCATTGGTTTCATAATCATCGCTGTAGCATCGCAGGGAAAAATATCGCTAGTGGGTAAAAGCCATCACTTCATTTTTTTCACTTGTGGATTTCAAAATCAGCAAACAGCAAAATCTTGGGCCATATAGACACCAGTGCAGATTCCCATTCAGGGCTCAGTCACACGGGCACCGATGCTCCCGTGTGACTGCACGATTAGACGGCCGCACCAGGTGCGGACGTCTCTCTGCATGACCGGCTCCATTGCCGGCCATGTGTTCTATCTGCCAGCCGGTGTGGAGAGTCGTCCGCATTGGCAGTGCAGCGGTCTTATCCTGCAGAAACACGGGCGCATCGGCGCCCATGTGACTGAGCCCTCAGAGAAAATTACAGTGTCAAGAGCCAATGGCAGAGAGAAAATATAATATTCTCAGCATTTTTTAGTTTTTGTATAAATGCTGAAAATATTATAATTGTAGCATTACAGAGTCCCCGTAGTGCACAGATGTCAAGTCCTCCAGCGTTAGAGAAGTTCTTTAGCTCTGTGCTCACAGATTTATGGCCCATTTACATGGGCGTATGAGAGTTGTGGCCAAGAACCTCAGGTGCAACTTGTGCACCATCTTTGTGCTGCCTGATACCTGCAGGCAGAGGACACTGCATGTCTGATTCAGGTCCATGATATGGACCAGAATAGGACATGCTGCGATTTTTTCACACCAACCATTGGTCCTTGGGAACAAACACGCATCTGAGTAGCCCAATTGGCTATAATGGGTCCATGTGCTGTATGTGAAATACACAGGACACGGACGGGATATACGCCCGTGAGAATGAACCCTTAAAGTCCTGAATCTAGGAATCTCCTTTATTAACTCAGAGAAAAATTGCAATATTGATTTTTTTTATACACCTTGAGTCCTTTTTTTAAAAAATATCATTTTACCTTTTTTTTGTTTTAGTTGTAAGAAGAAGAAACTTTTTACCAACATACATCTTAGTTTGATAGATGACTGCAGAATAGTCATAGAACACAGCTTTAAAAGAAACGGTGAAGATTGGATTTGCAGCCCGTGACATAGGATATAAAATTCCGCTGATCAGTCTCAGGAGTGCACGTTTTGTAAGTAATATTACTGAAGATAGAGGTGTATGTGAGAAAGATTTTGGCTCGGGGCAGACTCTTTGTTTCCTTCAATTATTCCTCTTGTGGCAGATCAGCAAGAATGTATTTGAGGAAATACTTATAAAACATTAATTCACTTTTCTACCAGATGATATATCTCTGCAGGGATCACCACAAGAAAGATATAATTAACTCCTCCTATGACACAGAACAGTCGTATGAAAACTAAAGGTTAGTTCATTTTGGGCGAAGTAGAGCACCTTAGATTTGAAAAGCCTAATAGTATTACAGATACCATATAAGTGTCCTTGTCCACGTTGTGCTGATCTGTAATAAGGCCCCCCATTATACTGCTTGGCTCCTTCCTTTCTCCAAACTACTGCTGGGACCTGCTCAAAAGATGTAATTTATGTGGGTGGTAGCAATGCTTCTTTTTTCAGACAGGTGCCAGATGGTAGTACCAGGAGTACTGCCCTGATTGCAGCCCCATAGGGCACTTGTAGCCTGCGGCAGTATCATATAGTCCCTCTATACCAGTGGTGGTGAACCTATAGTACTCGTGCAAGAGGCGACACGCAGAGCCCTCCCTGCTGGCGTGCGCCGCCATCGTCCGCTTAGGGCTGCTGAGGTGGTTACTACTATTGTTGAGCTACTTAGGGGGTTAATATTACTACTGGGGCTACTGTGGGGAATATTACTACTGAGGGGGTTAATATAATTACTGGGGCTACTGTGGGGTTATTATTACTACTCAGGCTACTGAAGAGATTAATATCACTACTAAGGGGGTTAATATTACTGTGGCTACTGAAAGAGTTAATATTATTACTGGGGCTACTCAGGGGGTTACTATTATTACTGTGGCTACTGTGGGGTTATTATTATTACTAGGGCTACTGAGGGAGGTAATATTACTACTGAGGGGGTTCATATTATTACTGGGGCTACTCAAATAACTCAATAACCCCACTACTGTGGAGTTATTATTACTATTCGGCATACTGAGGGAGTTATTATTACTACTGGAGCTACTGTGGGGTTAATATTACTACTAAGGGGGTTATTATAATTACTGCGGTATACTGTAGGGTTAATTTTGCTACTGAGGGGGTTATTACTGGGGCTACTGTGGGGTTAATATTACTACTGAGGGCCACTGTGGGGGTCACTATTACTACTGAGGCTACTGTGGGGGGCACTACTATTACTGAGGCCACTGTGGTGGGGGGACTATTACTACAGTACTGAGGCCACTGTGGGAGACACTATTACTACTATTACTACTGAGGTGTGCAATAGCACTATTGCTATGTATTTTGGCAAGAAATTAGTTGCGTATCCACAGCTGATTTCATACTATGCGGCACTCCCCCTCACCTTTTCTGAGGGCTTTCTGCTGTCAGCACTCCCCGGCTTCTGGTTCCCAACGGCCTGATCAGGTACGGTGACACTGGCCAGGTGAGGCCACGACAGGCCGCTGGGAACCAGAAGCCGGGGAGCACCGACAGCAGGAAGCCTACTGAGGAAGGGAGGGGGAGTGCCACATAGTATGAAATCAGCTGCGGGTATACAACAGATTTGCAGTCAAAATCTGCACCAATGGTACTCCAGGACTCCAGCTAGGAAATAAAACACAGGGCATTCCTGTGTTCCTCCCTGTCTATTTTGAAACGGCCCTGTTGTTTTTATAACGACGGAGGTAAAAAAATCATACGTCACGATAAGCCCCACCCCCTGACATGTTGGCACTTTGCTATAAATAAGTGGGTCTTGGGTGGCAGTTTGGGCACTCGTTCTCTAAAACGTACGCCATCACTGCTCTAAACTGAAGCACAAAAAAAGTTTTTTTCTCATAGACTTGATATGAAGTGATAGCAAAAACTTGTATGCCCCAAAACATGCCACATTATGGAGGTATTCTTCCCCAGAGACAATGCTTTTAGAAGTGAATATGGCACCTCACTGATGCACCATGTGGAGGCAATGTCCATGTGAATCCATAAATGTTCTATGCAGGCAGCTTTTCTGTATGTATGAGCCCTATAAAAGGTATTCTGGGCTTGAATATAACACACCACACATCTTCCTGGTCATTAATTGTCTGCAATTTACCATTGCAGTGTCATTGCTGACTTACAGTGGCAGCATGGGGTCGGATAAAGCCTGAAAATCTGTAATTAAATGTCTTACCTTCATAGCATAAGCTCATTCTCAATTATTTAACATCATGGAAAAATTTCCAGTTATTTTTTAAATGAACACAGTTCGAACCCAGCAAATTACGTGAAATGGTTCAAAGTTCAAAAGTAAGTTAAAAACATAATAAAGTTATTGTCACGTCCGTGCGTCTCACTAGCACCACACTCAGCACGGACGCAGGGTGGTGTTCACAACTACTGTAGTAACTGTAGTAGATGAATATGCACCGAAGAACAGTGTGCACCACAACTGGAATACGTAATCCAGATAAAAAGCCTGTGCGACACCAGAGTACTACACTCAGCACGGCAACAGCGAACGTACACACTGTAGGAACTAGCCACACACCATGCTATGCGGAACGGTAGCACCACTCCAGGAAGGTGGGAGCCTGGCCCTAACCTAGCACCACGGGGGGGGGGGGGGGGGGTCCCTGCCTAGAAGCAGAGTATTCGTCTTCATCCTGGGCCCTGATTGTCTCTGAAAGGACCCCTGGAGAGATAAAACGTACAGCAAAGCAAAATAGAAATGAAAAGCAGAAATGCAACTGAAAGGGAACCTGCAGCAACTTATCTGCAAGTAAAAATACATCGAGCACAAAAGAGCTCCAAACTCCAGGGGCTCCGCTATGGAACGGAATAAGCAGCACTGAGCAAAGGGAGGGGTGAGAATATATAGCCACTAAGCCCCTGGGAACTGGCACTGTGCATGGAAAACCACACCTCCACCCAACTCCCAGGCATGACTAATCCAGCATGCATCCATGCAGCAAAGACAGACAGCACCAGCAGTCTCTGCACATGGAGCATTAACCCTTTTCCTGCATAACATGGCAACAGACATGGCGTGTGTCGAGGCCACCATGCCATGATGCTGTTACGACCGACAAGCTGCGACAGTTATGAAATTGTAATCTGAAACTCAACAATATTGTCAAAAAAGGAAAAATGCCAGCAGCACTCACATATAGCACCAACGTCCTGGTGGAGCAGATATTCCTGTTGAGGACACCAGCCCAATGAGGATTGGACCCAATCCAGTAGATAATTCCAGTACTAGTAGTAAGTAGGCAGCGTCTACACTGCTAAATTGGATAAAATAGACTTTATTCCCCCTGCTCCTGGTGGCAATGTTTCGATCTACTACTGAGATCTTTGTCAAGCCCCTTGACAAATCCGTAGGTTTGGCAGGTAGAGTATCAGTAAGAAAACCACTCCTAAGATTGCAAAATAAATTTAAAAAAGACTTGCCTGGGCCAAGCAGCAGCTCCAGTGGCCTACAGAAGAGTGGAAGAAGGTCTTATGGAATGATGAATCAAAATTTGATATCTTCTGCACATCACACAGGGTTTTTGTAGGCCGTCAAGTTAGTGAAAAGGTGGTACTTGAGTGTGTGACATTATCAAACATGGAAGAGGAAGTAAGCTGGTCTGGGGCTCTTTTTCTGGATACATAATTGGCAACTTGCACAGGTGGCCAGCACACTGGAGAAAAGGGGGTACCACATTTTGATACACCACAGAATACCCTATGGTGTACACCAAGTTTGTCAGGGGTTCATATTACAGCCAGACAATGATCCAAAACATACTTCTAGGTTATGTCAGAACTACTTTAGAAGAAAAGATGAAGCCAGTAGGCTTCAATGAATGGAATGGCCTGCACAGCCTCCAGACTTAAACCCAATTTAGCTTGTTTGGAAAGAACTGGACAGAAGGGTGAAATCAAAAAACCCTACAAGTGCAGCACATTTGTGGGAACTTGTCAACAATGTTGGGAAGAAAAACTAAGGCATTTCAGGAAAAACCTACTTTAAAGTTTGACTTGTAAACAGAGCTCCAAGTCATAGAAATAATCCGTGACAGCTGTCACTTTAAATCAATAGGCCATCAATGATTAAAGGCAGAATAACCCCTTTAAATCCATGTGAACAATAGTTGGACATAAAAGCATTTTCACCAATGTTCTAACAATGAAAAGGATACACGGTGTGACTTTTTGTCTAGTTGACGTCTTTGCAGTGTTCGGTCTTGGTGATGGGATCTTCTTTGATATTTCTCCAAGCTTTAAGTCACGAGCCGTCGGTGAGTAATTATTGGCTATGGAGTTACTGGGATTACGATGATAACGCTGCTCTTTGAATGGAGCCGCCAAGGTCCAAGATTTGCTTTGCATCAGTGGAGGGTAGTTACTGTGCATAAGAACAAGCTAAAAAATAAAATCATACAATGCAATCTAATCAGTATTGGTATTTTCTGGATCAACAGAGCACTAAGAAGTAATAAAGACTGTGTAAAAGATAATATAACATTACAGTTATTGCTGATGATTAGCAGCTCCCGTCACAGTTATAATAGGAAAGATCAAATCTGATCCTCCTGACTGTATACTTATGGTCTGTAGCTTATTTAGGTGAATACAGGATGCAATGGCAGTGTTTTTCCTGCTGCAGAGATGGTACAGGCCCCAGCTGCTCATGTAATGCTGTAGTAATGCATCATTGGATTGATAGTACAACAAAAATAAAAGTCAAAGAAGAAATCTCAGCCTCAGGGCTGATTCAGACGTCCGTATATCGGCCGGGTTTTCAAGCCCAGGCCGATATATGGTGTCCCTTTCTGCAGGGGGAATAGGCAGGCCGGGCGAGGAGCAGTGCACTGAGCTCCCGCACCCTCTTCGCCCCTCGCCACTATTTGCAATGGGAGGGGGCGTAACTCAGCTCCACTCCTATCCCGCCCCTTCTATTGCAAACAGTGGCGGGGCAGGAGAGGGGGCGGAGGCTCAGTGCACTGCTCTCAGCCCGGCCCACCTCCTCCCCCTGCAGAAAGAGACACCGTATATCATCCGGACGTGAAAACCCGGCCGATATATGGACGTGTGAATAAGCCCCCAAGATAGTGCCTGATAAGCATCACACAGGAGGCTGCACTACATGTTTGAGTTGTTTCAGTACTAAAGGGACAAGATATTTTTTAGCGATTTTACCCATGCGGTGGTTTCTATTTTTTCCCTGGCTAGCCAAAATGTTTTTTTTTTCATCACTTATATAGCGCAATTTTTTAATAGCTTTTGTCACTGAAATTTATTATTGTTCTTTTGTTTTATTAGAAGTAATGTGCACAAAAAGTTAAAAAAATATATTTTTTACATTTATAGTTCTTTATTTTTAAAATGATATTATTTACGTTAAAATAAAGTACAGTAATGGGTTCAGCATTTTGTTTTGGACATTTTGATATATACATTTATATAATCTTGTATTACAAGGCAGATATCACAATGGTTTATGTTGGCATCAGTCGTTTTTTTAAATATTTATATTTTTATTTTATTCTGTCATTTTTTTAAAACTTATTTCTGTAACTTTTTTTTTAAACATCTATGTTCTCCATGACATCACATAAGACTATATTCGCACTATATATTCTTTTTTTCACTTTCACACTTTCCCACTGCAATTGTAGCATCCATAGGAGCCCCAGCCAGTTACAGGGGAAAATATCCCCCTAGTATGACAGTTATCACTGTCAGAGCTGGTCAGGGGTCTGCTAAGACCCTGCAGCTCTGACATGCTGGGGGTCGCTGGCGATCACATTATTGCCTGGTCCCATGCAAGAAATGGCAGTGCCACTCCCTGTATTCTCTCATTGAGTGCTACCGTGTGTACCTTGTAAAGGAGGAAGCAGAAGTAGTTAAAAATGGTATCTGTCTTCTCTTCCAGGTCCTTGGGTTGTGTCTGATAGTCGAGAACCTGACTTGCTCCTGCTACATTGCATGAGCAGGAGCTTTAAAGGGGTTGTCTTGCGGCAGCAAGTGGGGTTATACACTTCTGTATGGCCATATTAATGCACTTTGTAATGTACATCGTGCATTAAATATGAGCCATACAGAAGTTATTCACTTACCTGCTCCGTTGCTGGCGTCCCCGTCTCCATGGATCCGTCTAATTCTGATGTCTTCTTGCTTTTTTAGACGCGCTTGCGCTGTGCGGTCTTCTCCCCTTCTGCTCGGTCCAGGCACGAGCGGCGTTCTGGCTCCGCCCCCTTCTACGCATCATCGCGTAGCTCCGCCCCATCACGTGTGCCGATTCCAGCCAATCAGGAGGCTGGAATCGGCAATGGACCGCACAGAGCCCACGGTGCACCATGGGAAAGGACCCGCGGTGCATCGTGGGTGAAGATCCCGGTGGCCATCTTGGTGAAGGAAGAAGAAGGAAGAAGGAAGACGTCGCAGAGCGGGGATTCGGGTAAGTAATATGTTTTTTTTTTAACACATCCTTTGTGGTTGTCCTGCGCCGAACGGGGGGCCTATGGAAAAAAAAAAACCCGTTTCGGCGCAAGACAACCCCTTTAACCTTTTCCAATCCAATTAGTATCCTGTTTTTCCTAGGGGGCTTACTCTTTTTCTGCCATTATACAATGGCGCTATCTGCTGGCTAAAGCCAGTACTGCATGATGTGACACGTTGGATAGGCTCCAACAGCAGAGAGGCTGGCAATATACAGTAAGAGAACCCCGACGGATGTCTTCCAACATCGGAGCTGTACTGCCTTAGGGCGCCCACCCACTGGCGTTCTTTTTTCCCTGCGAAATTCGCAGCATTTTTTTCCTGCAAGGGTCTATGGGACTTGTAATGTTAAAATCGCGATCGCGCAAAATCGCGATTTACCGCAAAATCGCGATTTTAACATTACAAGTCCCATAGCCCCCTGCAGAAAAAAAAAGCGAATTTCGCAGTGAAAAAAAACTGTAGTGGGTAGTCACCCTTAAATCATAATGTCTTGAGACGTCAGACAGTGGATTGGGAAGGGTTAATTCTGTGCTGTATATTTACTATCAGCCGGTATTGAAGGCCAGGACCAAACAACATATATTTACGGGTTAACTTTAATAGGCGCTTGACTCTTCCCTCAAGACAGAATCTAGTTCAGTAGCTAGTCAAGCCCATTAGTAATTGTTAGTTATGCTCAATACATATGCGGAAGCTGTGACTGTGAGAAATTAGTTCCACCAGAATAATGCAGAACTTTATATACGAGGTATAATGCACCGTAAAATAGGGAAAAACATAAAGAAAGGGCGCTACCGCTGAGTAGTCAAGCCATACAGGGTTTGACAGAGTTCTCTTATAAAGGAAGCTGCTGTGGCTGTAGATAATTTTATATGCCCTGTATAGATCACTATGTGTGCTGCTAGAGAGAGGAAAACACTGCAGTATTAAATCTGCGAAAACAAGATAAAAATACAAAAATTCAGATCAGATTGTGAGGGTTCAAGTACAAAGATGCAACATCTTTCTAAACTTTTGTTTGTGAGTAAAAAGCCATGAAAGTTGTTCAGATCAAGAGCATAGAATGAGAACAATGTCTACCTTTATGCTAATAGCAATTAGGACTCAATGAGGCTCCCATCGCACAGTTATAATGAAGGAGATGATAGCTCAGCCACCCTAAGGGCTCTGACCCGCTGGCAATAGGTTTTCTAGTGATGCAACAGTGAGTGAAAACGCATAATTATGAAACCAATGATTTTCAATGGTTTCATTCTCATTTGCGATGTGTTCACTCAAACCTCGCTGCGATACAAAAAAGCTGCAATATCGCCCATTGTTTTCAATGGGGCCGGGGTCCCATTGAAATCAATGGGAGAAGTTTGTGCAACAGCCTTGGATTTCCCCATAGCTTGGAGAGATAGGGGGCACGGCTGAAGGGCTTTCCCAGGGTTTCCCGAGATGGAGGGGGCTAGACAGATTCTCATAGTGATGCTTCTCTTCCAAAGAGAGTGAGCAAGCTAGTGGATGGATCCAGCTAGCCCCGTCCCCTCTCTAGCCAGAGATTGAATCACTATGAGAATCCATCTAACCCCACCCCGTCGCACCAGCTTTCGGGGGAAACCCTGTTGCAGTGACCCCTTTAACTCCTTAGGCCTCATGTCCACAGGTGGTGGCCATGCCCACAGCCAGTGAGCCCTGCATCTGCACTGACCTCATTACTTCCAGGTTCTCTGAACTGCGCATGGTCCTCATGGCTTGCCATTTGACATGCAAAGTACAGTTGTTGTTTTGTTTTTTTTTTATAAATCTGCTTTTTCGGAGTGTCAGCTGCAGGTGGGCAGCAGATTGGATGACTTCAGTGGAAGCTGTCCAAATGGGAACCGCAGCGAAATGGAGCATGCTATGATTTGTTTTCCGGACCATGCAGATGCCCATGTCTCCCTATGGAATCTGAAATACAAATCCACCAGTGGACATTGGGCCTTAACAACCAGGGTGTTTTGGTCTTAAAGGACCAGACACTTTTTATGGATTTTACTGCCTATTTTTTTTTTTCCTTCAGCTACCAAAATAATTTTTTCTGCATTACTTTTTCTGTGACACATAGAGCTATTATTTTAGATATTTTTTTCACTGCCTGTTACAGTATACTACCCTTGATACGCCAGCCTGGGTGCCCTAGATCTCACCCACAACCCCTGTCCCTGCCTACTTGCCTCCACTCCTCGCTAACCACAGGCGGGCAACTGAGTGACGATCCCTACTCTCACTAGGGACCGAAAAAGGGACGCTGGCATACCTGGATGTAAAGGGTAGAATACTGACAGAAATAACCAACACGAACAATACTAAGCAGAACTGAGGCAGATAGAAAAACCTGGCGAATAGCAAGGTATAGCAGACAAGATGACAACCGCAGGAGACCAACAGAGGCAGACTAGCTAGCACACTGAGGGAAACCAATAACTGGCCGTGTTTGTCAGTCTCTACCCAACCTTTAAACAAAAGCCTCCGCCTAGGGGCAGAGAGAGGGAGACAGCCAACTCCCACAGAACATAATAAAAGGAAGCTCATGCACGGCAGCTGCACTCACAGGTGCGCGCGCCACCAGCACCACGCCACCCACGCCCCCACGCCCCTGGCAGCCAGACAACAAGCTGGGGGGAACCCGCACACCGTCGCCCCGGGAGGACCAGCAACTGCCGCATGGTAACTGCCTTTTTTTTCTGTTTTTCTTTTGTTTTATTGGGGGTAGAATGCTAAAAAATGATTTAAAAAAAATGTAAAGTTTCTTAAAGTGTGTATATATATATATATATATATATATATATATATATATAAAATTTGTATATTTACATTAAATTAAAGTACGGGAATGGGTTCCTCATTTTGTTTCAGACGTTTGATATATGTATAGTTTTGGATACAGAACGCATACGGTGACAGTTTTGGCTGATGGGTCTTTTTTTTAATATATTTATTTTTATTTCATTCTGCAATTTTTTTAAGCTTATTTTTGTAAACATTTTTTTACTATCTATGTCCCCCATGACATCATATAAGACCTCTGGGGGTCATTTACTTTGTTTTTATTTATTTTTTAATTCATACTTTTCCCGTAGCATAAAAGGTCAGCGCACACACCCAGCTTTCCCATCCCTAGCCTATTCTGGTTTATCCCGGGTTATATAAGGGAGCTTGCCCCACTGGAAGATGCCTGAGCAATAGACCCCTAGCAGTGAAAGGGAAAAAACAAAAAACAATTGGAAAGGATGCTAGAGAACCCATCACTATACTGGAGGGGAAGGGAGAAGAACAATCTCATACCCCTAACTATCCCCACAGTGTCCAGGAATGCTCAAACAATGACAGGTGGAACTAATCTTCTTCAATCCACATATGATCTTTATATATGTTTTTAATACTAGTATAATGATGGGTCCTCCAGTGCCCTCTCCAATTGTTTTCTTCTTATTCCCCTTTTGCTTACGACTGCCCTATGAGTCGGGGAAAGAGGCTGCTGATTTCATTTGGAAGATCTAACCCTTGGTCTGAGTAATACTAGCGTTTAGTGCCAACGGGTAACACACACTTGAGTGGGTTATTACCCAATTTTGGGTTCATTTTTCATACTTTTTTTTATTGACTATATTAGCAATCTTAATCCAGTGAAGGAATTTCCTTATCTGCTTATTTCCCGGTTTTAATCATCTGGCTAATTACCCAGCTTTCCCAAACTCTGCCTGTCCTGACCTCAGCCCTTCTGTTTGTAGAACTGTATTGTATGAACTCAGTCTGCCCCAAATACGGCCTGACTTTGTCCTTGCCTCTGGTACCACACTTTTGACCTGTCCAGCTTAGCTGTCACTGAACTACGACTATCTTCAAAGAAATTCCAGCACTCACTTTACTGCGTAATGGACTTTTCTTCCATAACAAAGATATTCAGTACATGTTTTTGCCCATTTGGCTTTTTCAGCTGTTATAAATAATAAAACTCAGAGGGGAATAAATAGTTAACCCAGGTCTCAATCTAATTATGTGGATTATAATCACCCTGGTAACAAACATACAATGCATTTAACAACCATATGTAACCACAATATGTTTTTCACCCTCATACAGGACAATTGACCATTAAAGGTCAAAGGGTATTTTTCTAGTGACTCCACTATTGTTATTTACTTGGTTAAATGTCCTTGTGTACTGCTGTATGTGGGTGAAACTTTGTAACATATTAGAGAGCGTATCAGAAGATATGAATTAACAATAGGATGTACTCATTTATTATTACTATTGCCGCATCATTTCCATGAATAGAAACATACAATAACTCAGTTAGGCCGCCTGCACATGGGCGGGTCGGACCCCACATGCGTGGTCTCGCAGTGGGATCCGACCCAGTGCCCGGCAGGTGACCCCAGCGTACGTCTCCGGCGTCTTCTCTTCTCTGCTGCGGATGTGCCGGCGCACATGCGCAGTAGAGATAATGGCATACCGTCGCTATGGCGATGATGTGGCTCCCACGACCATTCTGCAATGATGATTGCAGAATGGCTGCAGGATGGACGGCTTCCATTGAAGTCAATGGAAGCTGTCTGTGTGTAGCCCACACAAAATTGCAGCATGCCGCGATTTCTTTCCTGAGAGAGGAATATCGCAATAGATTTCCGCAAATGGGCGGGAAAACACATTTTGTCGTAGCATGCTATGGGCTGGATTTGCTGCAGAATCCGGAGGCGGACGGTTGCTCCAGATTTCGCAATGCAAATCTATGTGCAGGCGGCCTTAGGCTGGGTTCCCACAGGGCGTAATCCCAACGGTAATCTCGCAGTTTGGCCGAAGCGAGAAAACGGCAAATTTCTGCTGGGAAAGCACTGCTTTAAAACCTGCGGCACTTAGCTGCAGGTTTTGGAGCGGCTTGGCTTTTCCGTTGCTTCCGGCTTTGCCGTGACGGATTGGACGTTCCCCGTGGACAAGATTTTTGACAAATCTCCTCCACACAGCTGGCTAATGATGGGATTAGCGGCCGCAGGTGGATTTGCCACAGTGAAATTCCGGAAGGAATTTCCACAGCAAATCCGCTCTGTATAAACCCAGCCCTAAAGTTTCAGATCATAGAACACATGCGTGCCAAGGAGCCTAGGCAGGGGGGAAATATTAAAACTTCATTGCTGCACTGGAAATTGGTTACATGTACTACAAACTTTGGAACCATAGGGCTTATAGACCACTCTCACACAGGCGTTTTTTTTCTGCGTTTAAGGCCCCTTTCACAGGGAACGTCCCCATAGGAAACCATTGGTTCTAATAGCCGTGTGTTTTTTAAGCGCGTGATTTTTGCCTGCCTAGCTCCCCTCACGCTGTGTTTTTCAGCATAGAGATAAACACTGTGAAATAATACCATTGATTTTAACGTGTTTTTAACGCTGCGTTTTTCAAGCGCTGTCTGTCCTATTTTCATGCGTTTTAAAACGTGACGCCTTGCCCATTGAAATGAATGCGGTGTGTTTTCAGCGCTGCTTAGAACGCGGCAGAATGTGGTCACCGCGTTTCTGACTGCATTTTTTCAGTTCTGGCATTATCAGCTAATATGACCTTCTTTGTTTGCAAGTTCTTTATTCTTATGATTTCTTTTCATAGATGAATCAACAATGTTGTGAAGCAAGTTTAATATGTGAACAACATTCTGAATAGCACAAGTTAGGCCGGGCTCACACGAACGGGTCGGATTTCACATGTGGATATCTGCTGCAAAAGGCCTGCAATCCATCGCGGAAAGTAATTGCATATGGTTGTGGAAGCGTACGGTTTTCTCTACACAAATACCACGTACATTCTTTCTCTAATTGTTGAAATAAAGCATTCCTCTCGCATTATATGCAATTCTTGCTCCATCTTTCGACCGATATACACTGCCGGCTCCCATAGACTCCTATGGGAGCTGGAAAAAAAGGGAGGGGGAGGAAGTTTAGCTGCATCCAACACAGGGAAAAGATTACAGGTGCCTCTATTTAGGCATCTGAAGTCATTTCGGGGATTTATGCCGAGCAAGGGCTTTCCGGGCTGCCGCCCATTTTTTCGCTAGTACGTCGCACCTGGCCGTGTGAATGGACAAAACGCTAATTAAGCTCAGGACTTGATCACATCTCTTCTTCATTCACGAGATTTAACGGCGCATGTGGGCGACCGTAAAAACACATACGCTTGTGTAAAGGAGCCCTAACTTTTATATTTTGTTCATTTTCTGTGATTTTATGGATAACATATAAAAGAGGGTTGTTACATACAAATGTAGCACAGTTTAACCCCTTATAGGCCACAGTAGCTGAAAAACCTTTATTCAAGCCTGCAGGTACCATAACAACTGATTGGGACCCCACAATAACATCATGGGGGTTCAATGGGGGAAAAAGAATGCCCCCTCCCTCTGTCAGCGTTTTACATGCCGTGGTCGCATTGAAAAGGGTCAAAAAATAGCTGAAGCCAGAGTTGTCAACCGTCCAGAAATTCCTAGACAGTCCGTAAAAATAGGGCACTTTTTTCCAGCGTCCGTGAAAAAAAACAGATGCGTTTGTGATTCTTATTTTTCTGTTGACAGAGCAGTGTGACGGCTTGTTCTTTTCAGGACAACTTGTAGTTTCTTGTTTGGGTAAGTAAAATCAACAGAAAATGGCTATTTTAGCATTTTCTTTTTTTATAGAATTTGCTGGATAAATGTAATCTTCTATAGTATGGCTTGTAATCGATATGGCGATAGCAACTACAAACAGTTTTTTTGCTCTTAATTTTACAATATTTAAACCCTTATACAAGAAGGAAAAAAACGTTCACAATTTTTCATTAAAAACATTTAGATGCCGCGGTCAACAATGATCGCAGGAAATTAAGTGTTAAACTGTGTAGTGATTAGATGAGCAAATCTTTATCTTCATTTGTGACAATGAGAGAGCAAATATATTCACTGTTTGATGGGTGGGTGATAACATGAAAAAACCTCCATGTTACCTTCCACTGGGACAGGAGGAAAGACAGAAGAATCTCAAATCTTCTATGCTGCCTGTTTATCACACCCCCCCACCTGCTTTTTACAGCTGTAAATTCAATATTCCGAGCCCCACTTCAATCGGCCGTAGCTTTAGCTCTGTAATTACTGACAACATTCTCAAAGTCAAGAATCTTGGCTTTAAAATAACACCAAAAGGACATTACAGCTTTGGAACAGAGTTGGTTCTACTACAAATGGCTGATAGAACCAGAGTTACAGCCTTTTGTAGTAGAACGAGCTCTGATTGTCCAAAGCTGTAATGTCCTTTTCCTGCAGACTGAACAGTTTGTCCTAAGCTGTAGAAGTGTCAAAGGGGGAAGAGCATAGACCTTTAGGAGCCGCCCTCAGGATTAGTCCAGCGTCAAATCAGTCAGTGACACAGTGGGTTGGACCCAAATGGATCACAGACTGTTGGCCAATTGTGTGCATAAACCATCAACATGATTTCCTAGAAATCCGATAACAGGTTAACATCAACATGCAGTTTTTTTGTTTTTTTTTAACCCCTTCATGACATGGCCTATTTTGGGCTTAAGGACGCAACAATTTTTGGCGGATTTTCTTCTCCGTTTATCAAAAGTCATAACTTTTTTACTTTTCCGTCGACGTGGCCGTATGAGGGCTTGTTTTTTGCGTGGCGAACTGTAGTTTTTATTGGTGCCACTTTTGGGTACATAGACTATATTGTAAAACTTTTTTTATTTTTTTTTATGATAGCAGGGAGAGAAAAAGCATCAATTCTGCCATAGATTTTTTTTTTTTTTTTTTTACAGCGTTAATCATGCAGCATAAATGAGACACTCTATTTTTTCTGTGTGTCGGTACGGTTACAACGATACCAAAATTCTTACATTTATTTTAGGTTTTCCCACTTTTCTGCAATAAAACCCCTTTTTTTGGAAATCTTTTTTCTATTCTAAATTGCTGCATTCAAAGTCCTGTAACTTTTTTATTTTTTGATGTACGGCGCTCTATGAGGGCTTATTTTTTGCGAGACGAGCTGTAGTTTTTACTGGTACCATTTTAGGGTACATATGGCTTTTTTGATCACTTTTATTGCGTTTTTAGTGAGGCAAAATGCTAAAAATTAGGATTTTGCCTCAGTTTTTTAGCGTTTTTTTTGGGTTTTTTTTCCGTGCACAGTCAAAAGCATGTGCAACTTATTGTACGCGTCGTTACGGACGCGACAATACCACATATGTGGGGTTTTATTTTTTTTTTACCTTTTTTTATGCTAATCTGAGAAAAAGCATAAAAAAATGTTTTTTTTACTCTTTTTTTAACATTTTTTTAAATTCATTTTTTTAATCTTTGTTTTTTTTACACTGTTTGTGTCCCTCTGAGGGACTTTAACCACTGCCCTGATGATCGCTTTCATAAGGCATGGCAGAGCTACTGCTCTGCCATGCCTTATCACTTATACAGCAATCATAGGCATAGGCAATACAGGACGCCAGTGTCTGGCGTCCTGTTGCCATGGTGACAGGCCGGGCTCTCGCGATGACATCGCGAGTTCCGGCCGGAGACACAGAGGGAGCGCGCTCCCTCTGTGAACTCTTTCCCTGCCGCGATCTACTTAGATCGCGGCAGGGAAGGGGTTAACAGCGGGGGGGGGGGCATCTCCGATGCCCCCCCCGCTGTTTCAGCGGGACGCCGGCTGTGACTGACAGCCGGCGTCCCGCTGCAGGATAGCGCGGGATCATATGTGATCCCGCGCTATCTCTAGGACGTAAGTTTACGTCCTGTTGCGGGAAGTACCAGGCTGTCAGGACGTAAACTTACGCCCTGCAGCGGGAAGGGGTTAAACTCGTTTTATTGAACAGTGTGTATTCCATATAAAACATGAATAAACAACTTTGGTTACATCATAGGCTCCATGTGGTCATACAGTCGCTCTTAAATACGTCACATTAACATATGCAGATTTTGTGTACATTGTATCAGTACATTTACTCGTGGTTTCAGTAGAGGGCAGTAATGTTTACTTGTTTTATGGGTTCATTCTAGGTACAGTTGCTCTCAACAGGCTTTGGAATCGGTCTTGCATGAATACTGTGTTAGTCGATCCACACCATCTTTCCCATACCTTATTGAATTTTTCAGGGCACTTTCTGTTTTTGTAAACTATTTTTTCATACGGTAGTATGGCGTTGATTATATTCTGCCATTTTGAGAGTGTCGGGGGGCGTCTATCCATCCACCGCACGGCCACTGTTTTACGGGCATAAAATAGCACCTTGGTGAGAAATATCTTGTCGTGATATTGCCACTGTTCTTCATCTAAGATACCCAGGAGGCATATCGCTGGATCGTATGACACCGGAACGCCCATCAGTTGAGTTAAGAATTCAGTAACATCTCCCCAGTATGTGGCAATGTTTGGGCAGTTCCATATTAGATGGTTGAAGTTTGCGTTAGGTGCTCTGCACTGATGGCATTGGTTTGTAGGTGTCCTATTCATTTTGTGGAGTCTGGTCGGTGTCAAGTAGCATTGGTGCAGTATATATAATTGTGTTCATTTATTATTTGCGGCTGGTGATACCGCGGTGTACGTGGACATCGCAGTTTCCCAGTCCTCATTAGTAAGGGCGGGGATGAGATCTTTCCATCTCTCTACTACTGTCATGGGCGTGTCAGGGATCTTAGATCGTAGTAGGTGGGTGTATAGTACCGATATCAGGCCTTTGGGTCCCTGGGTGAGCAGTATACCTATTAATGGATAATGGGAGAAAGGCTGCCTGGGCTCGGGGAATTGTGCTGTTAGGGCGTGCCTGAGTTGTAGATATCTGAAGAAACCGGATCTTGGGATTTGGTATAGTTGCTGTAACTTTGCGTATGATCTCTAGTAATCCAGATCCCTAGGTATTTAAATTGGGGGGTAACTTGCAGCTTACCATCCTTCTGTTCTTAGGGGCATAAAAACGGATTTCTGCCAATTTATACGTAGTCCTGAAAAATTTCCAAATTCGTCTATTAGGTAGATGGCTAACGGGAGGGTGTTTTTGTGGTCTGACATATACAGTATTATGTCGTCTGTGTATAACCCGATTCTGTCCTCTCTGGGTCCTATCAAGATGCCTCTATATGCGGTGTGCTGTCGGATCTTCAGGGCCAGGGGTTCTATTGCAATCGCAAACAGGAGGGGAGAGAGGGGGCAGCCCTGTCGGGTCCCCCTATGTAGTTGGAAGGAGGTGGAGGCCAGGCCATTTACCACTACTTTAGCGGTCGGGGATTTATAGAGTATAGAGATCCACCTAATAAATGATTCTCCCAGTCCAAACCTCTGTAAGATCTCCATCAGATACAGCCACTCGACTGAGTCAAATGCTTTGGCCGTGTCTAATGAGGCCAGGGCCCAGTCTGACCTCCACCCCACCTGCATGATTACTTGCGTCCTTCTAATATTGTCTGATGTAGACATTCCGGGGATAAAGCCTGTTTGGTCGCGGTGAATAATGTCCTAATGGCGAGCGCCAATATTTTCGTAAGGATTTTATAGTCTGTGTTTAACAATGATATAGGCCTATATGAGCCACAGTCGTCTGGGTTTTTATCTGGCTTTAAAATGAGGACTATATTGGCTTCCAGCATCGATTCTGGTAGCTGTTTTTTATCAAATATATGTTCATATAGGGAGAGCAAGTGTGGTATTATTTCTGTCTTGTATTGCATATAGACTTCTATCGGCAGGCCATCTGTGCCCGGGGTCTTGTTTTTTGCCATGTCATTTAATGCTTCCTCAATCTCCTCTTCTGTAATTGGGGAGTCTAGTAGGGACTAATGGGTGTCCTGCCGTTCTGGGAATGTTATGTCTGTCAGGTATGATTCCAGTTCTTCTGGTAAATAATCAGTCCGTGTTTGATATAGGTTATCGTAGAATTGTTGGAATCTACTTAGAATCTCTTTTGGGTCTGTGAGTGTTTCTCTTTGGGCTGATTTTATTCTTAGGACGGATGGGGGGGCAGTCTCCTGTCGGGCCATAAAGGCTACTAGTTTGCTGGATTGGTTTCCCAGCTCAAAAAAGGATTGTCGAGTGTAAAAGAGGTTCCTCTGGGCTTTTTCTCTCAAATATAATAAGTAATCTTTACCAGTCTGGAGCCATCTGTCTCTTTTGATGTCTGATGGGTCAGCAATAAACTCTTTCTCTAATAGTTGGCATCGCTCTGCTAAGAGCTCTCCTTCTCGCGCAGAGGCTTTTTTAACCCCTTAGTGGCGAAGCCTGTTTGCGCCTTAGTGACGGAGCCAAATTTTGGAAATCTGACATGCGTCGTTCAACGTGGCATAACTCCGTAAAGGCTTTACATATCCAAGTGATTCTGACATTGTTTTTTCGCCACATGTTGTACTTCATTTAGATTGTAAAAAGAGACCGATATAATTTGTGTATATTTATTAAATGTACCAATATTGGAAAAATCTTGAAAAAATTGTCATTTTTTCACATTTTCAACCGTAATATCTCAAATATGTCCAAACATACTGTACAAATTTTTGATAAGATATGTATTTCCATCTGTTTACTTTATTCTGAATGCACACTTGAAAAACTTGTGTTTTTTTTTAACCATTTAGAGGACGTACAAATTTAACATTACTTTTCAGCATTTTGAGGAGCACTTTGTTTTCCTGCACCAAGGCAAGTTTGCAAAGGCTCATAAGTGTCAGAATAATAGATACACCCACAAATGACCCCATTTTAAAAACTACACCCCTTAGTGTATTCACTGAGGGGGGTCATGAGTATTTTGACCCCACCAGTTTTTTTTAGGAATTAGTTCAATTTAGGGGAGAAAAAATAAAATTTCATATTTTTGCAAATATGTCATTTTAAAGACATATTTTTTTTCCTATAGAGCCCATGAAAATGAGGATTTACACACCAAAATGGATACCCCCGTTTCTCCCGTGTTCAGAGACATACCCATTGTGGCCCTAATCTCATGTCTGGATGCATAACGGGAGCCAAAATGAAAGGAGTAGTCGGTGTCTTTCAGAACATAAATTTTGCTTGAAGGCGTTTTAGGCCCCATAGCACTTTTGTAGAGCTCTTGAGTGGCCAAAACCAAAGAGAACCCCCACAAGTGACCCCATTTTGAAAACTAGACCCCGTAACGAATTTATCTAGGGGTGTACTGACCATTTTGACCCCACAGTTTTTGAATGAATTCAAGCCAAGCAAAAGGAAAAAATTGTGATTTTCGTTTTTTTGGCAATTCTGTCGTTTTAAAAACAACTTTTTTTTGTACAACACACGCATGAATGAAGCCTTTCACCCCAAAATGGATACCCCTGTTTCTCCCGTGTTCAGAGACATACCCATTGTGGCCCTAATCTCATGTCTGGATGCACAATGGGGCCCAAAACGAAAGGAGTAGTCGGTGGCTTTCAGAACATAGATTTTCCTTGAAGGCGTTTTAGGCCCCATAGCACATTTGTAGAGCTCTTGAGCGGCCAAAATCAAAGAGAACCCCCACAAGTGAACCCATTTTGAAAACTAGACCCCTTAACGAATTTATCTAGGGGTGTACTGACCATTTTGTTCCCACAGTTTTTGAATGAATTGAAGCAAAGCAAAAGAAAAAAATTGTGATTTTCGTTTTTTTGGCAATTCTGTCGTTTTAAAAACTGCTTTTTTGGTACAGCACGCACATGAATGAAGACTTGCACCCCAAAGTGGATACCCCTGTTTCTCCCGTGTTCAGAGACATACCCATTGTGGCCCTAATCTTTTGTCTGGATGCACAACGGGGCCCAAAATGAAAGGAGTAGTCGGTGGCTTTCAGAACAGAAATTTAGCATGAAGGTGATTTAGGCCCCATTGCCCACTTGTAGAGCCCTTGAGTGGCCAAAACGACAGAGAACCCCCACAAATGATCCCATTTTGAAAACTAGACCCCCTAACGAATTTACCTAGGGGTGTACTGTGTATTTTTACCCTACAATTTTTAATAAATCTAAGCAAAGCAGTAGGAAAAAAATTACAATTTTCATTTTTTTGGCAGTTGTATCAATTTAAAAACTGTTTTTTTTGTACAGCACACATAGGAATGAAGACTTTCACCCCAAAATTGATACCCCTGTTTGTCCCGTGTTCAGAACCATACCCCTTGTGGCCCTAATCTACTTAAAGGACGCATGGCTAGGCCTATAATGGAAGGAGCACCCGTTGGATTCTAGGGTACAACGGAATAAATTCCAGGCCCCATTGCCCACTTATAGATCCATTGAGCGGCCAAAACTATAAAGAACCCCCACAAATGACCCCATTTTAAAAACTAGACCCCTTAACGAATTTATCTAGGAGTGTACTGCGTATTTTGACCCCACAGTATTTGAATAAATTTCAGCAAAGCAGAAGGAAAAAATTACGATTTTCATTTTTTTGGCAATTTTGTCAATTTAAAAACAGTTTTTTTTGTACAGTGTACACAGGAATGAAGACATTCACCCCCAAAATGGATCCCCCCGTTTGTCCCGTGTTCAAAAACATACCCATTGTGGCCCTAATCTACTTACAGGAAACATGGCAAGGCCTGTAATGGAGGGAACACCCGTTGGATTGCAGGGCACAACTGAATACATTCCAGGCCCCATTGCTCATTTGTACTAAATAAAAATTGACTCCCTAAAAATCCCCCCCCCCCCCCTCCACGCCCTTTTCGGCGTTCCCCAAATCTTAGATAAAAGTAATAATGTGAACTGTGTGGTATTTCCAAAGACGGGTAATTATGGAGGCTGGTTGGGATGGGCACATAGGGCAATAAAATCGGGTATCCCCCCTCCTCTCATGCTTTTTGGGGGTCATTTTTTGACCTCAGTGGCGGGGATGGGGTGTAAAAAGTGGCGTTCCGTGAGTCTCCGTAAGCTTGACGAGATGCGGCGGTCTCACACAGAAGGCGCTCAACAAGGTGCTCCTGGAACTGCAGGAAGGCGAGCGTTCCCGGGGCTTCTTGTAAATTGCGTATTACAGGTAGCGGTCTGAATAACGCCGGGCTCACGCAGCCGTAGGTGGATCCCGGCTGTGACCCTGCGTACGGCCGCGTAATGTACTGCGCATAACTGCGTACTTACACGGGCGGTCATGCGCAGTACATTTTTTTTTTTGTTGTTTGTATTTCCCGCACCGTCGCTTAGCGAGGTACCCACAGCCCGTATACAACGTAGTTGCGTATGGGCTGCGGGTATATCCGCGACCATGGAGCACAATGGGCTCTATGTTGCTGATATCCGCGGTAAAATAGCACCTGCTGCGTTCTCTTTTCTGCGAGTGGATTACACAATTCCAACCCGCTAATGTGAGCGGAATTGTGTAATCCAATGTGATTGATCTGCGTATTACCACTAATCAAACGCATGCAGAATCCGTAATTCTTATCCGGTCATGTGAGACCGGCCAAAGGTAGATCGCTACCTTTTTATCATGTGACCGGGGACCGCTCAACGAAGCCCTGGGCTCCCCGACTCCTGCGCATGTGTGCGGTGTTTTGCCGGCGGTCGCATGCGCAGAATACGGGAAAGTTCATGGAAGAAGATTGCGTCGGGGTGCAAATATGGAGGCCACCGGTAAAAAGTTTTATCTCCTCTCACCGATCGCATCGGTGAGGGGAGATGAACCTTCCCCTTTTTTTAACTTTTACGTGATCGCCATTATTCTTTGGATAATGGCAAACACGGGATCAGGAACTGCTCACCGCGGCCCCCCGTGAAATCTCCAGGCTCTCGGCTAAGTTTTGTAGCCAGGAGCAGGGAGATTTTAAAAAACCACGGCTTTTGCGCATGCGCCTGCCACATTGGCGAAGGGCGCGTGCGCAGAAGCTGGGGTGAGGTCCGCGGATAAATCCGCAGGCCTTAGGTATGTCATTTCATCCTCCCTCACGGATATGATCCGTGGGGGGAGATGAAACGCAAGCTTTTTTTAACTTTTTAAAACTTTTTTTAACTTTTTTTAACTTTTTGCACTTTTTTTTTTTTTTACCTTTTACTCCCTTTTTTTTTTTTTTTTTTAACTTTTTGCACTTTTTTTTTACTTTACATGATCACTGTCATCCATTGGATGACAGTGATCATGTCCCTGGTGACATCCCTCTGCTCTTGGCTACACATGGCAGCCAGGAGCAGAGCAATTTTGAATTTCCCGGGACTCGAGCCCCTCTGTGCACGCGCCCGATGTCAATCATCGGGCGCGCATGCGCAGACGGGGATTTCGGGTCCCGGGACATCGGGACATCGCAGAGGACCGGGGGTGAGTATCTTCACCTCCCCTCATGGATCCGATCCATGAGGGGAGGTGAAACTTTACTTTTGTTTTACTTTTTCAACTTTTTTGCGATCACCACTATCGCAATGGATAGCGGTGATCGCAGGGCCCGGGGACCGCTCACAGTGGTCCCCGGTAACACCTCCTGGTTCCCGGCTACCTTCAGGAGCCGGGAGCCAGGAGATTTTAAATTTGCCGGGGACACCCGGGCTTCTGTGCGTGCGCGTGACGTCATCGTCTGGCGCGCATGCGCAGAAGGCCGCCGGCGGGTCCGAGAGGACCAGATCTCCGGGGAACACCGCCGACAAGCCGTGTGAGTATTTTCAGCTGCCGTGATGGATCCGATCCATCATAGCAGCTGAATTACTACTTTTTTACACTGTTTTATTTACTTTTTTGCGATCGGCGCTATTCATTTTATAGCGCCGATCGCAATGCCGGGGGGGAGTGCCCGCATCCTGGGATGACAGCTCCATGCTGTCGGCTACCTGCGGGCACCGACAGCATGGAGCTGTCACGTCCTCAGGCCAGTGGGCATCAATCCAAAGAGGATGCATAAAACTACGTCCTCTAGGATTAAGGCCCACTTTCTGAGGACGTAGTTTCCCGATGGGGCGGTCGTTAAGGGGTTAATAAAGGAGATTGAGGATCTGAAGCAACCTCTAAGATAGGACTTAAATGTCTCCCATACTAACATTTTGTCTGTATGCGCCTCGTGCGCCTCAAAATAGATTTGGATCTGGTCAGGTATGCGGTCATTGGGGCCGAGCAGTGAAAGCCAGAATGGGTGTACTTTTATTCTCTTGATAGTGGCCAGGCCTTGGTTTTTGAGGATTGGTGTATTCAACATGTAGTTTTATTTTAATTTTCTGATAAATATATTAGGCTAGCTGTGTGTTGTGAATCCCATGAATCCCAAGTTATTATTGAACATTTATGGTACGTGAGTAATACAAGGCAGCTTATATATCTTTGTATAATCTTCCTATTAGGCATCAAAAGACAGAAGGCAGGTATTGATCAAAGTATTACATTCTGAAGTCAAATCAACCCACCTCGGGGTCTAAGAAACGATCTGTACAGAATACAATATGGTTTACTTTTTCTTTTGATTAAACTTTCCACAGTCCTTTCATTATTCTCCAGAGTCCAATTTGGAGAAAATTCGCTTTCAACACCCATACCATGGATCATCCGCTGTACAATTTTAGTGATAAAGATAAGCACTTAAAGGGGTTGTCTCGCGAAAGCAAGTGGGGTTAAGTACTTCTGTATGGCCATATTAATGCACTTTGTAATATACATCGTGCATTAAATATGAGCCATACAGAAGTTATTCACTTACCTGCTCCGTTGCTGGCGTCCCCGTCTCCATGGCTCCGTCTAATTTCAGCGTCTAATCTCCCGATTAGACGCGCTTGCGCAAAAGGGTCTTCTCCCATCTCTTCGGTTCGGCACGAGCGGCATTCTGGCTCCGCCCCCTTGTGCGCGTCATCGCGTAGCTCCGCCCCCGTCACATGTGCCGATTCCAGCCAATCACCCCCCCCCCAAGCACGCTCGGACCAGCAAGCAGTTACTCGAGAAGAGCGATGCTCGCTCGAGTAACTGCTTTATCCGAGCGTGCTCACTCATCTCTAGTGTGCACCATTCTCAGCAATCTCCTGCGCTCCTACTGAAATGATTGCCCTCCACTCCATTCATATGGGGACCTTTGGGATGCATGTTCTCAGGATCGGTGGGGATCCCAGCAATCAGACACCACTGATCATAAAGTTGTCCCCTATTCTATGGATAACTTTATAACTAGAGATGAGCGAGTCTACTCGCTAAGGCACATTACTCGAGCGAGTAGTGCCTTAGCCGAGTATCTCCCCGCTCGTCTCTAAAGATTCGGGGGCCGGCGGGGAGCGGCGGGGGAGAGCAGGAAGGAACGGAGGGGAGATCTCCCTCTCTCCCGCCTGCTCGCCGCCGCAACTCACCTGTCACCCGCGCCGGCCCCCGAATCTTTAGAGACGAGCGAGGAGATACTCGGCTAAGGCACTACTCGCTCGAGTAATGTGCCTTAGCGAGTATACTCGCTTATCTCTAGTTATAACTTGGCAGAGCCCCTTTAAATCTCCATCCAAAACTGATACTTGTTCAGCTGTACTTAAAGTTTGATGAAGTGCTGACCTAGCCCTCCGCAGCCAGTGAACGGATACCACAGTCATGTGTTAAAGTGACATCATCGTTGCAGCGCGGTAAACAAAGCACAGCAGGGGACCAGAGAACCATTGCCAGGCGGTATTGTCATCATGCTCATGAAAGAGGCAGTCATGTAGAAATCTTGCAGAGAATACGAAAGATGATTTTCTCTATTTTTTTTGTTAAAGGAGTTTTCCCATGACTTAAAATTGCTTCACAACCACTTTGTCCTTCCTGGTTGCTGCTGACCAGGACATGTGCTTGTTGCAGCCAATCACTGGTCCCAGCAGTCACCTTCTATAGCTAGTGATTGCAGAAGAAGCCATTACAGGAACACTGCCATCACCTTTGAGCTGAAAGATGAAGGAACGGGGAGTCCAGGAACTGTGTTTCATACTCACCAGTTGGCCCTGCAAAGTTGTTGCACACCAATAGCTTGACACTTTGTGCACGCAAACCTCCCATAGAGGTGAATTGAAGATGTGCATGAAGAAAAAGTCAAGCTGCTGGCGTGTGCCAACTTCGTGCGGACACAATGCTGGAATGAAACATAGCTCCCCCTACTCCCCATTCCCTCACCTTGGAGCCCCATATCATAGTTTATGGGACTCAAAGGTGATGATAGTGTCCCTTTAAGGATAGAGTGGCTGTAAAGGAATTTTAAGTCATGGGAAAACCCCCTTTCAGGGACTAGGTTTAGAATACAAAGTTTACTAGATGCAGCCAGTTGCCACACAGACTGAGACAAGTCTAATCAAAGATTTGTGCAGACGTCTGATAAAAGGTAAAAGGAGAAGAGAAAATGGCTGATCTCCTTAGGCACATACTGTATAGAACAATTCTTTATAGACTTCTTTCAATTTTGATTAAAACGTGATGGGATCATAAGTGAAGAGATTTTCAGCAGTTGTCCAAGAATGCCACAAAATGCCTGCCATCCAAATAGCATGTGGCAGCCCGTTCCAGGATGTCTAAAGAGGTACTGTAGATGCAAGAGGCTTGAGAATATTAAAGGGGTTGTCCCGCGGCAGCAAGTGGGTCTATACACTTCTGTATGGCCATATTAATGCACTTTGTAATGTACATTGTGCATTAATTATGAGCCATACAGAAGTTATCAAAAGTTATTCACTTACCTGTTCCGTTGCTGGCGTCCTCGTCTCCATGGTTGCCGTCTAATTTTCGCCGTCTAATGGCCAAATTAGACGCGCTTGCGCAGTCCGGGTCTTCTGCTTTTCTCAATGGGGCTCCGTGTAGCTCCACCCCGTCACGTGCCGATTCCAGCCAATCAGGAGGCTGGAATCGGCAATGGACCGCACAGAAGCCCTGCGGTCCACCGAGGGAGAAGATGCCGGCGGCCATCTTCAGCAGGTAAGTAAGAAGTCACCGGAGCGCGGGGATTCAGGTAAGCGCTGTCCGGTGTTCTTTTTTAACCCCTGCATCGGGGTTGTCTCGCGCCGAACGGGGGGGTTGAAAAAAAAAAAAAACCCGTTTCGGCGCGGGACAACCCCTTTAAAAGGCCAGCTATAAATATTTGGCACACATACTAGTTATACGAGGTGGATGATTTACAGAAATATTTCCCTTCTACTTTTCAACAGAGTTAAAAAAAAGTTAAAAAGTGGAAGGAGCTACCGCTAACCTTGTTTTGTAGACCAAATGTATTGAAACCGACTATTTTACCTAAAATGTTATATTCATTACAAATTAGTCCATTAGTTGTTAAAAGTAATGACCTCAAAGATCTGGAATCCGGGTTTTTAGATCTTATTTGGAGAGGTCGGACACATAGGATGTCAATAAATGCATTACAAATTCTAAAGCACAGAGGGGGCGGGTCTTTCTCAGATATGAAGAAATATATTTGGACATGCGTAACTAGATAGATTGTGTTTTTCTTATCCCTTAAGAAGTCTTATATTTGCATGAACACAGGATTCAATATAAGAACATGATTATACTCTTCCATACTTCCCATGTATCACTGAATACAAAGTCTCTTTTCAGGCTCTCTAATAATTAAATTGAGGTTTTCTATTGTGGGTGAACATGCAGCTGGAACTAAACTAAATCCTAAGTAGAGTAATTTTAGGATGGCAAGAAAATAGTCTGAAATATATATATTTTATTGATGATGAAATTCACCGTGAGACACGAACAATACACAATTTTAACCAGGTCAGTGAAAACTTTTGTATATCTGTAAATGATTTAGTTTGTTATTTTCAATCAACAAGTCTGATATCTAGCATATATAAAGAACGTGGAAATTTGGGACACCAATGTATTTCTACAAAGGGTTTCCTCAAGAAGGAAAAAATGATTGAATTCATATTTATCAAATAATCCATTACCAAGAAATAAAAATCACCGAGGTGAGGGGCCCATCAGCTTATGCGTCTTGGCCAAAATGCTAACTAACACCCGCATTTTATTAGTGTGTATCAATATTCCCTTCATGCAGTTTGCTATAGACTTCTGGGGGAGCCCAAGATGTCAGCTAGTGTGGCCCGCTGTCATGTCAGTGTGAGTTGCAATCCTGTATTGTGGGACGCAGCCATCTATTGGCTGGCTTCTGTGGTATCATTCATATTGCAGATTTGGTTGTCTGCAGTCGCTCCTCCCCAATCTGGGCTGGGTTGAGTGGGTGACTGCATAAAAGTCTGCGGTGGACAGTTTAGCTCCTCTGGTTTATAGTCTAGCTTGCTGTATATTGTTAGGTTCTACGGCCATTGTGCTGACCCTACGGCCATTGTCCCGGTCGTATGGCGATCTTGCCTGCTTGGCGGTGATCGTGCCTGCTCTGCATCTTATCAGGTATTGCTTTTTTGGCTCTTTTCCGTTGATTTATATTACCAAGAAATAGATTTAACACAATTACATTTCTCTTGTTACAGTGTATGGATAAGACATTTAGAACAAATATCTCATTTATTTATAATTGTTATGGTAAAGAAAATCCAAAACAGATGATCTACTATCCATACTATCCATATAGGGTTGGGGTAGAAGAAAGTAAAACTAGTGGCTGGGGATAATTAATTTATGTTTTTCTCAACATGTATTTTGCGTGACAGGAACATATTAAGGTCAAGAAGGGTATTGTTTCTTCTAGAAGGTGTATGAGGAGACTTATAAGGCCATCCATGCTCCTCTGGGAAATAAGCAAATAGAAGAATGGAACAATACCTCTGCAGTGCCACCTGTTGGAAGGCAGCATTCCTGCAAGTCAATGTCAGATTTGACTGGGAATTGTAGGCCAAGCCTGAATAATCATACACAGACAGCTGTTTGGGGTTGATTGCCCCTCATCAGTGTGCAGTAGGTTTCTGGCTAGGCTAGTGAACATATTAATGCATGAGCACCTGACACCTGTACAAAACACATTCGTGTCATGCTAGACTTCTACAATTGCTCTTTTTGCGAGAAGAGTAGGGTTTTCTTGTTTTACTTTTTATCTTTTTTCATGTTTTATTTAGATTTGATAATTTTTTTCTACATGTCTTTTGTATGTGTCATTAATGTGTCTTTCCTGCTGTCCCCACATACAGACCATTGATAACAAAGATCTAATGGCAAAAGCCCAGCAGTTAGGCCCCCTGTCCACGGTCGTTGCGAAGTCCCGCGGTAAATCTCAGCTGCGGGAGCCACCGCCTGGGACCAGGAGCCGCCGCCTCATCTCCGCCGGTCAGCCCTATCTGATAGATAGGCTGGCTGCGGAGAATCGGGGCAATTCGCAGCATGCTGCGAATTGCCCGCCGTGTGCGGAGAATCGCAATGATTCTCCGCTCGTGGACAGGGGCCAGCGCTTTCCATAGCAATGCTATAGAAAGTGTCGCCCGGCCTGATTCGCTGGTGGTTTACCGCCGGTGAATACACGTCCTTGGAGAAGGGGGCCTTACTGTGACAACTGATTGCTCCTGTGTTGCAGGGACCCACTGATCGCAGCGTTACTGGAGCATGTCTTGGGTTAAATTAACAGCTTCTGATCCAGGTGCCAATATTAGATTCAGGTCTGAATGTTAGTTACAGCTATAGCTGGAATGCCTGAGAAGTTGGAAGCCAGCTATGGCTGTGAAAAGCAGGGCGGTAAATATATGGCAACTCAGCAAGCTGGCGTGCTGACAGCTGCTGTATATTTATGTGAGGCAGGCGGGAAGGGGTTAATGGGCTGCAGACACAAGGACCAGCTAGCCCATTAATTTACGTGGGCTAGTCAAGAAGGGTTAATTAAATCAGAGTTGTTCAGAATGATGCTTTGGGAAATACTTGTTAGAGTATACAGGGCCTTTGCCATATAAAACTGACTATCAATATCCTTGGTAATAACCAAGTCCGTCAAACATGTAATGTGATCAGTGTTGGCTTGTGGCACTGTATGTGATAGTGTCCTGCATCCAAAAAAACTGCAATGAGGTTTATAAATTAATTTCCACAATGGGCCTAACACTTAAAGGGGTTCTGACACAAATAATGTTTTAATGCTTTAGCAGCCATTGTTCCCTGGTCTGCCTAATGGACCCAGGGAACCCATGGTTTAATGGCTGCTAAAGCATAAAAAGATAATACTTACCTGTTCTTCTGTTGTTGACATCGGAGGGTCATCTCCCGGGAGGCGCTGTTCCTCCTCTTCTGTCTGCACGAGCCGCGCCGCTCCGGGATCGCGCGCATGCGCAGTGGAGAGGTGCCCTCTGACAGGAGTCAGGACGGGCTGCGTCTCCACTGCGCATGCGCAGCACTCCGGAGTTCAGCAGGACGGACGGGCCGCCCGCAGCAAGCACTGCTTGTGACGTACTTGCTGTGGGCGGTCCGTCCGTTCACCTCGGAAGTGCCTGACGGACAGACCAGAGCAGGAAGCGGTCTTTTTGACCGCTCCTGCTCTGCTTTAAAGGCACAGAAGAAGATGCCGGCTGGAGGGGATATGCCTGGCGATCGGGCCAGGCCAGGCAAGGTGAGTACAATTTTTTTTTTTTTGATGTCAGAACCCCTTTAAGCGTGATCTTGGGATATCAGTCCTTTGTGTAGACCTAGAAAATTCTTCTTTTATGATGAAAGCATAATGCAGCTAATAATGTCAGAAGCTTAGAATCATAATGAACCAATAGATCTCTGAGAGCTCACCTACAGACTTTCAATTTATAAATATATTCAAAAACTTTTCCACAAAGTAATGGTGGGATAAACACGTGAGGTCACCGACAAAGGGAAAGATGGCATTCACCTGTGAATAGTCAAGAAATGCATACTTTATGGAAGTTTTAGCTGCATGTCCGGGACTTGGCAGGGGGGGGGGGGGGTTATACAATTCAGATACAATGTCTAGGATGTTTTCTTAGGTTTTGTGCATTTAAAAGGCTTTAAATAAAAAATATTACAAAAAGAAAAACAGAGAAGGAAATAAAGTGGGTCCGAGTGTTCTTAAGGCTTCATTCACACGAGCGCATAAACGGTGCGTTTTTACAGCCGACTGATATATGCTCCCATCTGTGGAATTGGTTTCCAACGTAGTCGTTCACGTGGGCAAATATACAATATACAAATATAAAATGGTACATACATGGCCGACACATATACGGCAGGCAAAAAGATAGTTCCATAGGTGTGTATAGGCGGCAGCTGGAAAAAAAAGGGGGGGGTGCATTTTAGCATCTCCTCTCCTAGGATGGATTGCCAGGGACTACACTGATGGAAGCCATTTTATTACAATACTGGACAACCCCTTTAAGGGTTTGTGCCATCAAAGAAAACCTTTTTAAAAATGCTAATAAAGAAAGCAATGAAAGGGCCTTGTGTGCGTTTCTGTCACTTTAAATGTGGTAGAATTTGTTTAAGTATGCTCTCTAGTTAAGTATTAACTAAACATAATATAGAGACAGCAGTAAAGATTTTTTATTCAGAATTCAGCTTGTTACTGCAAATGGTTATCTTGTATTGGATTTTCTTATAACAGCTATATAATTTCAGTCAGCCTGTCTGTATGTCAAGCACAGAGTCTTCGATAAAAACATATTGTGACTCTAAACTACTGCTCACCTGATGGGGCTGTGAATCACACAGCACTAATGCAATAACTAATCCTCATGGCTGCTCGTCCCACTACTCTAGGAGTATAGCAATGCACACTTCACTTGGAATCCTTAAAGCGCCGGACCATGGCCATGTATCTTACTATGCGGCCATGGTCTGAGGGCGCCGCTCGTCCGGCCAGTGATACGCGGTTCCTGTGCCCATACGTTTACCTGTTGAAATAAAAAGGTGGTCTACTTACCTCTTGTCTTCCGATCCAACGCTGTGAAGATTCCTTCATAATGCGACGCCTTGGGTGACCAGCTGATCTTCCTGGAGGAAAACGCCGCCAACCAAATATTCCACAGTGTAGTATTACAGAGTGGCTCTTCGTTCTGTCTAACAGTAGAGGTCTTGCTCATCATCTGCCCTGATACAACATATGAACACAGGTTTCCTTTTTGGCACAGCCCCTTTACGTAGTTAATTCATATATGTGTGTCTTTGCTACATTTATTGCAACAAATGGCTTTGCTTTTCCGGCTAATTTAAAGCCCAGAGCCTTCTCAGATGTAGCAAAATGGACAAGATATACATTATATAGATTAACTAGTCTGTTTTTATCTCTTCGATCCCGTTTATCTGCACCTTCCCTATGGAATTATCTACTAGAACCATGCCAACTCCAGCTGTCCTCACGTTTTTAGCCATACAGTTGAACAGATTAGGATGTTATGTGATGGCTCCGATACTAAGTCCTCATCTCTGGCTACAGGTCCTATAATGCATTAATGATACACATCAGCTGCCATCATGAGTGCTGTTGAGCTCGGGAACAATAGTTTCCACTTTGCTTTACTAGGTAATAATCATCTCTTCAGTCTCGATGAATAATTTAGTGCAGTGTTTTAGCTCCTTTTAAGGACAGCAGCATAGTGTTCCTCTCTCCAGCAATCAGGGCCATTGTTTCAAACTCATACATTTCTGTGAAAAGGAGAAGATCCCTGAATTTTACTGTGAGGTATCTACATAGCAACATATTGTATAAGGATGCCACAGACATATGTCCATCCAGTATCTTGCCGTTACTCAAAAGAAACCAGCTCCATAAAAGGGATTCTTCTTCATTGCAAAAACCATACTAAAAAGGCCTTCCTATTAAAATTACAGCACATACTCAGGTGCCCACCTCAGGCCGGCTTCATACGGGCGAGATTTGTGCGTTGCGAGGCGTACAAATTTCCCACAAATATGAACCCCCATTCTTTAAATGGGGTCATACATATCCTCAAGATAGGTCATCAACAGTTGACTGTCTGGGGTCTGTCGCTCAGGACACTAACCGATCAGCTTATTGTGGGCCCGCTGACAGTGCCGCAATTACACAGAGGTTGGAGTGGAAGTCTCTGCTAAGACCTCTGTGAACTGGTAACTGCAAGAGCAGCTCTCATTCAAATAAATTAAGCCATGTCTGCAGTTACAAGCGCTGGCCACTTTACAGAGGTTGGAGCACAGACTTCCGCTCTGACCCCTGTGTATTTGCGTTGCTGACAGCGGACACACAGTGAGCTGATTGGTCGGGGTCCCGAGTAACGGACCCCCCGATCAACTATTGATGACCTATCCTGAGGAAAGATCATTAATAGTATTCTCCATGGAAAAACTGTGCGTATATTGTGCTAAAACAGCGCTCGTCTGAACGAGGTCTTACCGTGCATTACACAGGATAGAGCCCTACTGTTCTCTATGGGTGCATGTGAAAATCCTGTACAAACACAATTACAATTTATGCAACATTGCAAAGAGACAATAGAAGGGAAATAAAAAAAGAGGAGACCAGGAAGCCCATGCATGTCAGCGTGTGTGAGGTACGCTGTCATGTGCATACATACGCAATCAAAAACGTGGTGACACGCAGCATTTTACCATATGGTCGTGTGAGCCTTGACGTAATTTAATCATTTGTCCTCCATATACCTTCAGCCAACAGAAATACCAAATAAAAAAAAAATGGAAAAATAAAAAACTAACTATGGGGCACCTTTATTAAACATTGTACATCGGTTATCTGACTATGAAAGTCACACATTTTGGTGCATAGCATCTTGTACACAAAAATGTCCAACTTTTTGCTATTCAATGCCAGCCCCCAGCCTTATTTAGTACTTATTGAGAACTTTTACTGTTCCAACATACCTGATAGAGCTCTGAGGGTTCTCGTTTCACTGCTGCAGGCAGAGGAGGTAATCCTGGCAATGCTCTTGAATGGCTCATGTTGTGTTCAGAATCCACTTTGGACTGAAAAAAAAGTTAATACAATTATGACAGGTAAAGTTACCATCGAACACATGAAACAAAATAAAATAACATTTCTTTCTAAAGTTACTAAAACTTAATGAACTGCAAAAACATAGAAATTTAATAAAAGCAATAAAACAGAGAAAGGTTTTTTTTTTTGTATTCTGATATATGGTTTCAATATTGTGGACATGTTTATAACCTTATTATAGAAAATTGTATCATAGGTTAGGCTGCTTTCACATCTATGGCAGGCGTTCCATTTTCCTGCTCCGTTCAGGGAGCAGGAAAAAGGAATCCCCTGACTGAATGGGTCCGTCTTGTGATGGAACCCATGGAACTTTAATGGGGTCCGTTTGGTTTCGACTCAGCTGTCCAGAAGAAAAGATGCTGCAAACCAAAAAAAATGCTATACATACAGATTTCTTCACTCCTGCTTCTACACTGATAACTGGAGAGGTGATGGGATTGCTGCAGCCAATCATTGGCCTCAGCTGATGCCACGGTATGGCGGCATATGGGTGTATGGGCACGTCACTGCTGCAGCACATTTAAAGAAAGCTTGGCGGAGGGGGTATGAGCAGCAGCGTTGGAAGAGTGGGCGATCAAAATGCACAGTACAGCTTCTTTTGCTATATTGCCACATTTACTGCATTTACCCCTTTTTTTTAGGCCTCCTTCCCACGAACGGATTCCTCCGCGGAATTCCGCACCGTGAAATCTCCCGTCCTCACCCGCAGCATGCTCTATTTGCCGCGGGTGTATGCGTGGACGGCTTCCATTGCAGTCAATGGAAGCCGTCCGTTCACGCTATCTTCCGCTGTAGCACAACGAAAGATAGCGTGAAGACGCTTCCCCGCCTACCGGCCGGCGCGTCACGTGACGCGGTGGGCGGGGAAGCGTCATGCGGGAGCGAGGACGCCGGATCCGCTGGTAAGTATGGGGTCTCTGGGGGGCGCCGTGACGGGCTTCGCCGCGGAATATTCCGCGGCGGAGCCCGTCACGGCCGTGTGCAGCCGGCCTTATTTTGGACAATCTCCTTAATTTAGCTTTTGTTGGTTTATTATAATAAGAATTTGTATAAACAATAAACTGAAATGTAATGTAGCAAGTGTTATACCGTAAGTACTGGAATGAAGCTAACCTAACGGCCAAGTCACAGAGGTAGTAGACATCTCTTACCTACTGGAATTCATTATGAAAAATAAAGGAAAAGTTATAAAATATGATTGATACTTGCTGGAACAAAGATTAAAGACCTGGAAAAAAATCTTTAAATATAATAACATCAAAGATCGGAAGTGTCCAGATGTTTTATATGGCTCTTGGGGGATGTGAAAGCAGGAGGGTAACGAAGCACCATAAAATGACTGAATGCTTTGAACTTGAGCTGTTGCCAAATAACGGTGAGAATATCTTGGATGGAAGGTAAATCAGCTCCTTTACTTCCAGAAAAATTATAAGATTGAAAGTATTAGGGCTCCTTCACACTGGCGATCACGAGAAAATCGCGGCAAAATCATAGTTTTGATTTAGCGATTTTTGAGCATCAGCGATGCTTTTTTTCTTGTGAAAAATCATGCATCGCAGCCGCCTGTGATTTTCTCGTGCGCAAGGTTATAGGAGATTCTAATGTTTAAAACACATTATATCACATGAAAATCACAAGTTCATGCGTTGTAATGCAATAAAAAGGAGGCTCCATAGGATAACATAGGCTAAAAAAAAAATGTTAAATCGCAAAACGCAGAAAGATAGGACATGCTGCAATGTTTTGTTTTTTTTTAACGCCACATTGCATGAGTGAAAACATCACAAATAGGAATGAAACCATTGAAAATCATTCGTTTTATAATTCTACGTTTTCACTCACCCTCGCATCACGCAACAATTGTGCACCCTTAGGAAAACACAATGAGGTTCAAATGAGCAGGAAGAAAAGGAGGAAGGGCAAGCGGTCGTAATCCAAATGAATAAAGAGCTCCAAGTACTTACTTTCATCCTGCACAACTAGTTACACTTATACAGCATACATAAAGATGAATGGGAGTGATATATCATAGAAAACCAGAAAAAATATTAACTTCGAGCACCCGTACAATTTTTTTTTTTTGCAAAAAAAAGGCTAAATAACCTCCCTGCCACAGTATAACCACACTCAGAGATTGACCATCTCTCATCAATGCTGTATAATCACCTGCAGAGCCTCACCATCTCTCCTAAATGCCATGTAATCACATCCAGAGCTTCACCATCTCTCCTCGATGCAGTATAATCACATCCAGAGCTTCACCATCTTTCTTCAATGCAGTATTATCAAATCCAGAGCTTCACCATCTCTCTTCAATGTAGTATAATCACATCCAGAGCTTCACCATCTCTCCTCAATGCAGTATAATCACATCCAGAGCTTCACCATCTCTCTTCAATGCACTATAATCACATCCAGAGCTTCACCATCTTTCTTCAATGTAGTATAATCACATCCAGAGCCTCACCATCTCTCTTCAATGTAGTATAATCACATCCAGAGCTTCACCATCTCTCCTCAATGCCGTATACTCACATCCAGAGCTTAACCATCTCTCATTAATGCAGTATAATCACCTCCAGAGCTTTACCATCTCTCCTCAATGCAGTATAATCACCTCCAGAGCTTCACCATCTATCTTCAATGCAGTAAAAGGACATCCAGAACTTCACCATCTTTTAAGCTTTTTCTCCTCCACCAGTAGACATGGGCTCTAACATCTTCCCCACCGGTAGACATGGGCTCCAACATCTCAACCCACTCCCCAGCAACAGATATCTGCTAAACTCTTTCCCCCAGCAGCCGATAGGTTTCCCTAGCCAGGAGTTTAATGGCACCCCAGCTGGGAATCACTGCTGTAGAGTTAATAAAAACTTTGTTACCAGCATATACAACTAGGGGAGCATACTGCATACAGATTTATGTAGATTCTCTGAAATAAAAAAAATAGGTTTGCTCCCTTATTTGGTAGCTGCAGGTAATCAAATCAACCAGATTTTTAATATTTAAACCCTTTATGACCAACCTATTTGGGCCTTAATTGTTCACTTACATGAGCGTATTTAGCCTGCGTTATATGCACCTATTTTTTGCGCATGTAACAAAAAAGTGCTAAAAGCCTATTGATTTTCATTGGACAATTCAGACCTGCATTTCTTACTTCATACGCGTATTATGTGCATGAAAAAAATGATACATTTCTTATTTTGATTTGTAATAGTACCATAATCATAGCCTGCTACATAAAATACACACTGAGGTTCACCAACTCTCCTTAATGCAGTATAATCACATCCAGAGCTTCACCATCTTCACGATAGACGTGCGTATATCAGTTGGGTTTTTCAAGCTCAGCCGATATACGCTGTCCCTCTCTGCAGGGGGAGGAGACAGAACGGGCCCGGAGCTATTGTACTGAGCTCCTGCCCTCTCTCCGCCCCTCGCCACTATTTGCAATGGGAGGGGCCGGACGTGACGGAGCTTAAGTCCGCCCCCATCCCTCCCATTGCAAACAGTGGCGAGGAGCGGAGAGAGGGCAGGAGCTCAGTGCACTGCTCCCGTCCCGTACCGCCTCCTCCCTCTGCAGAGAGTGACAGCGTATATCGGCCAGGCGTGAAAACCCGTCCGATAATCGCGCGTCTGAATAAGCCCTAAATATGTATCTTAAATGCATATATTTACTGCATGCTGCGTATTACAAGTGTAAAAAATATGTAATATGCAGGATAAATACGCTGGTCTGAGGGATCCATTAGGATGAAGCATTTTTTTCAGCAGTATTACAAGGGGCATAACTTTTTCTTTTTTTTGTGGGCATATCTGTAGTGTATGAGGGCTGTTTTTCATGAAATGAGTTGTGTTTTGTAGCGACATGATTTTTGAAAACATAACTTTCTATTCATTTACACTATATGGGCGAATAAAACAAACAACAATTCTGCCATTGTGTTTTTAAATTTAATTTTATGTCATTTACTGAGCAGAATAAATAACAGGGTTTTCTTGTGTGTGTACCACTACCTTAGTTGCAATATCAAATTAGTTTTGGGTACTGGAAATCTGTCAATCTGTCAAGTGGGCGATCCCCGCTGCCCACTGTCAATCAAATTTGGTGTCACCCATCGACAGTACCGGGAGCTTAAATCAAGTAAAAGAGTCAGTGAAGTAAACCGATGCGCCTGCCCCGCTGACTTTAGGACATGACAAGTCCACTTTAAAAGTACTTTTCCCATAGTCTCAAATAACAAATGATCCATGGAGCGCACAGCAGCAATCAGCGTCTCGGAGACACTGGGGCAAGTGCATCTCCAGCATTGGTAACAGTAATTCCAAGTACTTGTATCTCCACAATGAAATAAGTAGATGAAGCAACATATCTTTTTATGGTTGTCATCACATATTACCACCAGTTACATTTCCTGTCGGAAACAGCATTTACTTGAAATACAAGTTTTAATAAAGATTAAGAGAAGCCAGGAAGTAAGCTTTTTCCTTATAAATCAGTGTATATGTTTTCATTTCCTAATGCAAATCACTGTTCTGGGAATTACAAGCTTCTGACAAGCTGAGACGATGCCGGATTGCAATTATGGAAGACACGCAGAGAGCATTTATTGTCTGATCGTCTGATATAATAATAGAAGAACATAGTCATTTATGATCAGATGGAAAGCTCTGTGTCCGGCGGAGAATAGTGATATTACCAGGAACATAATTGGATGACTGCGTGATGCAGATATAAAACCAATGCCACGCATACACATTAGAATTCTAAATTGTTTCTACATGGAGTTCCAATTGTCCAAATGCATCAATGAATACAGTATGCCCATATCTGAACAACATTTTACAGTTTACTTATCTAGTACTGATCATGCATTACAGGCTGTATTATAATCCAAAACTGCATTTACAATTTTGCAGGCTTCGGAGCTGGAATCTTCAAGAATTCCTTGCTGGCTCACGGTTGCCAGAGTACAAATGTGTACATGGCCTTTAGATCCGCAATATGTCAATGTATGCCATGGATTTCACAGTGGCTTTCACTTCTTCAAATGACGGAGTGAAATCCTCAGAAAATCCACAACTAATCTGTGTTAAAATCCACACCATTTGATGAACATACCCCAAGCATTGTGTTTTTAGGCAGCTGGGCTGGCACTCACTTGTTCGCTGATTGGTATTTTGATGATCCATTTACGGCTCATTTACACGACTGTGGTTGGCACATATTACGCATGCGATGCACCGCTGTGTGACACGCAGTGAACGGAGTCAATAAAAGTACATGGACTTTCATTGATCCATTCACATTAGCGCGTAGATAGTGGGTGTAGATATGCGCGTGAACAAGATCGCAGCATGATTTATTTCTCGTGTCACGCAGCACAATCTTTATTCTTTCATATTCCACTCTGTCCATATGCAATACCTTGCGTACGGGCGACAATACATACGCAACCCCGCTATGAGACGGAGCGGGGATTTATTTAAAAAAAAAAGACAAGTCACATTACACAAGACCGCGTGCGTGAGATATGTGGTTATGGGCAGAGCACTTGCTGCCATATGCAGCCTGTGCAGCGTTTAATGCATACGGTTGTTTGAATGAGCCCTAAGGCTGGCTGTCCACGAGCGAGTTGTCATTGAGAGATCCCCGGCGATAAATCGTCTGCGAAGCTCGCATGGCACACTTTCCATAGGAGAACTATGAAAAGCACAGCCCGACGTCTATGAGCAGAGAATCATAGCGATTCTCGCTCGCGTGATTAAAATCGTGGCATGCTGCGATTTGCAGCGATTCTCCACGGTGAGCCTATTTATTAGATAGGCTCATCGCGGAGACCTTTTAGTGCTCTCCCCTACTCTACCGTGGCAGAATATCGCTAGCGATATTCCGTCCCGTCCGTGTACAGCCGGCCTTAGACATACAGCTGTGTTCAAGTGGAGTTGCAGTGTAAAGCATAGGGTATGGACAGAACAGCAGTCTGATCCTCTGATGGGACAAAGGTGGCTTTTTTACGCTACTTCAAACTCCTATTGGAGAAAAAAAGCGAATTTATAGTCACTGGTTATATGCACTAATGGAGTTGGGTAAAATATCAGCTAGCACTGACCAACCTAACAGACTGATAAGTGATACCAATAAGTGGCAACCACAATCAGGCACCCATAAAGCACTAGGCCACTACTTCCATGTTCTGACATTGCATTATCACTTGTTCCTCTGGAGCTAATGTAGAACTGTAGGGGGATGAAATTACTTAACACTCTGTACACATCCATGTCTGGCTTCTGTAATGAATTACATACATACTGTACCAAGGAAGTGATGTTTCCCATATGTGCACAGAAAATGTACCTGCACACGGGCAGAACAGATTCCATATGCGGAATCCGGCAGTAGAATCCGGCCCTGGCAGCAGCGGCATCCACGCATACCTGCTTTACGTTTTCTTCATCTGTACTGCGGATGGACCGCACGTCTTGCCGTTGCACATGCGCATTAAAGATTTTTTTTAAACTCCTGCTTTTCCCATGTTATCGCCTAGCGATAATGCGGAATCAGCAACCTGCATGTGGATTTAGGCCTCATGCGCACAGGCACGCACGGATTCTGTGTGGGAAATCCCTCCCGGAAAACTCCCGTGCCCGTGACCCTGAGCACCTGTCAGAAAGCTTTTCTTCTGTGTATGGATATCCCGCTAGTGCACCGATGGCAGATGCGCAGTACAGATCTCCCTGCACCGTTGTCTAGGCAATGACGCAAATCCATTGCAGAAGTGCCGCAGCGCCGCAGCAGGGACGGCTTCCATTGACTTCAATAGAAGTCGTCTCTGCGTATCCGCTCTGAAAATAGAGCATGCTGCGATTCTATTTTCGACACGTAGCAGCCGAAGTAAAATCCGCTTGTGTGAGTGGAGAGAGGAATCTCCACACATCAATGGGCACACTGAGTAGCAGATCGCCCACAGCTGCTGACGGGTGCTAAATCAGCTGCTCAATTTGCCCCGTGTGCATGAGACCTTAGCCCCAGTCAATGGGGCAAAGCCATGTAGATTTATCTTATGAAGTTTCCATGCAGATTTTACCCCAAGAGCTGACATGTAATTTCCTTTTTTTTCCATTACACGGATTTCAAAATCGGCATGCAAAAGAATCCACCCTGTATAAACTACAGCATGGATTTGCATAGCATTCATTCGAGTGCTAAAATGGTGCAGAATTTCCTGCAGATTTGGGTGTGGAATCTGTTACGAAATTCTGTTGTGTAAATGAGGTCCAATACTTCTACATGAGAGTAAGGCAAGGGTCTTTACATTAGCAAAAAAGGAATGGGGAATAGTAGCCAGAATTGTTCTTTTCTGAAAGACATGAGTTGAAGGATCAACAAGTCCCAGACTGCCTTGTTATGAAGAACGGCATGGTGACCTGAGCCACCATCAGTAAGGGCCACATTTTGCTCTTGCTATGGGGCTCATTCTCCTCCGCCCTTGATCTTGCCATAAATGGACTTGTGACAAGTGAGGGGTGTACTAGCAGCGAGGTGTGACTCCAGGCAAATAACCCAAGTCTAGTACAAGGCTGACATGACATAACTCGGAAATTGTTTCAATATGTGAAAATAAATAGAGCTTTGTTTTGTATCCACTCCTGAGACGTCTGCAGAAAACAAACACATTTCTTTCCATTAAAAACATTTTTTCTCAGACAAGATCTGTTACCATGACGACACTATCATTGTGAGATGGTTTAATGCTTTGCCTTGTGCACAGTGACTATAATGAGGTATGATTTAATTGCACCTCTATAGGAGGATCATTTATAGGTTTAAAGGGTGATTCTGGGCAAATAATATTGATGACCCATCCTCGGAATAGGTCATCAATAGTTGATCAGCCGATTGCCCGGCCTGCTGTCAGTGCAGTTGAACTATACTTCACCATCAAGGCCAGAGGCAGAAGTGTCCTGGGGGGCTTCACTCCCACTGAAATCAATGAGAGCTGAAGCCTTCTACCATGTTTCCCACAAAATAAGACCCAGTTTTTTATTAATTTTTGCCCCAAAAGAGGCACAGGGTCTTATTTTTGGGAGTTGTCTTATAGTCACCTAGCAGGCACCGTCCAGGCCTCTCCCGCTGGTCTCCAGTGCTCTGTCAGGCTTCTGTGCAGTTCTAAGCGCCAACAGAGCATCGCTTGCTGGATACAGGGTTTGAAAATCCTGCCTCCAGCAAGTGATTGTTCTGATTGGTTCTCGAGCGCTGCAGCTGAGCCAATCAGAGCCGGAGCTTGATGAACCAATCGCAGCATCACATTGAATGGCTGTGATTGGTTCATCGAGTGCTGGCATGTAGTTTAGCTAGGGCTTATTTTTGGGGTAGGGCTTATATTTCAAGCACCTCACCACTGAACACAAGGGCAGGGCTTATTATCGGGGGTAGGTCTTATTTTCGGGGGAGAACACAGTATTACACATCTGGTACTGACAACAGGGTAGGAGGCAGAAGTCTCAGACTCTAATAACGACAGCTGGCGCTACTGCATTAAAGAGCAGACCTGCCCGAGTGGCAGGATGTCTTGCAATCAGCTACTGATGACCTATGCTGAGAACAAATCATCAATAGTATCTGCCTATAAAACCCATGTAATGCCACTTTTCTATCGAAAAAAGGCGCAACTTATAGTGCACACCACATCTGCGCAATATTTTCAGGTTTTTTTTTCCTATTAATGCTTTCTTTGTTACTTTTGAAAAGTGGGGTGAAATGTGGAGAGAAGTTTAGTGGGAGGAGCGGGGTGGTCTGTGAAGCAATAACTGACGATATAAAATCAGTTATGACAGCTATATAATGTCGGCTTTGATACATGTGATTTTCTCTTTTTAGGATCTAACAGTAGTCCACTAAAGGTGCCCATAAACCTTAAAGGGGTTGTCTCGCGCCGAAACGTTTTTTTTTTTTCCCACAGGCCCCCAGTTCAGCGCAAGACAACCCCAAAGGATGTGCTAAAAAAAAAATTTTTATTACTTACCCGAATCCCCGCTCTGCGACGTCTTCCTTCTTCTTCCTTCACCAAGATGGCCGCCGGGATCTTCACCCACGATGCACCGCGGGTCTTCTCCCATGGTGCACCGTGGGCTCTGTGCGGTTCATTGCCGATTCCAGCCTCCTGATTGGCTGGAATCGGCACACGTGACGGGGCGGAGCTACGAGGACCAGCTCTCCGGCACGAGCGGCCCCATTCACCAGGAAGAAGACCGCACAGCGCAAGCGCGTCTAAAAAAGCAAGAAGACATCAGAATTAGACGGATCCATGGCGACGGGGACGCTAGCAACAGAGCAGGTAAGTGAATAACTTCTGTATGGCTCATATTTAATGCACGATGTACATTACAAAGTGCATTAATATGGCCATACAGAAGTGTATAACCCCACTTGCTGCCGCGAGACAACCCCTTTAAATAACTCTCGGCTGCACAGTTCTTTGAATGACTGCTATTTCTCGCAGCTGTGCCATACACATAGATGCTCGATATGGCCGAGTGCTCATTTTTTAAATAAGGGAATGGAGGAGAAGGCTGCAGCCAGATAGCTCTAGCAGTAGCTTATCTCCAGGGGTACAAAACGATTGAGCGTTGAATTTCCTCATGCTGGATCCTTCTCTCCTTGACATCATCCGTTGCAGCAAAGTTGAGGGGTCCTTAACTGCATTCAACAGTCAGGGGCTCAGTCACACGGGTGTTTTGAAGCACAAATTTTTAAACGCATCAGTTATGCATTCAAAAATTCGCGTGACTGAAGCGGGCGTCATGGCGGAAAAATTGCTGCTAGCAGCGTTTATTTGCTCAAAGAGACCACTGCCCACTATCCCCTGCTGCGGCTGTGACCTCTGCAGCAGGGTATTCCTTGGATGTGGAACCCCTGGATGCTGTCACATCCAGGGGTTTCAACTGTGGTCAATGGGGCCGGCGGCAGCTGCGGCGGCCCCATTGACATACAGAGAACATGGCGATCCTCTACTACAGCTGTGGAAAAGGTTTTTTTTTTATCTCCGCAGGGAGTCCCATTGTCATTGGACACTATGACAGCATTGCCGGCAAGCCCTGCAGTGATTTTCGGGTAACGGCTTCAAATATAAGCCCTTCCCTGAAAACCATCCTAAAAATGTGTGAAAATTTTTTTTTTTAAATCTATACTCACCTCTTTGTAGCTGCCAGGGCTCAGCCGCATCCAGCCGGCTCTTTTCCTGCACTGCTCTGAGCAGTATTCAGCAGGCGGGGATTTAAAATCCCCGCCTTCTGTATGGGCTGCCTCTGATTGGCTGAGCACTGTAACCAATCAGAGGCAGGTCTCAGCCATTTATGAATTGGTGTATACTCCAACACAGAGTGGCTGTTTCATCGGTGTCCCTCACAGGTGTAATTAGCTCCCTCATTTGGTAGTCTGCTACTTGCATGATGAGAGGATGCAGCCATCTGCCCTCCTTAGTCAGTAAGTATATGGCCATTTTCTGTGATTCGCCTAGTACACAGGTCAACCAAAGGACATGTTAACATAACATCACAGTGTTGATCCAGAGAAAGGCACTTGAGGGGTAAAAATGGCAGCGTTGGATGCTATAACTAAAAGGGGTATAAAAGGGCTTAGGCTGGCAAGTGTTGACTTGAGCGAGAATGAACTCAACTGTATGGATTCAAAATATGCTTAATTTTGAGCCAGCAAGTTCCTGCTGCTTTAAAATAAAGTATATTGTTAGTTTATACCATCAACTTCACTCTTTTTTAAGTCAACACCTGCTAGCATGTTGCGCCAAAGCCTCAGCCATCTTACTCCACCACCAGAAATGACCGATACTGTTGTATCTTGTTGACACTGGAATTGGTGGGTGTCGACAACTGTTAGGCTGCTTGACAGCCAGGTGACACCCCCAGTTCGTTATTGGGTGAACTCACCCCTCCACCGCTGGTTGTCTGCAGTCACACCTTCGCTGCTGTGCCTTCTGCTGGGCTGCTGGAAGTCGTCCCCGGCGGCTGCGGTGGGTGAGGCTGCTGGTGTCAGATGACATCCTTTCTCCCCTCACGGCTCCAGTGATGTCTGGCCTCCCTGGGCTCCGGCTCCCATCTGTAATGCCGGCGCCTTTGCCCTCTCGGGTCCTGCCACTCACTCGCTGTGACTCTGCGTGGCTGGAGCTGCTCTTCCAGCACCACTGTCTACATAGCAGGGCGAAGGGCCGCGGCCCCCGGTAACAGGTTGGCGGTGGCATTGGGGTTTTGGGCGGGGGTTTAAAGGCTGCAGGGGAGATGAGGTGAGGTGGATGGCAAGGTGCTAGCAGCGTGTGAACAGAGTTTTGCCTGGGATGGAGGATTAGTTTCAGTGTTAGGCTGCATTCAGACGAACGTATATCGGCTCGGTTTTCACGCCGAGCCGATATACGTTGTCCTCGTGTGCAGGGGGGGGGGAGGATGGAAGAGCCAGGAGCAGGAACTGAGCTCCCGCCCCCTCTCTACCTCCTCTCCGCCCCTCTGCACTATTTGCAATGGGGAGAGGCGGGCCGGGGGCGGGGCTAAGTAACGAGAATTAGCCCCGCCTCTTCCCATTGCAAATAGTGCAGAGGGGCGGAGAGGAGGCAGAGAGGGGGCGGGAGCTCAGTTCCTGCTCCTGGCTCTTCCATCCTCCCCCCCTGCACACGAGGACAACGTATATCGGCTCGGCGTGAAAACCGAGCCGATATACGTTTGTGGGAATGCACCCTTAGGCTTAGATTATTAGCTGTAAATGCTTTCAGCTAATAATGTAATCCTAACACTTAAACGAACCCTAACCCTCCATCCCAGGCAAAACTCTGTCGCCATGCTGCAAGGAACATGCAGCAGCCACCCAATCAGAAATGTGTGGGCGTACACTGGGCGGATACAGTGCATCACCATGTCTCCACCCACACTTGTGCTGGAGACATAATACAGCAGTAGCGAAATGACCTATGCAGAGATAGAAAAAGGGGCTGGCTGACTTCCTGAAATGAGCCAAACAGCCAGTCCTTTGTGATGACGTTACTGGCGCTGGGAAGGTGGCAGAATCTCTATACTATGTGTAAAGGCACTGCTGGCCTAAATGATGGAATATAAAGACTCCATTTTGTCTCTTTGCTTGTTTGTTATAATACTAAGCAACATATATATATATATATATATATATATATATATATATATATATATATATATATATATATATATATATATATATATTTATATAGTTTCCAACCTTCACTTAGAAATATGAGAAATTTCACCTTGACTAAATGCAACTGGAAAAATTAATTGGGACCACCACAAAGTTTCCTATACTCTTATCTTTGTCCTGCCAAAACTCACTAACGAGCGTCAGAGGATGTATCTGAAGGCTGCACATCTGGGAAGAGAAGGCCACTTTTGATAAGAAAATGATGTATTAAGAAACCAATATTAATTGTATCTTTAATTGTATTTGGCATAAAGCCACTCGCTTTGTAAAATCCTATAAAGATTGAGTACATTGTACAATAAACCAGAATGCTACACAGATACCACCATCTCTGTGTGTCCCTGCGTTTTCATGACCGGTCATATCACTATAATTTGGAACCCGTCAGCATACCAAAATTTATTGAAATTTCCCTAACAAACTGGCGCCCAACGTGGGGCTCTAGATGACTGAAGGACGATCATTGTACCCCGATTCTGGGATCACGGAGGAGAGCAACCTCGAACCACAGATTGAAAAACAGCGCTGTACGGTAAGACATTATCTTGCCAATCTTATCTGTGTTTCTTGGCTGAACTTTCTCCAGATCTGAGGGTAGGTGTGCATGCTTCTTCGAGTCCATAAGAACCTACGGTCTGAGTATGCTGTCTGGGTGGTAACATGTTTGCATGATAGTAGGTTTTTGTTTCTGGTTTTGTTTAGTCCTATGGTCAGCCTGTAAAATATGGGAAAAGTCAAAATATAGTGATGAAACCTTTTAATCCTTTAACGACCTCTGAAGAGCATGGTGTAAAACCGAGGAAGCCATAATAAAAGGGGAAACAATTTAGGGACCCCTGGGGAGCCTCTTATATGTATAAGAGAAGTAGTAGAGGCGGAGGGGAAAAGGGTGTAGGCTAGAAAAATAAGAAAGTTAAAACCAAACAGACAAAGGTATGCTTCTGTTTTGTCTTTATTGCGTGATTGTTTGCGCATGAGTGAGTGGCTGAGATGAGCGGAACTGATCTGTGAACCCTGACCTCTAGGATGCAAATATAAATCTCTGTGTCCCACGTTAACAGAACTATCAGATCAGCAAAGCTTTAAGGGCTTCCCTGCCGCCAGGGGAATGAGTCTGGACATGGCCCCCTGCATTTTCAACAACCAGGGGATTGTTTTATGTGTATGAATGTATAAAAACAATAAGCCTCTTGGTGTACATAAGCCGCCAGCAATATTGCTGCTTAAGAGGATAAGGTATGGAAGACTGCAGTAGCTTAAAGATGTACTAAATTGTTAGACCAGGTGGGGTATAGCATTAGACCCCCAGCATTGGAACAGGTTTACAGAAAGAGTCTAAAGGGTCAGTAGTGAGGCCTGGTATCCCATTACTGACCTCTATACAGGTACAAACTTTGGGTTGCGAGGAGCCTAGGTAGAACAGGACTAACTTTAAATAGTAACTCCTGGGGAAATCGTCTTTTGTAAAAGAGGAAAAATAGAGTCAGGGAAGGGATAAGATGGCACTAAGAACAGACAATGTGGAAAAAGTACAGGGCAAGGAGTATGCCTATATGGAAAACAGCTAGAGAAATAGTAAAAGACAGAGAAAGCAGGTTAGCCGTGGGGAGAGAGTGTAGTACATTGTTGAGAAAAGCAGGTGTTTAGAATTTTGGGAGAATGGAGTCTTAGACCAGCAAGTTTGGGAAAGATTCAGAGAGGTTGGATAAAAGTACGTTAGACAGATGGATTAAGGCAAGTGTAGATTATCAGAGAAAGGGAATTCTTTTATAGTCTGTGTTTCCCTGTGACATTAAGCAAGTTCATGTAGAATCTGTGGACAATTATATTACAAATAACCACTATTGTATCTCTTGATGTTATGTAATCTAAACTTTGTTGTACGTTTTAGTCTCCTTCATATAAGCGTTAATGAAAAAAGTTATACCCCACTCACATCTGTGGGGGTTTTTAAAAATACAAGGGTTAAAAATGCTGAAAATGTTGTGCTGTTATAAGCTGCTAGCATGTTTACTTTTCTATGTTTTTAATTATTCCCTGCCATTTAAACTAAAACAACTTTGTTCAGTCTGTGTTTCATAGTCTCAAAGAACTATACCTCTTGTAATTACTAATGAGTAATGTTGTTCAAAGTCTGAATATTCTGGCTGCTTTCTAATATCTTAGCCAATATGCTGTTTCACAGAGAGATAAGTCAGGGTTAGTTAGAAAAGGTGGGGGCTGTCATTCTCGGACCGATTCAGGGTCACAGAAAGAGAAGAAAGCGAAGCGTTAATGAAATAAGAAACTTGTAATGAATTAGGTGAATTATACGGTTTTAAAAATAGAAAACATAGGAATTTTAAGGTATATTCTTGCTGTTCTTTGTGTAAATGTTAGTTCTGTGATTGGTCAGATGTGTGTATAACTGCTAAATGCTGTTAGTATTGTACTGTCTCTGTGAGAATGTTCTGTAGGAGAAATGTCTCTAGTCAGCCTTTCTGTGGAGGCTTAATATTAATATGAGAGAGACAGACTTGACCGCATAGATGACCAGTGTTCAGGCTGTGATGAATGTAAAATGTGTGATGCAGATATTGACTAGGGATAAAAGTTTTCCTCCCCCCTCTGCATAAGACTTTACTTGTTTGTGATGTGAATTTAAAGATTGCGAAGTTTAAATGAAAGCATGAAGAAACACGCAAATGGTCAGAATCGAAGGGGTGGAGCCAGATGATGTAAAAGTATGTAATGGGTCATCCCTCTCTTTTCCACAAAGGAGGGGGTGAGAATCTTGGGCAGGTAGGAAAAGTTTTTTTTCCCTCAAATTTGAAGAGACATTGCAGGCAGGATCAGATTAATAACGAATTTGCTTAAAGGATATCACATTTCCAATGCGGATAGATGTTTGTAGATTATTCTGCCTTGTTGTAATTCATGTCTCTGTTATCTCTGACATCTTTCAAACCTTACCTGCATCCATCAAATTCTCATCGGATGGAGCGGTATGGGTTGAGACCTCAGGTGCCAGTTCAGAAGAGTTTTGTAAACTAACTGCTCTCTTGGTGGATTCGACTCAAGTGTTTGTCCTGACAGCTGCTGCAGAAACTCAGCTTTCCGCACGTCCTGACAAATGATGGGCCACCTCCAAGACAGACATAGGGAAATTGGATATATATCTGAAACCAGGATACACACCCCTGGGTCAAACAGTATCCCCTTAGTTTCCCACAAAAAAAATGTTGATTGGGGAACAAGTGGGAGACTTGGTTTCGATGGGGGCTTTGCGTGAGATACATTCTCCAGCAAACACCCCTCTTTTTCCGTCAAGAAAAGACGCTGAAGGGTCAGCCACACACCTACCGCATGTAGGTGCTGTGTGCTGATGATTTGGAAGCCTGCCAACAGGCCACAATTTCACTGTTAATTTTTCTTGCAGAAAATGGCTGTAAAGCCTCTAAAGACAAACTCCAATTCTGCAAAACAAAGGTTGTTCTCCTGGGTCATTGCTTAGGCCAAGGAACTAGACATCTGACAGAGGACCTAAAGGCTGCTGTCCAGGCCATACCTGTACCTACATCCGTTGCCAAACTCTGCACCTTTCTGGGCCTTGTTTCATACTGCCGCTCATGGATCTACTCTGTTTCCTCTCTTATGCAACCACTCTATGACTGTCTTTCAATCATTCCTTTCTCTCTCACCCCTGAAGCTCCATTCTCAGCTCTCCAGCCTTGAGTATTCCCAACTACACTTTACCCTTTTCTATACTGAACTTTCTGGCCATGTGACGACAGTATTGACACAAAAGCACGTAAGACAACCATGGCCACTTGGATACTACTCTATGAGGCTGGATCCAGTGATTCGAGGAGCTCCCTCATGTGTTTGTGCGGTGGCAGCAGTACAGGCAATGGTTGACAAATCTTCTGAGTTGGTACTGGACTACCCCCCCTAGTGGTCCTCACCCCTCATGACATTTGGAGCATACTCATGCAAGTCCAACTGAAGCACTTATCTCTGGCCTGTCAGATCTGGCTACAATGTGCTCTTTTCATGCCCCCCCTAATATTTCTTTTCAATGTTGTACTACCTTGAACCCGGCTACTCTTCTTCCAATCGAGTATCCTGGTTCATATGGGGGAGGGGGAGGCATAGGTGATCTAGGTATTACACATCAGCTATTTAAAAAAATTTTTGCAACAAGATTCTGATCTATTTGAAATAGAATATCAGCATGATTGTCTAGCATTGATGCAACAGGAAAATTTAGGTTTTAAAAACAGTTACTGGAACCCCTGTTGACAATGCATATTTTGAGCTTTTCGTAGATGGTACTAGGGAGAGGATGGACGACTCCACACTGGATATGCAGTGGTGACACAACAAGATGTCTTAAAAGCAGAAGCTCTGTCTCCGCATGTCACAGCAGAAGAAGCGGAACTGAAGGCCCTCACTGAGGCGTGTAGAGTGGCAGAAGGTAAGACGGCAACCATTTACACTGATTCCCGGTATGCATTTGGCATAGCTCATTATTACGGCCCAATATGGAAGGTCAGACAGTTTCTTACCTCAGCAGGACAGACAATTGAGAATGGTGCAGCGGTGCAGAGTCTCATGGAGGCCCTACTTCTACCTGACAAAATGGAGAGCTCACACCAATTCCTACACTGGAGAAGCAAGAGGCAATGCCCTCGCAGAAAGCACAGGAAAGACAGCGGCCCTCAAGCCGCGGAAGAAAGAAGAAACAGTATAAGTCAGAGACAAAAACTTTGGACATTGTCCAAATTTTTATCGATGTCCAAAGTTTAGTCATTGCTATACTAAAGACTTTACAGTTACAAGCCAGCAAGGAAGAAAAGGACAAATGGACTAAAAATGGCGAACAGTCAACAGAACTTGCCTATCACGGTCCCTGTACCCCATGATGGCCCAGCTGATCCATGGAAAGACGCACCTAGTAAAAGCAGTAATGACGTCGACGCTTGAATGAGTACGGGAGACTCCTGGGTTCTCTGTAGCTGCTGCATCATTTGTTCAGTCTTGCATGATCTGTGCCATAAGTAACTCAAGACAGAAGGTAAGGTAGCCACATTAACACTTGCCTAGGCCACTCTACCCATTTCAAAAATTGCAAATTGACTACATTCAGCTCCCACTTGTTTGGAAGTATGTATATGTGCTTGTTGTTGTTGATGTCTTTTCAGGTTGGAGGCCTACCCTGTTACCAAGGTAAATGAGCAGGTAACCGCAAAGAAGCTCATGACTGAGGTAATCTGCAGATGCGGGGTACCGAAAGTGATTAAGTACACACTTCACAGGTGAAATAATGCAAGATATTATGTCTGCTCTGGGTATATCCCAGGTTTTTCACACACCCTACTATCCATAGAGTAGTGGGAAAGTAGAAAGAATTAACGGTACCCTGAAATTAAAAATACAAAAAGGCAATGGAGGAAACGGGCAAACCTCAGTGCCTTCCATCAGCCCTTTTCTCATTTAGGTGCATGCCTAATAGGAAGATAGGATTGTTTCCCTAAGAAATTTTGTTTGGCAGTGTTCTAAGACTGGGCCTGTACTTTCCTTAACAACTGCGGGCTCAGTTTGGGACACTAACTGGCTATGTACAGTCTCTAGGTGAACGTCTGAAAGTAACACACGAACAAGTGTTCTCTTCTATTCCAGATCCTAATTCTTTTGAAGGTACACATGACCTGCAACCTGGAGATTGGACTGTCGTCTGGAGACATGTGAGGAGAGTGCTGAAACCCAGATTTGATGCTCCCTACCTGGTACTGTTGACTACAGGCATTTCAGTCAAATTGGAGGGAAAACCAAATTGGATTCACTCCTCACACTGCAAAAAGACAACCAAACCCCAGGGGCAATGAGGCCTGTATCCCTCATTGCCTGCGGTATAACTGTCATGGTTTTTGAATTCTTCTTCTCTGGCTTCCCACCAGCTAGGGAACCAGAAAAGCTAAGGCATAGAAGGGAATGAATGCAATGGGCAGAAGGGCATGCCAATATGTGGGAATACTTGGCCTGGAATGTATTAAATATTACTAATATGTGTATGGTAAATCTTAAGAGCAGTGAAGACATACTGCATACCTGCCTGTTGGCAGTACCTACCTCACTTTCAGAACTATAAAGTGTATTTTCAATGATTCATAGTGACACCGAGGTAGAGGAAAATGATATTCAGAATTTTATAAATATTTATGACTACTGTCCAGGGTGCCCACAAGTAGAACACACCCAGTGGGCAAATATCACCAAGTTTCAAGTCAGCCAGGAGGCGGGAGCAGACGTCTGTTATAACTGCACCTGTAACAAGTCTCAAGAAGGGAAATATGCACAAATATCACTCAACCAGGTGTTAGCAACATCTGATTCAATGATATTGTGTAACTGAACAGAATGACCAACTGTATGAAATGTAACAACACTGTAAAAAAAAGTCCTAGTCACTTTAGACATGTCAAGTTACCTACAGGTTGAGTCTTTTCTTGCGAGAATATTACATGTCATTTGTATATTGTTGGTGCCAATGTAGACCTTCATTAATGTCTCTAAGTATGGGATGTTTTGGGCACGCCAGAAAGAGTCTTGGTGAAACTTTTAGCCTAACGACGCTATAAGCAGAAGTAATAATAATCTGTTATTTTACTTTGTGGTAATTTTCTTTTATTCATTTTTTGAGTGTCTGCAACCTTTGGATGTTTTGTAGAGTACGACAAACAAACTACCTGGAGTCTCTCCCGCTGCGAAATCGTTGAAACAGTCACTTGTAAAGTGCCATGATGGTGGGAATCCGGCATACAAAGTCCAGCTCGGGTGGGGTAGAACCCTTGAACATACCACAGATATGGACTCTTTCTCATAATGAACTGTTTCAAATGGGGGATATTGTAAAGGCACATATGTTACCCAGTGTAGAAAGCGATCTGGAAGTGAAAGTGCCAACACTGCTGAAGCAAACTGGATCAGGTAAGTATTTTCCCTCCCTAAATAACCGCTTTATAGGCTATGTTCACCTTTGCACTCTTCTTATTCTCTTTTAAATCAATGTGTTTTTTTGGAAATTGAGACTTTTTAAATGGGTTTTCATTAAAAATCTGTGATTGTTTGATTCCTTGTATTGTTTTCCAAGGTACTGCAGACTGGAAGACTAAAAGCTTATCAAATTCTGTTAGCCAGAGTAAACTGACTGCTTCTCCCCTAGCCTGCCCCCTGTTGTGAACCTGCATTCAATGCCTTTCCACTGAGTGATTACAGAGGGCTATATGATAGTAAAGGGGAGGAGATCAGGAGGACAGAGCAGAAAAAGCTACTAATATACAGTATGACAGTGCCAGAGGATGCTAAAAGAGATTAATGCAGAGAAAACTAGTATTAAAGAGGGCTGTAATTCACTCTGGATTAATTTCCTGCTCTTATCAACAGTGAGGAGGAATGGAACCTGAAACTACTCAGAGAATGAAATTGAATGAGAGATAACTACAGTACTAAGTGGGCTTAGTTATACTAAACAGCCTCTGAAGGAGGGGAGAAGGAGCTCAGTTTGTATGCATTCATGAGAGAGACTAACTGATCAGTGCTGAGAATGCCCCCAAGCCAGAAACGTGAATGTGGGAGAAGCCTGCAAACCAAGCATGAGGCTTTCTAAATGCATGATAAGGAAAACTCAATACAAAAACAAATAGGTGCATATTTTTCTCTGCAGAGATTTAGTAAGATATATGTGTATTGATTTTTCATGCGCAAAGGTTTCCATAACCTTTAAGTCTGGTCCATAAGTCACTGGAAAGTATAGCAGACAATAAAGTTTTACAGGCCTGCACGAGTGACATCAATAGGTCGTTCCCCTCAGATAAATGACTATTTCATCTTTTAGAAGCTATAAGATTAATCTATGTTTATAGCTGCTCTTGTCCTTTCAGCATTTTCTCCAATTTCATGACTGAACTTTGATTTTGTAACGCTCCAGGGATAATGTTGCTCTGTTACTGTCACCAATTCAATCTCTACTAAACATAATAAAGAGCTTTAAAATTTTCTGAATATAAGTTGTAGACATTTTGGAGAAAAAAGGGGTTAAATTAGTATGCCTGGTATTTTTTAAAAAAAGGCATATTTTGTAATAAGAATGTTTTGTCTTCTGAATACCTAATGGCACTATTTGTACAGTACGTGGGTGTAACGTATAGCATTTTAGGGTGCGTTCTACTGTGTTTACTGGTAGTTCACAAAAACAAAAGGATTTAGTGAAAGTGAAACACTTATCTATAAAAATAGTTCCATCTAAACCATGAAAACTGGAGATATGAAAACTGCAAGCAGAATCGACAATCAGCTTCAATAATTGTACATAATACGTTGGATATAATATGCCGACGTCTAATAATTTTCTGGTATTCAGGATTATAGAATTTGCATACAAAATGAAGGAACAATGTAGGAATGAATGTACTACTTTACTATTGAAAGAATGACATGCAAAAGACTCATTACAATGTTCATTATACTATAGCCGTGCTTGATAGTAATGTCTTATTCACGTTTTATTGTGTCATCACACAGTGTCAAACATTCCCATTACAATAAACCATTGTCCTGGCATAACTATACTTGACAAGGGAGCAAAATATAAAGAAAATGCCATGCTGACGAGAAAAATAACATACTAAAAGATCCCAAAATGCCATGTGTTATATGCACCACCACCAAAATAACGATGGGGGAGCTAGAAAATACAAACAGAGACAGAAAGGGAACATCGGAAGCCGGCGGAGATATGTGTGTCTCCGCCAGGGGATGCTGTGGGAGTAACCTGGGTGTTATCTCTAACTTAGGCTGGCCAACCCATGTCTCCACCCATACTTCCGGTAGAAACATAGGGCTCCGGTCCATGGGAGTAGCGATATCCTGCGGCGGATCTCCGCTGTGGGAGCCGCCACCGGGGAGCAGGGGAGAGCTAACAGTTTTCCGCGCTGAGCCTATCTGACAGACAGGCTCACCGCAGAGAATCGCAACTAATCGCAGCATGCTGCGATTTAAAACCCATGAGCGGAGAATCGCTATGATTCTCCGCTCGTGGACAGCAGGGCTGCGTTTTCCATAGTAGACTATGGAAAGCGTTGACTGCGTTTCCCGCGACCGGATTATCGCAGTGGGAAACGCAGTGAAGAATTGCCTGTGGGCAGCAGCCTTATTGCACTAATACCCGGCCGCGGATTCCGCAGGAAAAGCAGGAGTTTACAAAAGAATCTGCATTGCACATGTCCGACGGCGAGCCGTGCAAACCATTCGCAGTACAGAAAAGAAGAAAATTCAGGTACGCACGGATGCCGGCCACAGGGTTGGATTCCGCTGCGGGCTCTTGCATGCAGAATCTGACTCACCCATGTGCATGCGGCCTAAGAATGGATAGTGAGAGAAATGTTGTTCTATCAGTGAGAGCTTATACCCATGTATGCAATTGTAAACGTTCATGCATTAAAACTTGCTTTGATATTGAAGATCTCCAGTGCTGGAGTTCCTTGGATTTTGGCAGGTTGCCTGAGTCCTATTCTGCTCTGGGATTTTCCTCCGTGCGCAGAGTCTGAATTTGAAGTGGTGAACGGACTACTGTTTATCTGAATGCACATAAAGGCTTATAATCCAGGATATAAATACAAGCATCAATTAAAAGCTGCTTTATTTGATCAAAACCAGAGCAAATAATGATGATGATAATAATAGTAATAAGAGATGCAAAACAATAAATTGTTGTGCTTTCAGGCTACCAACCAGCAATTATTGTAAACAGAGGCACCCAGCCCATAAGCCAGGCTGCAACAGAATGCTACCTTGCCGATGGGAACACCCACCAACACAGTATTTGGCAGGGAAATAACTCAGGGCACAAAGAGTTACCATTCTGTAAGATATCGGGAATGGGAATGAACATAAGAACACGCTCATTGTTTTGTATCTGGCATCCAGATACGCTGAAGGATCCACTAAATACTGCCATCTGTTTTGAACAATTAAGAGTTTCCCCAAAATACCAGAACGTCTCGCCAAACAGTGAAAACTGACCCGTTCCAAGTAATCTTACACAACTGAAACAATTACACACAATGATACATGCTTTCATTAAGGAAAGGGACAATGTGATACAAAGGAAGAGATACAAACAATGAATAAATACAAAATTAGAAATCCTTCAAATAGAATTTCTCAGCCATTTCTAAATTCTATCCGCTCCTGGGAAATGAATCCAGTTTTGCTTCCATACGTTTCATGCCCATGTGCTGTCTGTGTTTGCAACTGACTGGACTCAGACATCACAATGGAACTAGATAGAGATGTCTTTTTTTATTTATTTATTTTTTTACACAGACCAATGGTCCGTACAAAAAAACCCAAAACACAATAAGTCCGCGGGTTTTGAAGCAGCGGTTCTCCCGGCGGAAATCTCGTGGTTTTTTGCTGCGGCCAAATCGCGATATTCCCGTTGGGAATCCGCCCGATGTAGACCCAGCCTTAGGGTATATTCACATGGGTCAAATTTACTCCTAAAAGTAAATGCTATCATGCTATGATTGGTGCGAGTCCATCCTCTGGGTCTCCCACAGATCCTAAGAATAAAGGGGCCCAGTTGCAGGGGGTCCCCTTCATTAATTTTCCTGCACAGCTGTGCCCTGGTCTACAGGGAACTATAAGGCCTCCTTCACACGGGCGACACTGCATCGCTGCGAGAAAATCGCAGCGATATCGCATCGCTGCACCGTATGATATCGCAGTGATTTTCTCGCAGCAATACCGCGGTTTTGTAGCGTTACAAAGTCGCATGTGACGCTACAAAATCACGCGACTTTGTAGCATCTGCTACTGTCAAAGTTGCATCGCATCGCATGGAAACCGCGTTTTCGTGCGATGCGATGCAACAGAGAGGAAAGCTTCATAAAGAAACATGGGCTACAAAACCTAGCATGTCGCGGGCATATCGCCGGACCTGCGAGGTTTGTGTGTCATTTTGTAGCATGCTACAAAACATCTCATGTGTGAAGGAACCCATAGGAAACCATGGGCTTCTTATACATGCGATTTGTAGCATCATAGCAATGCTACAAAATCGCGCGACTTTGTCGCCCGTGTGAAAGAGGCCTAATAGTAGGGTCGTGCTGCGCTTTCCTGTATAGATGGTGGCTGGAAGTACGGCTGCTCTGAGAAAACTTAGAAAGGGATGCGGCGCTGTGGCCTCTTCGTTCTTGGTGATGGTGCCGGATACAGACTGCCACCAATCCGAAAGTGAAGACATATTCTGACGACATTTTTATACTTATATCTTTATAATTTGCTATTACACTTTTACAGATCAGGTTATTTAGGGTCTTTGTCTGAATCTTAATCAACTCCCTAAGGGCTTATTTACATGAGCGCATATCGGCCGGTGTTTTCACGGCCGATCGATATACACTTTCATCTGAGCAGCTCCCCCTTCATTGGCTCTCTGCCTCTCTCCTCCACTCTGGCGTTTGCAATGGGAGAGGGTGGGGCGGGCGGAGCTAAGCTCCGCTCTGTCCCGCCCACTCCCATTGCTGGCTATTGACAGGGAGCAGGGAGGAGGCAGGAGCTTAGCTCCGCCCCATCATGCCGACTCCCATTGCGTACCGCTCGGAGGGGAGGAGAGAGACAGAGAGTCAGTGGGGCAGAGGGAAGGGTTGGACTGCTCAGATGGAAGTGTATATCGGCCAGCCGTGATAACGCTGGCCGATATATGCTTGTTTAAATTAGTTCTTAGCCTGGGTTGACATGGGTAAGAATTGTGCGGAATTTCCATGCAGAATGTCTGCATGGCAATTCCGCCCACGGCTCCTAATCCCGTGATTAGCTAGCAAAGTGGACGAAATTTTTGCAAAAATCTCGTCCACACGCTGCAGCCAAGCCACGTGCAAAACAGACATGTGGAGCAGAAAACAAAGATGCCGCATGTCAATTCTTTTTTCATTTCCGTAGCGGCCTCTCTCTTTCTATGGAGAGAGATGGCCGCAGTGGAAATGCAGGCAATGAAGCTGCTTCAAAACCCGCGGCCAGATTTTGTTTTTCGGTGTGGTCATTCCTCGAGATTTCCATCCCGCGTGACCGCAGCCTTGGACCTCCAGCACACTAGCAGTTTTTTGATTAAGAAAAACGGGCTCCACACAGAGCGTATATGGACCCATATTATTCAACTGATACGGACTGTGTGAAAAACCTAATGGCACGCACTAATCTGATCTATGGGGTTTAAAAAAAAACAAAAAACGGACAGCACTCAGTTGCCATCTATCTGCTCCAGAAATGTGGACGTGAAAACGGTGACAGGCTAGGTGTATGCTTGCACAAGAAAAGTCTGTTATGTTAGCAAAAAACTGACTTTTCTGTATAGTTGAGCAGTTTTAACGTCAACTAAAAAAAAAAAAAAACTGAAACAAGCCCGATCTGAGTGCTGTTTTCTTTCTATCCCAGTAATATAAATGGAAGAGCCTCGTCCTTAAAACAGATCAGACAGGGCATGCGATGAGTAACTTTACTCAATCTCTGTCTTGCCACATTGAGTAATATGGGTCCGGCTGCTGCCCATGGGTAGTACAGTTTTCTAATGGACTATACACAGAATATAAAAACATTAGTGAGCCAGAGGCCTTACTGAAGTACAAAATGGACACTAGGACTGCATACGGAACCACACAATGATGGGAAATCGCTTGTTTGTTTCACGGACACAACAAGTGTGCACCCAGCCTTAGGCGCACGCCTGATCCGCGTCCTATAGGGATGTCATTTTCCCTTGAGGCGCGGGAAAACACCCACAGCATGCTCCATTTTAGTGCGGGTCTCCCGCGGGGACGGCTCCCACAGGCTTCTATTGAAGCCTATGGAAGCAGTCTGGATCTGCGGCACAACCACAGCTGAATTCCTGCTCTCAGGCGCAGGAGAGCAGGAATTAAAAAAAAAAAGAGTGCACGGCGCATGCGCGCAGCGCGCTGCCGGCGTGCCGAGCACATCCGCCGGGCCGAAGAAAGAAGATCCGGCTGCGACGGAGGGCAGATCCGCAGCGTCCGGATAGGTAAGTAATTTTTCTTTTTAGGCCTTATGTCCGCGGGAAAGGAGAGACCCGCTGCGGGATTCTGCATGAAGAATCCGCGGCGGGCCTGATTTTCCCCGTGGACATGAGGCCTTACACTCTGTTCACATTTGCACGGAGGCTTCATCACACAGTACATGCCAAAGGCACCAAACAGACCCCATTGACGCGTAATGTTGTCAGCCAAATAATTGTCCGTCATTCTGAAGAGAAATCTAGTCTGACGGAAACTAGCTGTGCAACAATCACATCCGTTATAGTCTTATAGTCAGAGGAACCTGTCTAAAGATTGCCACACACCTTAGGCCAGTGGCACACGACCAGATTTGAAATGCGGAATACGCGATCATCACCCGCGGTATTCTGCACCCATTGAAAGAACAGAACATCCGCATGTCTGCTCGCATGTGTGGACAGTGATTGCGATTTCTGCAAGCAGAATTAAAATCGCAGCATGTTCGATTTTTATGCAGATTACACACGGACGGCTTTCACTGAAGTCAATGGAAGCCGTTTGACACGGTCAGCGAGAGTGGAATGATTTATCGCTGATCATTCAATCGCTGCACATGTTTACACCTTATAATTATCGAGTATTTGCACGACAACTGTGCCATGTAAAAGACCCCGAAGTAGCTACCAAACACCACTGAAGTACAACATGCCGCTTCTTTGACTCGGGACGTCTCCACACACACTTGGTAGTCCCGTCGAAATCAGCAGTTTCAGCTGACGGTCATCTAGTGTATATGGCCACTGTAAAGGGGTTTTCCACCTACAACATTTATGATCACTGGGGGTCTGACTACTGGGACCCCAAATAAAACGCAAGAACAGCCTCTGTAGTGAAGGGAGCGGCAGCAGTGTGAATGCATGACCAATGCTGCAGTCACTGTCTATAAGGAGGTAGCCGAGAGGTTCGCTTATCTATCTCTCTTAGTCCCATAGTAGTGAGTGGAGCCATGGTCAGACACGTGCACCGCCGCTCCATGCACTCGGAGAACTCAGGAGTCGCCATTCTCGTGATCCTTAGTGGTTTCAAACAGTTGGACCCCCAGCGATCAATCATTTATCACCTATCCTGTGGAAAGATAATAAATATTTTTATGACGCGGACCCTTTTTCTTTTTCCATTTTTGTTTTTTCCTCCCCCCTTTAAAAAAATCGTAACTCCTTTATTTATCCATTGTATGAAGGCTTGTTTTTTGCATGACGAGTTGTATTTTTAAATGGTGCCATTTACTGTACCATATAATGTACTGAAAAACCTGTAAAAAAATCTAAGTGGAATAAAATTTTAAAAAAATGACATTCTACCATCTTTCAGTGCGTCTTATTTCTACAGCGCACAAACTGCAACAAAGATGATACGATAACTTTATTCTATGGGTCAGTACGATTGCTAAGATACCAAACTTGTATAGTTTTTTTTTTACTGTACTACTTTTTTTAAAAAAGATATTTAATTCTTTTCAATTATTTTCTGCGGTCATTTTGTGCGCGCAATAACTTTTTTATTTTTCTGTCGACAAAGTTGTGTGGGGGCTCATTTTTTCAGGATGTCCTGTGGTTTCCGTTAGTACCAATTCGGAATACATATGACTTTTTGATCGCTTTTTATTGCGTTTTTTCTGGGAGACAGGGTGAGTGAAAAAGTTTATTTCTGGCGATTTTTATATATATTTTTTGAACGACGTTCACTGTGCAGGGTAAATAAGGTGCTACTTTGATAGATCGGACTTTTACGGACGCGGCGATAACAAATATGTATTTTTATTTTATGATTTACATTTTTTAACTTTTATTACTTTATTTTTTTTTTTTTTTACATTTAATAAAACTTTACTGATCTTATTTTTACTTTTCTTTTAAGCCCCCATGGAGGACTACAACATGCAATGCTTTGATCGCTCCTGCAGAATGACGTAATGTTATAGCATTACGTCATACTGCCATTTGACAGGCAGTCTATCAAGCCACCCCACGGGGATGGCTTGATAGGTAGTCTGCTAAGGCAACCCTGGGGCTTTTAGAAGGCCCCGGCTGCCATGACACCTGCACGGCTTTGTAAATCTGAAATAGACAACCAATCAGGTTGCTGGAATTGCGAATCAAAACCAATCAGGTTGCTGGATTTGCTGAATAGCGCTGAAGTGGGGCTGAAAATAAATATATGCCTCCCCCGATCTTACCATGGGTGGGCGGCCGTACGGGATCCCCGAACATCGTTCGGGGGATTTAAATGCCGCAGTCAGAATTGACAGCAGCATTTAAAGGGTTAATGGCTGCGATCGGCCACACGGCCGATTGTAGCTATTGTCCACGGGTGTCAGCTGTAATAAACAGCTGACGCCCACGCTGTATGGGCGACCTCTCTTCATACATACCCCGATGCTTCAGGACGTGCCCTTAAGTCCTTGGTCGTGAATGGGTTAAGGGCTCCTTCAGACAGACGTATTTGTATGCATTTTTGCACACGTAAACTATATACCCGCGCAATACTTCAAGAATAAAACCCACTGATGTCAATGGGTTCTTTCACATTAAGGCCGCTTTCAAACGGCCAAGAAAATCTTGCATGAATATTAATTCTGCGACGCTGGAAAAAAAAACTGCATATCCTACCTTGGGGGTTTCCTCGGAACGTCTTGCATCGCATCGTCCATTGTTTTCAATAGGGCCGGTAAACCATTGCAAGGCGCATGAGGTGCCCATGAGTGTGATGCGAGGTTTCCCATTGAAAACAGTGGTAGACACTCCGCGTTCCTCCCCTTATCGCTACCTCCCTGAAGTGATGCGAGACGTTTTTGACACAAAAGCACCTCGCATCCGCAGGGAAATCGCACATTGTTAAGAGCGATATTGGCACGAGCTTCATGGCCCGATATGGCACTCGCTGGATGACATTAGCCTAATGTTTTTTTTGCATACATTTTGGTTACATGCTCTATTTTCCTGTGTACTTGCACGCCAAAGTGCCACATAGAGGTCTATGGGGGGGGTGCAAATTTGTGCGCAATACGCAAGGAGATGCACAGCGGGGAAAAGAACACATCTGGACCTCATTAATCAGGACGGGGGGTGTCATGCGTGCATATGAACATACCCTGTGTACGCAAAAAAGTCCATCATTATGCGCAGACACGTGCGCAAATCAAGCTTGTTCACTGTGCAAATATGTCACGCTGCAATGAATACGCTCGCCTGCAGTACGGTATTGTCCGAAGTGTATAAAGTACACATATAATTTACGTGATTTTCATGTGGCAGTCGGCTCTTCAATAAAAGTAAATGGAAGCGGTAATTTAACGTTCCCAGTTCATTTCTGCTGCTATGTGACTTAAAATCTGCTAAATTTGCATCCTGCGATTCGTGTTATGTGACCGTGTTATGCGATTACACGACTGATGGAGGTTGCATTCGCACGGGCGAGCGCCACATCAGGCAGAGAAACTGCCCGATATGGCATTTGTCAATGTGCGTTTTAGCACGGATGCGAGGCATTTTTCATGTAAAAACGCCTCGCATTGCTTCTGTGAAATTCCGATCCTCCAGCGCGTATTTTATGCCCGCTAGCGGATCGCAAGTATTTCCCATTGATTTCAATAGAAAACATCGCATCGCACTCTCACCGCACGGGAGGCAAGTGCATGCGATGCCTTTTAGGGTCCAATTGAAAACAATGGGCGATGCGTTTCGAGGGACACAAAAAAAATAGCAAATGCAGCGACTTTGTTTTCACCTCGCAGCATCGCTGTGAGGGAAAACGTCGCTCATGTTTATGACTCCATTCATGTGCCTGTAGCCTTACGCCGCAAATATTGCGATACACACAGAATGACTGCAGAGCGGATGAAAAAAGTTAAAAACTAAACGAGACTGCGACAAATATAAAATGCCCATCGTTACCTTCAGAATCCTGGGAGAGAGTGATGACTCCATGTTGGATTGCCGGGATGAGGGGGATGTATAGGGGCTCAGCACTTCTATCTCATACAGTTACTACAGGACAGCTCTGTGTAACATGGCTGCACCTCAGTTTGCAGAGTGTGAGGCACAACTTTGTAACCAAGTAACACACTATGGGACCCGGACCACAAGGTGTGTCTGCAGAGCCGGAGGGCAGCCCTAGATTAACTCTATGCAATCCTCTCACGACATGCAAAGTCACACAGAAATGTCACCAAGTGTGTGAGGGACAGCTCAGGCCCAGCCCGTATACAACAGCTATACGGAGGTCGCTAGGTTTCCATGGTAACCATCATGGCCGCCTGTAGCCACCTCTGACAGGAACAAGACAGGAAGGGGCTCGCGACCCGTCCTCTCAGCTAAAGAAAAAGGAAATAATAGCCATTCCTTCTAATAAGTAGTTTTTACCAAGTGTTTTATTTTAGCATGAAGGAATTTGGGAAGTAACACTTCTATTCAGGAGTCTGGGAAAGCTGGGTGAGGGCAGCCATATATTGGTTGTCACCCAGCTTTCCTAGAAACAGACACAACTGACTTTTCAAATAAGGCACCGTTCACAAGGAACATAAAAATGACGCTATGAAGTCAAACGTCTGCACCAAAATCCACAATGAAGCCGTTACATACACTGCAATGAAATAAATCCACAGGGCATGTCTGCGTGCGCAAAATCTGCACGCACGGTACAACGAGAATGGAAGCCAGTGATTTCAATGGGTTTGTTCACAGGCACATATTTAGCGTGCGCATTTCGGTCGCGCAAAAAAATATGCAGCGTGCTCTTTTGCGCAGGGAAGGAACACATTTGGTACTTCTTAAACTAATTGGCCATTTCATTGGCTGAGTGCATTGGTGCATTTTTTTTTTTTTGCGTGCGCAAAGCGTACAGTAAAATACGATCACTCGGCAAAAAGATGACGCAAATATGCACGCAGATACGCTTGCAGTCATGTGAATGCGACATAAGGCTAGGTTACACTAGATTGTTATGGCGCTGTATGCTGTCTCTATAAGGGCTTCTTCACACGACCGTATTTGCGCATGTTTTTTATTTTACGCATGCAAAACAGAGAGTGGAAACCATTTATTCCATTAGGTTTGTCTCAGGAGTGTGTTTTGCGCGCCTAAATGCACAAGCGGAAAGAAGTAGGACCTGCTTTATCTTTCTGTGTATTGCACAGCAAAGGCCCCCCTAGAAGTCTATGTGAGATGCACTAATACGCAAGGAGATGCGTGAAACACTGCGTAAAACCGCAAAAAAAGAACACAACTGGACCTCATTAGGCTAAATAGCTTTGTAACCCCTTCCCGCCATAGGACGTAACTGTACGTCCTGGCAGAGGGGTACCTAACGCAACAGGACATACACACAAGATCAGGAGAGATCCAGCAGCGGGAGCCGGCTGTCACTGATAGACGGCCTCCCTCTGCAACAGCAGGGGTGCATTGGGACAGCAAACCCCGCTGTTAGCCCCTTCCCTGCTGTAATCTATGTAGATTGCGGCATGTAAACGGTTCACAGAGGGAGCGCGGTTCCTCTGTGACGTCATCGGACTCTCGCAATAAAATCGCAAAGAGCCTGACGGGGTACCATGGCAACAGGACGCCAGATACAGGGGTCCTACATTGCCACTGCCTATGATTGCTAATACAAGTGATAAGGCATTGCAGGACAGAAAGCAATGCTTTATCATAGCGATCATAGGTGTAATTGTACAAGTTCCCTACAGGGACATAAAAAGTGTAAAAAAAAAGATACAAATAATCAAAAAAAAAGAAAAATGTAAAAAAAAACCTTTTTGTGCTTTTTCCCATATTAGCATAAAAAATTTAAATACCACAAAATTGGTATTGTCGTATCCCTACCGACGCGTACAATAAATTGAACATGCTTTTTATCCTGCACGGCAAAAAGCATTAAGAAAAAAACGAAAAAACTGAGGCAAATTGCTTATTTTTTTCATTTTACCTCCCAAAAAAACGCAATAAAAGTGATCAAAAAAGCCGTATGTACCCCAAAATGGTACCAATAAAAACTACAGCTCGTCTCGCAAAAAAAGGGCATGTTGTGTGCATGCAGGAACTAGCACTGCGTGCGCAAAAAGTACAATACTATGCATAGACATGAGCGCAAACCAACCCAGTCCAATCTGGTTCATGCACAAATATGTTGCGCTAAGGCACGTGTACTTGCGCATATGCTCATCTGAAGCCGCCCTTAGGGTTTGTTCGAACGGAGAGATAGGTTCGCAAAAAACACATGCCTAAACAAAACATGTGGCTATTACAACCAATGCTTTCCCATGGGAATGTTCAGATTCCGTCACCTGAACGTTCCCAGAGAAAACCATTGGTTCTAGTAGGCACGTGTTTTTTAAGTGCCTAGCTCCCCGTGTAAAAGAGGCCTTTGGCGTGCAGTGCCTGCACCCCTTAAATGCAGTGAATAGAACCCATTGATTTCAATGGGTTTGTTCACATGAGTGTATTTTTTCATGTGATGTGTAATTGCGTGAAAAAATATGCGGCATGTCCCATCTTGGTGCTTATTACACAATGTAGAAGCCAATTGAAATCAATAGATGTGTGTAAATAGGCGCAAAATACACAGAAAACCTTCGTGTTTACGCACTAGAGGTAGCATCAAATGAGCGAATGTGCAAATACGCACGCTTCAGCGCAGCTTTTTTGAATTATAAATTAGGTAAATTTGCGCGTGTATTGGTACATTTTATTGTACTTTTTACGCACCCAATTTAAAAGGCTATTTGGTTTAATGTGATCCAAATGTGCTCTTTTTTCCACATAATTGCACAGCATATTGCGAATGTGCGTTGGCACCCTTGGTGCACAAAAGCACACAAAAATAGAGCAGGTCCTATTTTTTATGCATGCAAAAAGGAAATGAAAACGAAACAATTTGAAATTGGTTTCTATTCGTGCGCAAATACAGCCGTGTGAAGGCACCCAAAATCAGTGTGATTTTGTGCTTTGTTTATTACGTGCGTAAGTACATAGTGTGCTTGTGCGCACCAAAACCCACAGAAGCAGCCGAAATATGCATGCAATCGCCAAAATGCACTTACACCCAAGTGAATGAACAATTATGCATCTCTTGAAATGAGCGGGTGAAGTCTGCTGCAAATCTGCACCAAAATCTGCATGTAATACATGTGACCTTTGCAGTGGAATAATTGCGGATCTGCTGCAAAATCCACAGCATGATTTCTGAGTGGATATACCCGTAGAGTAGGAGCGTCAAACTCATTTTCACAGAGGGCCACGTCAGCGTTATGGGTACCTTTAAATGGCCGATTGTAATTGTAAGACAGTATAGTTATGGTGACCCCATAGTGGCCGTAGTAGTAGTAATAGTGATCCCAGTAGTAATAGGGTCCCCATAGTGGCCCCAGTAGTAAGTGACCCCAATAGTGATAGGGACCCCATAGTGGCTCTGGTAGTAATAGTAACCCCATATTGACCACAGTAGCAGGTGACCACAGTAATCAGAGTGGCTCCAATATTACTCCAGAGTGGCCCTAGTAGTAATAGGGTCTCCTATAGTAGACCCAGTAGTAAGTGACACCCATAGTGACCGCAGTATTAACAGTGACCTCCCCCATAGTGATCCCAATAATAAAAGTGATCCCAGTAGTAACAGTGACTCCAGTAATAAGAGTGACCCCCATAGTGGCCCCAGTAATAACAATGGCCCTCCTTAGTGGACCCAGTAGTGATAGTGACCCCCATAGGGGCTGTGGTGGTAACAGTGACCCACATGGTGAGCTCAGTAGTAAGTGACTCCAGTAATCAGAGTGGCTCCAATAATAAGAGTGAGCCCCATAGGGGCCCCAGTAGTGATAGGGTCCCTCTTGTGGTCTCAATAGTGATACTGGCCCCCATTGTGACCCCAGTAGTAACAGTGAGCCCCATAGTAGCCCCAGTAGTAGCAATAACCTCTATAGTGACCCCAGTAGTGATAGGGACCGCATAGTGGCTCCAGTAGTGATAGTAACCCCATAGAGATCCCAGTAGTAAGTGACCACAGTAATCCGAGTGGCTCCAATAATAAGAGTGGCCCTCATAGTGGCCCTAGTAGTAATAGGGTCTCCCATAGTTGCCCCAGTAGTAAGTGACACCCATTGTGACCCCAGTAATAACAGTGACCCCCCCCCCATTGTGATCCCAGTAGTAACAGTGACTCCAGTAATAAGAGTGACCCCCATAGTGGCCCCAGTAATAACAATGACCTCTTTAGTGGACCCAGTAGTGATAGTGATCCCCATAGTGGCTCCAGTGGTAACAGTGACCTACATGGTGAGCTCAGTAATAATATTGATCCCAGTAGTAGGTGACTCCAGTAATCAGAGTGTCTCCAATAATAAGAGTGGCCCGCATAGTGGCCCCAGTAGTGATAGGGTCCCCCATTGTGGTCTCAATAGTAATAGTGACACCTCATAGTGACCCCTGTAGTAATAGTGACCCCACTGGTAATAGTGACCTCCATTATGACCCCAGTAGTAACAGTGACCCCCGTAGTGGCCCCACTGGTAACAGTGACCCCCATTGTGACCCCAGTAGTAGCAGTGAGCTCCATAGTGACCCCAGTAGTGATAGGGACCCCATAGTGGCTCCAATAGTGATAGTAACCCCATAGTGATCCCAGTAGTAAGTGACCATAGTAATCAGAGTAGCTCCAATAGTAAGAGTGGCCCCCATAGTAGCCCAGTAGTAAGTGACACCCATAGTGACCCCAGTAATAACAGTGACTCCCTATAGTGACCCCAGTTGTAAGTGACTCCAGTAATATAAGTGACCCCCATAGTGGTGCCAGTAATAATAATGACCCCCTTAGTGTACCCAGTAGTGATAGTGAACAGTAGCCTCAGTGGTTATTGGCCCCTGGCCGGCCAGCATTCCTACATGTATTCCACTCACCCAGCCACTCCTGGGCCTGTAACCGCTGGCCTCTCTCCTCGGCATCCGCGTGGCGTACAGGACGGCTCACACAGACATGACAGGGAAGAGGTCAGCGGCGACAGACTCTGCACCACCCCCGGACCGGAGCTGCAGGCTGCGTGAGTGAAGCGCTTGTTAGGGCTCTTTCAGACAAGAGTATATGGGATGCGCTTTCACGCCCAGCCAATATTCGCTGCCCGTCTGATGCATTGGTTTCCAAAGCATCAGTGCAAATGGGCATATTCCTGCAGCGTAAAAATGGCCGGCCAAGATAGTGCATACGGTGCGCATTTCGGCCGGCAGCTTTTACACTGTCCAGGAAAGATACTTCAGGAAGAGGGGGGAGGCAGTTTAGCAGAGCTAAACTGTCTTCCCCTGCCTGACAGTATCCCAGATTCAAAGAATAGGTTTTAAGTAAAAACAGTTATGCGCTCGTGGAAAGAACAAAATGGGGGTAAGTCAAATGTAAATGCTGTCCCTCCCGCAAGAAACGGAAAGCATAAATAAAAGTATAAAATGGCACTTACTCCGAAGGAGGGGGGTGTATAAAACAAGAAGCCCCCTCCTCTGTGTGCCGACTCCTCAAGGTTCTCTCTGTCGTCAATGGAAGCCGCAGGAACCAAGTTGATTAATCCAGTTTTAATATAATAAAAACAGGTTTACAGCTGTAAACCTGTTTTTATTATATTAAAACTGGATTAATCAACTTGGTTCCTGCGGCTTCCATTGACGACAGAGAGAACCTTGAGGAGTCGGCACACAGAGGAGGGGGCTTCTTGTTTTATACACCCCCCTCCTTCGGAGTAAGTGCCATTTTATACTTTTATTTATGCTTTCCGTTTCTTGCGGGAGGGACAGCATTTACATTTGACTTACCCCCATTTTGTTCTTTCCACGAGCGCATAACTGTTTTTACTTAAAACCTATTCTTTGTTTCTTCCTTGGGGGCCCACTCTCCTGGTGAGAGTCCCCCCTTTTTTATTGTTATTGCAGCTCTCCTCCTACAAGGAGGATTAGAGAGAAGCACATTGGGGAACCCGCTTTATATCCATTTGGCGCTGTCTGAACCATTGTTTGCATCAGTATCCCAGATTCGGCGTATACTCACCAGACCAGGCCGTCTGAACAGCCACATGGACGGGAGATGCAGCCATGACTTGGTCCCGGCTGACTCTTGTTCACGCGATTTTCGGTTGCGCTGTGGCCGTGGCACAGCCAACTAGAAATCGCTGCGCAGCCCACATAACATGAGGAGGCGGGCCGGGGGGCCTTGTGTTTGACATCAGTGCCATAGAGCATGCTGCAGATTTGAATATCCACAGCATATCTAAGGGCGATTTCACATGGGTTTATTGCGCACTAAAATAAGTATTGTTGGGTTTTTGTTGTGATAAGAATAGAACCCCACTGTATTCAATAGGTTAATTGCTATTACTGCTCATGCTTACCAAAGGCACCCTAGGAGTCTATTGGGAGAGGGGCATCTGAGACGTGAGACCTGCCCTATTGTGCCATAAGCTGCTCAATTTTGCGCAGGGACAAATTAGGATTAATAACCTTTTAACTTGCGGCATGGCTCTATCCCGTGCCCATGTGAACGGTCCTGGTCAGTGCGAACAGTACAGTAAAATGCACAGATTTGCACGCAATAACGCGCCGTTCATGGCGCAAAAAGAGTGCATTTTGTGCTTACGCTCGTAGAAACTCACCCTAAAATCTGCTACCATTTTTTTTCTGCTGCAAGTGAATGGGGTTTGTTAACACCTCACTCAGTAAGGGCTCCTTTACACAGGCATATTTAGTGCAAAATATATGCGCGCAATACGCAGAGAAAGCACAGAATGCTCTACTTTTGTGTGCATTTCTGCACCAAAGGATCCTATAGATGTCTCTGGGGGGTGCGCAAATGTGTACACAATACCCCCTTATCGTACTCCCCACCATCTGTATTCCACATGGATGCAAGGCGTTTTCATGTTAAAACAGCCTCACATCACTTCAGGGAAGTTGCAATCCTCCGCCGCGGCTGTCAAATATGAATCCCATACTTTTTAATGAGGTCATGCACATAAGCAATGTTTTCCTGCATGGCAACGCGAAGCTATGCGGGAATCATAGTAACATAGTATGTTAGGCTGTATGAAGACAATGTCCATCTAGTTCAGCCTGTTTCAACTCCCCCTTATTGATCCAGAGGAAGGCAAAAAACCCCGATGAGGCAGAAGCCAATTAGCCCATTCGGGGGAAAAATTCCTTCCTAACTCCAATCACGGCCATCAGAATAATCCCTTGATCAACGTCTGATAGATCCTACCTAAATATAACATCCAGATCAACAACCCGCTGGTCACCTAATGTCTATATCCTGTAATATCATAGCGCTCCAGAAAGACATCTAGTCCCCTCTTAAACTCCTCTATGGATTTTACCATCACCACATCCTCAGGCAGAGAGTTCCACAGTCTCACTGCTCTTACAGTAAAGAACCCCTTCTATGTTGGTGATAAAACCTGCTTTTTTCTAGACGTTGCGGATGCCCTCTTGTTACCGTCGCAGTCCTGGGTATAAACAGATCATGGGAGAAACCCTTCCATTGTCCCCTAATGTATTTATACATAGTTATTTGATCGCCCCTTAGCCGTCTTTTTTCAGGGTAAATAATCCCAATTTTGTTAGCCTCTCTGGGTATTCTAGTGCTCTCATTCCAGCATCAAATTCCGGCATCAAATTGCGGCGTGTTTTTTCTGGCTGCTTGATCTCGGATCACAGTGCCCTTAGTTTGCAATGGGGCCGGCGGCAGCAATACTGGCCCCATTGAAAGCAATAGCAGAAATCCGCAATCCAGGATTGCTTCTTCCCCAAAGTGATGAGAGGCTGTTTTACCATAAAAACGCCTTGCATCGCTGGGGACTTCATATGGATGGCGAGCGCGATACGGGGGCGGGATTCACAGCCTCATATCGCACTCACCATTGTGAAGTTAGCCTTATGGGTAATTCAAGGACTTTGGCTACAGCTACACAGGAGCTTGAATGAGAATTTGTTACTTTATTGATTTCTTGTCTGTTATACAGTAGCCCCAGTCGTAAAGCCCTGTGGTATAGGCTGACACTATATAAATTAAGATAATTATATTGTATTAGTTGCTGTATGTGAGAGAAATCAAATGTGGCTTGTAATTCATCCCAGAAAGTCTATACTTAAGGGAAATTTCTGGAATAATTGCACTTTTTTCTCTGTAGGAAATGATATGTGACTGCAATGGTGATACGGCTACTACATAGCGCTAGCCTAATACAATATACACACACGGGGAATTTACAAACCCTTTCATACCAATTTTCTGGCTTTAAGGGCTCCTTTAAAAAAGCGTATGCGCAAATGTGCATGCTTCAGCGTAACATATTTGTGCTATAAAGGTTGATTTGTGCGCCTCTACACATTTTTCGCAGATACAACACTCCCTGCCCTGATTTAAAAGGCTATGGAAGTCCAGATGTGTTTTTTTTCTTCACTGAGTATTTGCGCGTGCACTGAGCGTACATTTACACACCTCCCATACATTTCTATGGGGAATTTTGGTGTGCAAATGTATACAAAAATGGAGCTGGTCCTATTTTTATGTATGGATCTATTCATATCAATGGGTTCTATTTTCTGCAAACCTGTGGATGGACGCCATGACGAACTACTGCAGTTCTGAAAGCTAAGGGAGGTCCAACGTGCTATTAGATGAGTGTCTCTAATAAAGTGGCCATTCAGGGTATATACACAATGTATATGCATTGCTGTTATAACCATACAATGAGCAATTTATTTGATGAAGAAATTGTAATTTCTGTATATAATTACTAATATAATGATTCTGCTAAACGGTTCCCTTCCAAGCTCAGTCCCGTGCAGTCATCAACATGACAGCACTAACGTGAAGTAGCTGTAAAAATGCTAATTAAAATGATAAAATAAAGCTACAATGGACTGTAACATTTTGTCAAATTACAGGATTGTGTTTGTTTTTTCACAAATGATGTGTGACAAACATGGTGTGTTGTCTGAAGTTAGTGGAGGTTCATGAGATTATTCTGTGCAGGCAGGCACTGGGGGAGTCCTGTTATAGAGGACGTGGCAGGAAGCACCCAAGTGCTCTAAGGCCTCATGTCCACGGGGAAAATCAGGCCCGCCGCGGATTCTCCATGCAGAATCCCGCAGCGGGTCCCTCCTTTCCCGCGGACATGGGGCTAAAAATAAGATTAAACTCACCTGTCCGGACGCTGCGGATCTTCCCTCCGTCGCGGCCGGATCTTCCTTCTTCGGCCCGGCGGATGTGCTCGGCACGCCGGCAGCGTGCCGCGCGCATGCGCCAGGCACTCCATTCTCTTTTTGAACTCCTGCTCTCCCGCGCTACCGCGCCGGAGAGCAGACATTCAGGTACGGGTGTTCAATAGAAGCCTGCAGGAGCAGTCCCCACGGGAGACCCGCACTAAAATAGAGCATGCTGCGGGTGTTTTCCCGCAGACGCAATCCGCACCTCAAGGGAAAATGACATCCGCAGGTATTTAACTACCTGCGGGTGTCCAATGCATCCCTATGGGGCGCGGATCACGCTGCGGATTTTAAATTACATTTTACCAGTGGACATGAGGCCTAAATACAAGGGTTTTCCATAAGGGTTTCATTTTTTTTCTTTTGCATGCTCATGTCACCTGTACGTCAAAGACATCTCCAGAATCCATTAGAAAGTCCCATAGACAATCGTGTTAAAAAAACGCACTGATATCGCAGCATTAAAAACTTGCAAGTGGCTGTGAGCCCTCAGCGATTGTCAATGGGACTTTCTAATGTTAAAAACGCATTGCAAGTTTGTGCTTTGTGATTTTTATTAACATTAGAAAGTCTAATTGATAATCGCGTTAAAATAACGCAGCAATATCGCAGCGTTAAAAAAACGCAAGTGGGTGTGAGCCCTTACTGTGGAAAGAGCAAATACTCTTATTTTTGCACTTATTCATTCTCATCTTAAAGGGGTTGTCCCGAGGCAGCAAGTGGGTCTATACACTTCTGTATGGCCATAATAATGCACTTTGTAATGTACATTGTGCATTAATTATGAGCCATACAGAAGTTATAAAAAGTTTTTTACTTACCTGCTCCGTTGCTAGCGTCCTCGTTCCCATGGAGCCGACTAATTTTTGGCCTCCGATGGCCAAATTAGCCGCGCTTGCGCAGTCCGGGTCTTCAGCAGTCTTCTATGGAGCCGCTCGTGCCAGAGAGCGGCTCCGTGTAGCTCCGCCCCGTCACGTGCCGATTCCAGCCAATCAGGAGGCTGGAATCGGCAGTGGACCGCACAGAAGAGCTGCGGTCCACGAAGACGGAGGATCCCGGCGGCCATCTTCAGCGGTAAGTATTGAAGTCACCCGCTGTGCGGGTGGTTTTTTTAACCCCTGCATCGGGGTTGTCTCGCGCCGAACGGGGGGGGGGTTTAAAAAAAAAAAAACCCGTTTCGGCGCGGGACATCTCCTTTAACTACTGTAACTCACTACTAATCAGTCTTTCCTCACTAAATTCTTCCCTCTTCAATCTATCCTTGATGCAATCGCCAGGCTTACCTTTCAGGCCAGCCTGTACACTGATGCCTCCACGCTGCCAGTCACTACAAAATACAATTGAGGCTAGACTCACATGGGCAGACCAGATTCCATATACGGGAGGCTCGCAGCGGATTCCGGCTATGAGCCCGGCTGCCAACCCTGCGTATCTGAATAATCTGTATCGCGGATGACCGTGGCATGCAGTTTGCTATAGATTTTGGGGGAGCCCAGGGTGTCAGCCTGTGTGACCCACTGTGGTGATACAGGGCGATCCACTGCTTTGCCAGTAGGGGTTGAAATCCTGTATGGCATGGCACACCTATGTGTGGCTGGCATCCTTGGTATCAGTTCACATGTGCAGTCTATGTTTATTTGCAGTCACCCCTTCCCCAATCTGGACTGGGTTCAGTAGAGCAACTGCACATTGGTCTACATAGAACAAGTAGCTCCTCCATATTGAAGTCTGTCTCTCTGCATTCTACTAGGGTCTATGGAGATTGGGCCTGCCATGCAGTCTATCAGCTACGACTACAACCCCCATTATCCTGTGTGATTGGCATTCCTTTTGCTAGAGGTGTGTTTGGTAGCCTGCAGCAGGGGTGTAACTATAGAGGATGCAGGGGATGCAGTTGCACCCGGGCCCAGGAGCCTCAGGGGGCCCATAAGGTCTCTCTTCTCCATATAGGGAACCCAGTACAATAAGTAAAGCATTATAGTTGGGGGCCCTGTTACGAGTTTTGCATCGGGGCCCGGGAGCTTCAAGTTACACCTCTGGCCTGCAGTGATATTCTGGCCTTGGCTATGTGTGTCCCTCCAGGTAGGAGTTGGTAAATGCCACCATGACAGGTCAGCACTATACCCTCCCAGCTCCCAAGGTATGTCAGGTGTCCGGGGTCTCCCTATGGGACGCTGCATATTCTTGTCTCTTATCTTGTTATATTGCTATGGTAATTCTTTTGACAGGGGCAGTTAAGGAGCTTTCTTCGGCAGCACTGTCTTTTGACAGCAGATGCATCAGAAGCATGGTGCCGGTTTCATGTGCAAGCTGGAACGGGTGTTCAGCTGTCAGATGACAGCCTAGCAATTGCTCTAACACCGGGGATCTCTGCTGTTTAACTCTTTACATAACGCAGTCAGTACAACCGCGGCATGTAATACGCTGACAAAGGCAGAGGGCTTCCTCTCTCTCCCATTGTACTGCGCGATGTGATCATAGGATCCCGATGGTTTGCTATGGCACCCAGAGGCTTGAATATGACTTTTGAGTCTGCCAACTATGATGGCCTATTTTCTCTGCCTTCGGCTGAGCTTCATAGGCTTTCTAATACACTGCTATACTGAAGTATAGCAGTGTATTAGAAAAATTATAAAAGATGGTGATGTTCAAGTCCCCAGTGGGACAAAAATAAAAAGCTAAAAAAATAATAAAAAATAAAAATGTCAACCTTTCCCCCTTTTCTATGTAAAAGAAAAACGAAAAAAAATCTCATATGTGGTATTACTGCGTTCCTAATGACCTAATGATTAAGAAGATAGTATGTTATACAACCCGCACATCATTAAAAAAATATAGCGAAAATAGCTAATTTTGACAATCTTGCCTTACAAAAACTGGAATAGAAAGTAAAGAAAACGTTGCATGGATCAACAAATGTTACCATTAAAAGTAAAAAAGGCTTTATTCACACGAGCATATATCAGCCACGCTTTCACGCCCAGCCAATATATGCTGCCTATCTGATGCATTGGTTTACAATGCATCAGTTCAGATAGGCATATTCCTGTAGTGTAAAAGAGCCTGGCGGGCAAGATAGCACATACGAGCGCAATTCGGCTTGGCAGCTTTACATTGGCCAGGAAAGATAGTTCAGGAATTATGTTCCTGGCTAGAATACGGTGGCTGCTCCATAGACTCCTATAGGAGCCAATAGGAGCTGCTGGAGAAGAGAGGTGGGAGGGAGTTTCGCAGCATGTCTACGCCTCTTGCCGGCTGTTGCAATGGGAGGGGGTTGGGCGGGAGCTAGTTGCTAAGCTTCTGCCCTGTCTGCCCCCTCCCATTTCTGGCTTAGCACACTAGCTCCCGCCCCTTTCCTAGCCAAGACCTGGTGAGGAGGCGGAAAGGGGGTGGCAGTTTAGCACAGCTAAACTATCTACCCCCGCCTGATGGCAATCCGGGCTCGGCCTATATGTGCCAGACCAGAGCTGTCTGAACAGGCGCACAAACTGCAGATTTGTGTACCCGTTCATGCGATTTTGGTTGCACTGTAGCCGTGACACAGCTGACTGAAAATCGCTATGCTCGTGTGAATGAGCCCTCAAACTGCTAAAAAAAAAACAACCCTTTCACAACTCACTTGACAAAAAAAGAAAATTTTAGCGGTCTTTGAATGCAACGATAAAACAAACTATATCAATTTGGTATTGACATAATCATACTGGCCTGCAGAATCAATTTAACGTATTATTTGTACTGCACATGAAAATAAAAAACATACCAGAATTGCAGATTTTGGTAATCTTGCCTCTAGAAAAAAAATAGAATAAAAAGCAACCAAAATGTTATATGTTCCTCAAAATCGGATAAATGAAGACTAGAGTTCATCCCGCAAAAAAAAGCTCCGTCAATGGAAAAATAAATGCTTGGAACGCTTCGACATAAAAGCAAATCTTTAAAAGCAAAAAGTGTATTCTGTGTCAAAAAATATCAAAACATAAAAAACTGTATACACTTGGTATTGCCCGAATCGTGCCGACCCAGAGAACAATGTTATCACATTATTTATTCTGCACACTGAACAGCATAAAAAGAAAATACAAGAACAAATGGCAGAATTTCTTTATTCTCCCCAATCCTCCTAAAAAATGTCATAAAATTCATATAGTATATTGTATGTACCTAAAAATGATGTCATTAAAACATATAATTTGTTCCGCAAAAAACAAACCCCCATGTGGCTCTGTCAACTGAAAACTGTAAAAGTTATGGCTACTGGAGCGCGATGATGAAAAAAAAAATTAAAAATTAGTAGGTCATTAAAGCGCAAATAGGCTTTGTCATTAAGGGGTTAAAACACATTCCTATTTTAAAAAAACAAAACAGTTTTAAGCATAAAGAAGAACAAGGAGTCCTGGAAGTTATGATATGGCCCCCACAGAGCCCTGATCTGAGCATCATCCAGTCTGTCTGGGATTACATGTAGAGACAGAAGGATTTGAGCGAGCCTACATCCACAGAAGGTCTGTGGTTAGTTCTTCAAGATGTTTGGAACATCCTCACTACTGAGCTCCGGCAAGAATTGTGTGCATGTGTACCTAAACGAATTGATGCTGTTTTGAAGACAAATAGCGGTCACACTCAATATTGATGTAAGGCCTCCTGCACATGGGCGAAAATTCTGCAACGGGATTTCTCGCAGAATTTCCACCCGTGCCCGCTGCCATGGGATTGCATTAGATAATGCAATCCTATGCAGACAGCCATGATTTGACCGTGTGTAAACAAATTGCAGCATGTCCTATTTCTGTGCGAGCCTCGCAGAGGCCCACACAGAAACATCACTAGTGACGTGCTTGCTCTGCACTGCGCATGTGCCGGCTGAGTGTTGCGAGACGCCGGCAGCAGGTGAGCCGTGGGTCACTGCAGTGGCACGTCTCGCATCCTGCTGCAAGAATTTTTCCACACGTGCCTAAAACTTTTAGGGTTTATTCACATTTCAGTATTTTCCATCAGTATTTCGTGAGCCCAAACTGATGTGTGAATAAGCCCTTACACAGCGCTGTAAATTCTTCTGTTGATGTACATTTGTATAACTAATGTTTGACCACCATGTGACTGTATATCCTATGAATCCTCTGTAGTCTGTTCTTAACGGTTTATACATCTAATCATAGATTCTCAATCCCGAGCTTAATCATTTAAGACATAATCTTCTCAGTGCCTCAATAATAACCTTGTGCAGCAAAGTATTAATGTGATCTCATTGTTGTAATTGCCAATCATCCTTGTCATGGTATTTAAACAAAAGGCCTAACAAAGAGATTTACAGACATTATTGAATCTGAGCTTGGGTTCAAATATGTCAATAGATACAATTCTGCTGATCAGTAGTGTCTGTTTTCACAAAAGAGTTTCCAGTTTTGTATTAATAGGGTTAATTAATTGTAGAATGTAAGGTTATAGAACTTATTAATGTACTTTCTGTTTCAAGTCCTCACCATTTTCAAGATCTCTGCTCATTAATGGTGAATTGAAACCTATCCTGGAAACGTGTTTTGTTTCTACTATGTTTCCCTGAAAATAAGACACTGTCTTATTATTAATTTTAGCCTCAAAAGAGGCACGGTGTCTTATTTTTGGAGGGTGTCTTATACTTATCTAGCCGCTGGTGTCTGTGTCTCTCCTGCTGGTCCCCGCGCTGCTGCAGTTCTCAGCGCTGACAGGATTCCCTTCTCCTGGTAACGGGGCTTTGAATACCCCGCCTAAGGTAAGTGCTGTGATTGGTTCTGAGTACTGGCTCTGATTGGCTGATGCTCGATCCAATCACAGTGCTTACCAGAGGCGAGGTATTCAAAGCCCAGTTACCAGGAGAAGAGAATCCTGTCAGCGCTGAGAACTGCAGCATGCAGCAGCGTGGGGAACAGCACGAGGAACACAGACGGCGGCATCTAGGTGAGTGTAAGCAATAAGGTAAAAAACAGCAATAATCACCTAGCCGCCGCTGCTGTGTTGCTCACGTTGGTCTCTGGCGCTGTGACAGGCTGCAGTCCTCAGCGCTGACAGGATTCTTTTCTGGTGATGGTGCTTTGAATACCCCACCTCCAGAAAGCGCTGTGATTGGATCGAGTGCCAGCTGATCAGAGCCAGCGCTCGATGAACCAATTACAGCCATTCAGTGATGTAATGGTCGAGCGCCAGCTTTGATTGGCTGATGCCTAGGTTTATTATTGCTTTTTGTATTTTTTTTAACCAAGTGTAGCTAGGGCTTTTATTGGGGGGAGGGCTTATATTTCAAGGGAGACATCTCTGGTTTCTTTTTATCTAATATGCAGGAGACAGAGAGACCGCCCAACCGTATGTGAAGCGCTTGGGAGTGAGCCTAAATCTTTCTTTCCTAAAAGTCCTATCCTAAGAGAGCCATTCTAAGTAACTACCTCTTCAAGTGATTATACGTTTCTACGACTAATATCAGAACAGAAGTCTTCCGAACCTCTGAAGATAATCTTAAGTCTGTTTTATGATTCCTATGCGGCCATCTGAAGTCTAGATCATCGTATAGTGGTACACCTTTAACTGACACCCACAGGTGCTGAAGTCTATGAAAGCGGGGTGATCATTATAGCCATTCTGTGGCCTTGACTTTCATGTCAAGTATCGCTGAATATTTACTAATTTGCCTGCATTGTAAACCCTGCCTGCTGAAGTTTGCTGTACCGTGTTTTTAAAGTCACTAATAAAGTTTTACCGTGCCTCTACCATTCTGGAGGACACGAGGTACGATACACTTGTCCAGTGTTATTTATCTGCCGTGTATGAATGGCGGTGTGTGGAACGGTGGCATCACCAACTGACAACTACTACCCTTCTCATCCTGATGACTACTGGCCCTATCCTATGGTAACTCCTTCCGGGACTAAGAGTTGGTAAGTGCCACCATGACAGGTCCACGCTACACCCTCACAACTCCAGCCATATGTTTGGATAGAGAGCCATATCTTTTCCTCCGGGAACATTACAAGTTGGTAGTCATGTACAGGATTTATATGTAACAAATTGACCCCAATGGCTAGCCTGCTACAGTTTTTGGCGTCACGAACAGGGTATTACATGTATATTACAGCGCATGTGCAGCAATGCTGTAAGGCAACAAGAGCTTGTAGGAGACCGCAGTAAGCCAGGAGGAAACAGACAAGAGATGACAACACAGCGCATGCTTGAACAGAACAAGCATCACACTAGTCATCAGTGGACATAACCCAAGGAAAAGAAAACGTAAAACAACTTTCATCTACGGACCATAGACAGGCAAATAACTTTGCATAACATTTCATTTAATGCATTGGAACTAGGATTCATATAACATTGTTACATGTTTAAAATTGGCCATGAATATATTAGTGGGAAAATCCCTTGTATCTGCCCCTGGCACAGTGTAATACTTAGAGTGCCAACGGCCCCTGTGCAAAGAATATGCCAGCACTCCCGACCCTTAGGCCTCATGTCCATGGCACGCGCGGATATTTCAAGTAGATTTCTGCAGGTAGATGCTCTGCGGGTCATCTTAGAATTGATATTCTTGTTCTTGCAGGAGATCGCAAATTGCAGATTTTTACATGCGGATGTACACAGATGCACTGCAGATCATCTGCAAGGAAACAATTTGCAACCCCACCTCCCAGCCTTTTCCCGACCTCCCTAATTGCTTTTAACCTTCAAATCCACAGCAGATCCGCAAATGTATTCAAATGTATTTGCGGATGCACTGTGGATCCTAAGATCCCATAGTGATGAATGGAGCCAGATCCACGTATGATCCACAGTAAAGTAGAGCATGCTGTGATTTATTATTCTCGTGTGGCATCTGCAAATCATTTAAAATCAAATAGGCAGGATTTAAGGCCCATTTACACCAGCCGACAATCGCTAAAAAAATCGCTAATCAGTAGTCTAAACGCGCGCCCATCGTGCGCTTTTCGGGCACTGCCAGCTGATCATTAAATTCAGTCTAACCTAAAAATTGTCCTTCACTCTTATCAGCAGTTCTCCACGGGGAGTGCTGATAGCATTGTTTCCCCATGGAGAACAAAGGATCTGAGCGCAGATAATAGCCCTTGTAGGTATTAACGGTGTTCAGGGAAGGCTTAATTTGCACACTTAATTGCTCCTAAGTAGCTGAGTAGTTACTTAATAGTTTATGCAAAATGATCGTTCAAAGCTGTCACTCAAACTGTCGTTTGAGCGATCTTTGAGTGATCATCTGCTGGTGTAAATGGGCCTTTAGGCCCAATTTCCACTTGCGCGCACAGATTCCATCTCCCGAATCCCACAGCGGAATCCAGCCGTGCCCGCAGAAATGGACAAACAAATTAATTTTCTTACTTGTCCAGATCCAGCCATAAATAAAATCCGCTTGTGCACATTGGGCGTAAAAAAATGGACGAAAATTTCTATACGCAAAAAAGTTATTTACAAATGTACAGCAGCTTATTCCTGCCATATTTATACATATGTAATATGGACATGTGGCGTGTGTCATGTTTGGGTCAGGATATCTGCGGTCAGGCCAGGACACTTGTCCTTGTTATAGACGAATAAATATGGTCAGAATATACTTGTGTGTCAGCGGTCTAAGACAACACAATGGTAGGCTTAGACACAGCAGCTCGGCTCTAATATACGTCTAAATTATGTAGTCACCAAATAAGAGACAACTGCTCTACATAGTGAGGGCTCTTTCATATATGCTATGCTGTAAGGTGTAAAAACTCATGAATGGGGACATAAAATCTAATGTTTGTGCGCCCATTCAGATGGCATGGGCCTCGGCACATATACGGCGAGGCCGCCATGCCATTGCTCCTTCCCTCCCCCTTGCCGGCTCACCTCCTCCCCGCCGACTGATTGCAATGGGAGGGGGCAAAGCTAAGTGCCACCCCATCCCGCCTTCTCCCATTGCTGGCTGCGGAAAAAGGGCAAGAGCTTAGCTCCACCCCTGTCCTGCCCCCTCACATTTCAATCAGCCCGAGGGGAGGAGAGAAGAGTCACGCTGCTAAACTCCCTCCCAACTCCCTTCTGCAGACGCTGTTATTGGCTCCCATAAGAGCCTATGCAGTGGCCGATGTATTCCGGCCCAAAAGATAGTTCTAGGATTAGCCCAGCGCTATATTGGCTGGCCAGGCACTTTTACAACGCTGGAATATGGCCATCTGATTTGGTGCATTGGAATACAATGCATCAAATCACAGCGTATATCGGTCGACAGTGAAAACGGCGGGCTGATATACACTCGTGTGAAAGAGCCCTGATAGTGATTACAGTGCAGTTACTTCCTCTGATCATCTCTGATTGGTGACGTAGTTCTTATTTTTCTTATCTGGATCCAGACCACCATAAAGGCATCTTCCAGCCATGACTCACCTCCGCACAGACTTTCTTTTCTGCCACTACCCCCTTCTCTTAGTGCACTCATAAAGTTATTGTGTCCACCCTCTTGATGTCCCCGCAAAGTAAAAGTGTCCTCTTTATATATAAAAAAAACCAATACTCACCTTTCTGCCCTTGCGCTACTCCCCCGTCATGGCTCTGGTCTTCTGATTACTTCAGCAGCACCTGCCTAATGGTTGTTTAGCCACATGACTGCTGACACCTATACAAGGCTTCAACGCACGACATCATCAGTGAAGTGCTGTAAACCTACCGGAGCTTCTACATTGGAAGCCCCAGAAGATCCCTTGATGTCACTTGTCAGATGCTATGGTGTTGGAGCGTTGGTATAGCACTCTGGTGCCATGGTGAGTACATTGCTAAAATACAGTTTGGGGTACTGGGGGCCCAAAACTATGCTAGGGAAATAAGTCAGACAACCCCTTTAAAGGGGTCGTCCAGGGTTAGAAAAACATGGCTGCTCTCTTCCAAACACAGTGCCACCCTTGTCTGTGGATTGGGACTGGTATTGCAGCTCAACTTCCATTCATTTCAATGGAACTAAGATGCAATACCACACACAACCCTAAAGACAAGGGTGGCACTGTGCTTGGAAGGAAGCAGCCATGTTTTTCTAACCCTGGGCAAAACCTTTAAAGTTCATGCACCTGCAATCAAACCTGTATGTCAGTACATGCCCTCTATTTTATGAAAGCATAGACACCCTGTGTGACACCACAAGGTGCATCCGTGATGAGTCATATGGGTGTGACTAAAACATTTTGGGGCCAAACTTCTAACATACATGCACGGTGCAGTGTGCACCATTTTAGTACATTTCCAGCAAATTTCAAATTTATTTTATCCTTTGTAAAGAGTCATTGTTACTACACTATTGATAATAATAATAATAATCTTTATTTGTATAGCGCCAACTTATTTCGCAGCGCTTAAACACATAGGTGATAAAGACGCCTATGAACTTTTACAACTGCTATTAAAAGAAATACTAAACTAAATATTGAAAATCAATATACGAGACAATTATGTGCATTAAGACAGTAATTACCTTATAAATAAGCAGCTCTGTTAATTAGTACTGGGTGTTTCTAGATTACAACCACTAGTTAGTAGACACAGTAATCAAATCCTATTTCACTATCTCAGCAGTCGATTCTGCAGCCATATAGCTCATACAGTGTATGGGTGAAGTCACACGAATGTATATCGGCTCGGTTTTCACGCCGAGCCGATATACGTTGTCCTTGTGTGCAGGGGGAGAGGATGGAAGAGCCAGGAGCAGGAACTGAGCTCCCGCCCCCTCTCTGCCTCCTCTCCGCCCCTCTGCAGTATTTGCAATGGGGAGAGGTGGGGCGGGGCTAATTCACAGAACTTAGCCCCGCCCCCATCCTGCCTCTTCCCATTGCAAATAGTGCAGAGGGGCGGAAAGGAGGTGGAGAGGGGAGCTCAGTTCCTGCTCCTGGCTCTTCCATCCTCCCCCCCCCCCCTGCACACGAGGACAACATATATCGGCTCGGCGTAAAAACCGAGCCGATATACGTTCGTGTGACTTCACCCTATGTGTGCTTCATGAAATGTGCAGAGTGAATCACCACTGCACAGGATATAGGTGATTGGAGGTCAAGTACATCTGATCCACAGTGATTCTACTCAAATGAGGGTCAAGTGCGTTAGGAAAAAATGTGAAGCTACTTACTGTGGAGCTGCTGTGTTTGTTAGCAAAAATTAGGTGAAGGAAAGGTTATGGAGGGACAACAGGATGGATAACATCTGCTGTAACTTGCTCGTAAATCACTCGGTAAATGGTAAAGTCACATACTGTCTTTTAACCCATAAGAACACCAGGTGGCTTTGAGCTGAGGTGTAACTTGAAGCATCTGGGCTCCAATGCAAAACAGTAACAGGGCCCCAAACTATAATGGTTTATTCATAGTACTGGGCTCCCTATATGGAGAGCAGGGGCTTTATGGGCCCCCTAAGGCTCCTGGACCTGGGTGCAACCACATCCCCTATAGTTACGCCAGTGGCTTTGAGTACTTTGAAGGGTATGTACACCTTTACAATCACATGTTTATTGCTTAAAGGGGTTGTCTCGCGCCGAAACGTTTTTTTTGCATAGGCTCCCCGTTCGGCGCAGGACAAACCCAAGGGATGTGTTAAAATAAAAAAATATATATTACTTACCCGAATCCCCGCTCTGCGACTTCTTCCTTCTTCCTACTTCTTCCTTCTCCAAGATGGCCGCCGGGATCTTCACCCACGATGCACTGCGGGTCTTTTCCCATGGTGCACCGTGGGCTCTGTGCGGTCCATTGCCGATTGGCTGGAATCGGCACACGTGACGGGGCGGAGCTACGCGATGACGCGTAGAAAGGGGTGGAGCCAGAACGCCGCCCGGGCCGACCAGAAGGGAGAAGACCCTTCTGCGCAAGCGCATCTAAAAAAGCAAGAAGACCCCAAAATTAGACGGAGCCATGGAGACGGGGACGCCAGCAACGGAGCAGGTAAGTGAATAACTTCCGTATGGCTCATATTTAATGCACGATGTATATTACAAAGTGCATTAATATGGCCATACAGAAGTGCTGAACCCCACTTGCTTTCGCGAGACAACCCCTTTAATTATATTTAAAGGGATTTTGTCACTAGGTTCATGAAGTTTGGCTCGGAGTGGAGTTTCGAGGCACCAAGGCGGGCTGTGCAGGCTTCTCCCAACCTGAATCATGCAGACTTTTTATTTCCTTTTGCGTGAAGAGAGAGCTGTCACGCTGCATGCTGCAGGCTGGAGAAGACTGGCACGGCCCGCCTCTGTGACTCAGATCGAAGCTCAGAGCCAAACTTCATGAATCTGGTTATGGTATCCCTTTAAATTATACCATGAGGGCCATGACCAAGGGTAAGACTCCGGGGCTGGAGGGTCTGCCATTGGAGGTCTATTTACAGTACAGGGAGGGAATCCTGCTACAGTTGCTCTCTTTGTACCAACAGGTGTTCGAGGAGGGCCGTCTCCTGGAATCCATGTCAGAGGCTAGCATAGTGCTCATTTTAAAGCCTGATAAAGAGCCGAAGAATATGACTCATATAGGTCCATTTCGCTATTAAATACCGATTATAAGATCCTTACTAAAAAAGTGGCCTGTTGCCTGAATCAAACTATAAAAGAAATCATACGGTACACTCTGACCAAGCCGGGTTAATTCCGGGAATGTCTACCTCCAGACAAGATTAGAAGGACACGAGTAGTAACGCAGATGTGCTGGAGGTGGGAGTCGGACTGGGCCTTGGCTTCACTGGGCGTGGCTAAGACGTTCGATTCTGTTGAATGGCCATACTTGATAAGAGGTACTCAGGAGATTTGGATTTGGAGATTCATTCATTAAGTGGATCTCTATTCTGTATAGGTCTCCGGTAGCCATGGTTGTGATAAACAGTCTGACTTCCACTTTCTTTTCACCACACAGGGGCACCCAGCAGGGTTGTCTGCTCTCCCCCTTCTTGTTTGCTTTTGCCATAGAGCCTCTGGCTCTAATGATTCGGCAACATGTATCATACAAGGGTATAAAGATCGGATCTAGAGAGGATAGAATAGGCTTGTATGCAGATGACTTAATACTATACATGTCAGAACCTAGGAACACTTTGCCATTGGCTATTTCCCTGATAGATGGGTTTGGGAGGTTTTCAGGTTTGCATATTAATTGGCAGAAGTCAGCCTTTATGCCTCTGAGGCTCGAGGGTTGGCAAATGGGGGAGGTATTCCACAATTTACAGGTTGCATCCCAATTTAAATATCTGGGAATTTATATAACTAGGGATTACACCCTGAATTTTAACCTGAACATTGCTCCACTATTGACATAATTGGACCTTGGCTTTTGACTATGACTCTGTTTCCTCCTCTTGTACTTACTACATTCTATATTTGACCCTGTCCTTGGACTTCATTTTTGGCTATGTTTTTATCTTTTCCCTTTAGTATTGAGTTTCTGTCTCTGATGAGTTCTTCAGCATTCCTTCTCTCTGGTCTAACCCCTTGAGTGGCACGCCCGGAAATTTTCTGGGACGAGCTCCACTGCCGATAGTGATATAGCCCGGAAGATTTCCGGGCTATGTATCACTATGGGAGCTGCAGAGCACAATGCCACAAACTGTGGCATTGTGCTCTGCCTGCACAGACCCACAGTGAACAAAGCAAGGGCTTTGAAAAACCAGCAGAAGATATTGCCGATCTGCCGGCAATCTCCTGCTTCTAAGTCTCCTGCTTTGTTTACAGGTTGCCATAGAGACCATCGGCTTGTCAGAAGCAAGCCGATGGTCTCTGTGGCAGGGAGAGCTGGTGCTTGGCTGTCAGAGGACAGCTAGGTACCAGCTCTTACAGCAGAGATCAGAGAAAACCTCCGATCTCTGCTGTGTTAACCCTTTACATGCTGCAGTCTATGTGACTGCAGCATGTAAAGGGCTGTCACTGCAGCATGTAAAGGGCTGTCACCATCAGACCCCCGGAATGTGATAAGGGGGTCCTGATGGGTCCCTGTGGAAGTCCCGTAAGGAGACAAAAAAAAAAAAAAGTAAACAAAAACAAAAAGTAAAAAAATTATAAAAAAATAATAAAAACACTTGTCTCCGTTTACTTTGTAAAAAATCAAAAATAAAATCACACATGTGGTATCCATGCATCGTAATGACCCAGGAAAGGAAGTTAATACATTATTTAACCCCTTAATGGCCCCTTTTTTTCTTTTTTCCCCATTTCTTTTTTTCCTCCCCCTGTTTAAAAAATCACAACTTGTCCCACAAAAAAATGGGCCACGTCAATGGAAAAATAAAAAAGTTATGGCTCTTGAGACGCAACTGCAAAATTAGTTGAAATTCAATGATTAGACCATTTTTAAAAACCTGCCCTGGTGGGTCTGACAGGGTGGTAGGAAACCCGCCACTCAAGGGGTTAACACCTAGGGAACTTTAAGGAATTCAGTTAGATTCCAGATTTGAGGGTCACCCTTTTCGGGGCAGGTGCTCCACTTCCCTTTCAGGTTCAGTTAGGGCAGATTTAGGCAAAGGGCCCTATCTCTAAAACTATTTTGTATGTCTTTTGCAAATTGTTCAGCCTGTCTCTGCTATCTGTCTCTCTGTATAAAGTTTGAGCTCACTAAGAAGACTGAACAAACATGACAGGAAGTATTATTTAGGTATCCATGCCAAGAAACATGGCTCTGAAGTGTGCATGAGACTTTAAGCCATACATGTCAAACAGAAAGCCCAGGGGCTGAAACCATCCCGCTACCTTATTTTATGTGGCCCACCAGCACGCAACCTTGAAGTGGAAGCACTGCTCTGACCCCTGTGTAGTGGCCAACGCTCGTAATTGCAGGTGCAGCTCTCATTGAAATCAATGGGACCCCAGCCTGCAATAACAAGTGCAGCTTCTATTGATTTCAATGAGAGCTGCATTTGTAATTAGGTGCACTAGCCTCTACACAGGGGTCCGAGCAGAATCCCGGCAGATGCTGCCTCAATAACTACTTTAAAGCACTTCTACTCACTCTACCTGCAGCTTCGGTCTGGTGGCGCAGTGCAGAGTCTGTGACCGCTGACGTCTGCCCCAAGGTGAGAGGTCAGCGGTCACAGATGCAGCAGCAGCTGCAGGTGGGGGGAGTGGAAATCCTGTAAGGATGCTTCGTGGTCAGAGAAACGCTGCATTTTTTTTGACGCTGTCTGCTTTATTTTACTGTGTTTTGGTGTTTTTTAACACATCTCATCACCCATTGCAATGATGCTGTACATTAAAAACGCGCTGTTTAAAAATGCAGCGTTTTTACTAATGCCTCTGTGAGACTGACCTTAGTATGTTATCCTATTAATGCACTGATGGGCTGGCTGAGCTGTCAATCATCTCAACCAGCCTATCAGTATCTCTTTTAGGTTATTTATTGTGGTGTCTCTTTGCAGAGGATGCCAGTAATAATTTAGGTACCCTCATTCTAAGTTTGGTGTTGGTGGTTTTGGAGCTTTAGTTACCGTGTTGGGCTTTCTGTACATGACTTTTGATTATGATTCTGTTTCCTTCTCCGGTACTTACTACATTCTATATTTGACTCTGACCTTGAATTTCATTTTTGGCTATTCTTTTGTCTTTTCCCTTTAGTACTGTGTATTCACTGCATATTTGCACCCACCCATTCACATCAATGGCCTATTGCAGCAATAAATATGCACCAAAATAGTTCATTCTGCATATTTTTTCACGCAATTGCATATCGCATGAAAAATTACACAAATGTGAACGAACCCATTTAAATCAATGGGTTCTATTCACTGCATAAAAATTTAAAATTCCCGCCTGCTGAAAGGGCTGCCTCTGATTGGCTGAGCACTGTGACCAATCAGAGGCAGCACTCAGCCATTGAATGACAGCTGAGCGCTGCCTGTGATTGGTCCGTGCGCTCAGCCACTCAGAGGGAACACTCAGCCATTCTTTGAATTCAATGACTGAGTGCTGTCTCTGATTGGTCACAGTGCTCAGCCAATCAGAGGCAGCCCTTTCAGCAGGCGAGGATTTTTAAATCCACTCCTGCTGAAAGCACTTCATAGCAGTTCAGAAGAAGAAGCTTCTGGATGCGCCTGATCCCCAACAGCTGCTGAGAGGTGAGTATACATATTTTTTATTTTTTACACATTCTAGGGATGATTTTCAGGGCAGGTCTTATATTAAAAGTCCTTCCCTGAAAATCATTGCGGGGGCTGCCAGAATCTCACTGCTTTCAGTGGAGCCGGCTGTAGTGCCGGCTCCATTTAATTCAATGGGATAGCATTGCGGTCCTCTGCCCTACGGGGAGTCCCCTTGTCACTGGACACTGTGACAATGCTGAACTCTGCACAGAGATGAAGAAATCTTTGGCCACTGCCGTCACAGCTGTGGCAGAGTATCGCGATCTTCTCTGTATGTCAGTGGGGCCGCCGCTGCTGTTGCCGGCCCCATTGACCACAAGGTGAAACCCCTGGATCCACGGGTTTCACATCCAAAGAGTCCCCTGTGCGCATAATCGCAGCCAAGTGCATTTTTTAAGCGTGATGCCCACTTTGGTCATGCAAATTTTTGTACGTTTGTGTTCTGCGCAACAAAACGCGCAGAGAACAAACGCCTGTCTGACTGAGCCCTAAAGGGTTTTTTTAGGGAGAATACTACTGATGACCTATCCTCAAGGTAGGTCATCAATAGTTGGTCGGCTGGGGTCCGTCACTCGGGACCCCGACTGATCGGGTGCATGCCGTCAGCGCTGCAAATACCCAGAGGTCGGAGCTGAAGCAGTTTAAATCTCCACGCCGACCTCTGTGTAGTTGCAGGCACTTGTAACTGCAGGCACGGCTCTCATTAAAATCAACGCAAGCTGTGCCTGCAGTTACAAGCACCGGCCACTACACAGAGGTCGGCGTGGAGACTTCTGCTGCTTCAGCTCCGACTTCTGTGTATTTGAAGCGCTGACGGCATGTGCCTGCTCAGCTGATCGGTCGGGGTCCTGAGTGACAGACCACAGCCGATCTACTATTGATGACCTATCCTGAGGATACGTCATCAGCAGTATTTCACTGGGAAAACCCCTTTAAATATTAGCAATTGCATAGTATGCTTCAGTAATTACAGCACATACGCAATAGCCTCTGTCTCTACAACACATATATAAATAGAAAAAAGCCTTTCAAAAGTATCTAAAAGTGAAAGGAACTTCCTCTAAAGAATCTCAAAATATTTACTGACTTGGCTGCAATTTAGTAAACAGCATACAACTGATTATAAGGTTCTAGAAGAGTGGGAAGGTTACAAGTGACACAGATATAAATATATACTATCTCCGTAATGCTGAGCTATGCAGGTGGATATATATAGCACGCTTATAAATGACATTAGTGCAGAACTGTTTGACTTTGTAATTATTGTGACTTTAGTAACATCATGTCCCAGTGCAGGAAGAAAGTGTGCAATGCCAAGTAGACACGGAAGGAGGAGTGATCAGGCAGGCGCTGTAAGGAGCTCGCCTTTGTGAAGGCTGGTCTTGTGTCTGAGCAGAAGCCTGGGGCGGGGAGTGGATAGGAAACGCTGCCCTCACTGTTGTGGTAAAGAGTATGGAAGGGATCACAGGCAGCACTGAGAGGTAAGAGGAGGGAGGCTTAGGTTACTTTACCAGCCTAGTCACTGACTGTCGCTGGCTGCTGCTTCCTGATCTGCTCTTTTCTCCCTGTACTCTATGAATGGCCTACGTCTTGCTAAGAGCAGTCAGACTATGGAGCCGAAGAGATGGATGAAGATGTGCTTTTAAAGTTTCCTTGAATTAAGTTAATGAATGTGTATTACCAGTAGCAGATCTGCACATCTTCATGTCTTTTGTTTTTAACTCTTGGTGGAGCAATGAAGGATGTAGTGTTACAATCACACCAGGACGCCCGCTGTATGCCTCAGGGCCAATATGTCTCCAGCTATTTCCCCGCCTAGTACCGCGATGCCATACGAGAAAACAATTGCGGCATGTTACATATGACTGCGTGATCTTGCATAGCAGGCCCATTGCTTTCAATCAGGCTGGCGGCAGCAGCGCTGGCCCATTGAAAGCAGTGGGAGAACTTTGCGATCCTCCGCCGTAACTGTGAAAGCAGTGCCGAAGGATCCCTTCATCCCCGAAGTGGTATGAGGCTGTTTTCACATGAAAGCACCTCACTTCCCTGGGACTTTCACATGGATGGCGAGCGCGGTATGGGGGCGAGATACATGACCCCATATTCCGCTTGCCTGTGTGAAACTAGCCTAAAACCTCCCTGGAATTCCGCATCAAAAACTGCAGCTAGACCTGCAGATTTTGGCATGGAATTCTGCAGCTGTCTTAATTCCATTTGGTGTGAAAGGTCCCTTAGGGTCCTTTGCCATTTTTGTGTGATGCGATTTTAACATTAGAAAGTCTTATTGACATCTGCATTAAAAAAAACGTAGCGATATTGCGATCGCTAATGTGAAGGAGCCCCTACACTGCTGCAGGTAATTGCTGGTCTGCACCTGTACTTGCGACTTGACACAATTGCAAATCCAGATGCATACCTCTAGTTATTGTTATATCATGAGCATTCGCTGTGACTGCTAACAATTGTGTACTATCACTCTAGGGCTCATGCACACAGACATATGTGAGTTGCGCCCGACATGCACAGACACAACTTGCATCGCCACGTCCGTGGTGCGGGCCAGGATAGAACATGCTCTGATTTTTTTTTTTCAAACAGACCATTGCTCTATTTGTTTTGGAAATGCTGCAAACTTATACTGCAGAACTAACATCCTGGAGTAAATCCACACTAAAATCCGCCTACAGATTTTAGCGTGGATTTTCACAGCAAAATTTACTCATTACAGTGAATGAATTCCACAGCATTTCTGCAACAAATAAAGCATGCTGTGGATTTGAAAATCTGCAGCATGACTTCCACTGTTAGGCCGCATGCAAACAGTCGTGTTGGATTCCGGCCGCAAGATCTTGCAGCGAAATCCGACCCTGGGCAGGCCAGTGATCCCCATGTGCCTGTCTTGGATACACTGGGGATGTGCCGGCTGGTGCGCCACCGCACATGTGCAGTGCAAAGAATGACACGTCAGCGATGACACGGATCCAAAGCGATTTCGAAATTAACATTTTGGAATCACCACGGGACAGACGCCTTCCATTGGTTGCAATGGAAGCCGTCTGTGGGATTCTCGCAGAAAAATAGAGATACTGTGATTCTTCCTCCGTGAGCGGAAATTACAAGTGATTTCCGCTCGTGTGCGTGGAAGAATGCATGCTATGGACGGACATTGCTACGGAATTCGCGGTGGGTGTCTGGGGTGACGAAGTCCGCAGCAAAAATCCTTTCATGTGCATTGGGGCTTAGTGAATGGAGTCTGTTAAAACATTGTACTGTACACTGTTGCAGAAATTCAGCTTGTATTATGCAGCTTGAGGCTGCCTTCACACTTGCGATAAAATCGTGCAATTTTTGCGGGATGTGATTGTGCGAGAAAACGCTGAATTATGAAACCCATGCTTTCAATGGTTTCATTCCCATTTGTGATGTTGTCTGTCCTGCGATGTTGCGAGATTTAAAAATAGTTGCCTGCTCTATCTTTATGCCTTTTTGCTTCTTTTTATCGCCCATGTTTCCCTATGGAGCCTCTGTTTTATTGCATCGCCACGCACGAACTTGCAATTTTTGTGTGTTTTTTATCATTAGAGACTCCTATTGTCTTTCGCATGAGAAAATCATGGACGGCAGCGATGCAGTAATAGGAAAAAGTGTGAACAAAGAAGCAATTTTTGCTGCTATTTTCTTGTGGCGATATCACGATCACCAGTTTGAAGGAGCCCTAAGGCTGGTTCACACAGGGCGGATTTGCCGCGGAATTTCCCTGTGGGATTTCGCTGCGGTAAATCTGCCTGCGGCCGCTAATCCCTGCTAATTAGCCAGCCATGTGGATGAGATTTGTGGGCGGACAATCCGTTGCGGCAAAGCCAGCATTAGCCAGTGCTGCAGTGCGTAAACCCGGGATGCAGCATGTCAATTCTTTTTTTCAACTCTATGCCCCAGCCGCCTTACGGCTTCATCGCGGCCAGCGGTTGCCAGCTCTGTTCCGCCGGCCGCATCAGTTGCTCCGTGACGACCGCGTCCGGAAAACAACAGTGAGTTCAGTTTGGGCTTCCTCCTTCCAACGGCGTGCAGCAGCTCAACAGTGGATGGGGTTCTGCGTTCTCGTCCGCCGCCGGTGTAGGCACTTTGTCCTGGGGGTGCGCGGCTGCAGCGCCATCGACCGCTGTATGCCTTTTCTATTCATCTTTACTGGCCTTGCAGGACCTGCTGCCTTACACCCTCTGCAGCCAATCAGCATCAGGGGGCGTCAATCTTGGCTCCACCAGAAATTCCTAATGGCGTCAAGATACAATAATACCCATGTGTTGTCTCTCATGCCAGGCCTTCCAAGAGGCATTTTCCGGTAGGATAATGCTTGGCCGCACACACAAGGGGGTCACAGGAATGCCTTCACATCATTATCACACTTCCATGGCCTGCCCTATTCATCAGATTTATTGGCAATAGAATATGTATGGGAGCATCTGGGATGACAACTTCGACACCCTACAAGTTTGCACACTCTAGAGGCTCAGTTACAGCAAACGTGGACTGCTATTCTGCAGGATACCACGCGGAGCCTGTATGCTTCCATGCCCACCCGTATCATGTCTTGTATCCAAGCTAGAGGCAACCCAACAGGGTACTAGAGTCTTCATGCCCGCCTATATCACATCTTGTATCCAAGCTAGAGGCGGTCCAACAGGGTTCAGTTTTCCCGCAATCAGTGTTTCTTGATATTATGATATTGTCATCACTCACTTACTTACATCAACGTTACAATCACACATAGAAAGTGTCATTCAATTGCGACAACTCCTTCTAGGGGAGGGATTTTTTTGGACAATGAATGTATATTCATTGTCAGATATATTTTTCTTTACAGACTGAGCTCCTTCATGGTAATACACACCATGATTATCACAGTGATAGTGTTACCCCACGGGGGAGCATTAAATTGCTTGTCTACTATCTGTTTAATGCACCTGCGATTTAAGATTGAACAGTGCGATAACCACAGCAGTGCCGAAGCCTGTGGGGAGCTAAAGTTATAAAGATATATTCACTTGTGTGGTTTCTGCTGCTTTTCTGCTTTAGTCTTTTCCTGTGATTCTGTTACAGATTTCTTGGCAAAAATGTGACAAAAAAGTCCAAGCAGTGACTGTTTGTGTGCTTTTACACCGAACAATTGTTGTTCAGTAGTTGTTCAGCTTGAGAGAGAAAGAGAACACCATAATGCTGGGTTCCCATGGGACAGCTTCACCACGGAAATGCCGTAGTGAAAAAGCGCGAGATGTCCGTGGGATAAGTGCAACTTCAAAACCCGCGGCGCTTAGCTGTGGGTTTTGGAGCTGCTCCGCCGCATGCTTTTTCGTTGCAGCCGGCTCTCTCATGGGAAAAAAAAAGAATTGACATGCTGCGTCCCCGAAATCCACGCCGGCTAATGCCTGCTTTGCCGTGACGGATTGTCCGCCCCATGTGGACAAGGTTTTTGACAAATTTCGTCCACGCTGCTGGCTAAACCCGGCATTAGCGGCCACAGGCGGATTTGCCGCAGGGTTTAATTCGCAGGGAAATTCTGCAGCAAATCCGCCCTGTGTGTCCCCAGGCTAAGTCTTTCCCATACACTTTCCTACTGTTCAGGATCCATCAGACGATGCGTTTTTTCGCAACAGCAAAATGAGCTGGTTTACTCCTAAAAGGGACTCCCCTCAGACTATCACCGTTAAATAGGCTAAAGTGATGGATACCAGAAAGCACCAGAGTTGAATTGATAACTTTTTTACACAACAATGGCACAATTTTACTAAGCTTTTCTCAACAGGGGTCCGAAACCTCACCTTATGCTGGAGTTGGAATGCACCAAAGTGACTGATGGCTCTTTCCCATTGTAATGTACAACTATGGGTTTCTGGGAGGCCACTGCCTACCACAGCCTGCCCTGCTCCTCCACTACTTGTGTCATTGCACCAGTTAGTGTGAGGATTGCGCTATGTCTCCACTGGTCCTTGTCGCTGCTATGCCTGTAAAGGGGTTGTTGATGTATATTGCACTTAGACCCCTTGTCCACGGCCGAGGCGGAATATCGCTAGCGATATTCCGCCGCAAGGGAGGAGGGGGAGCGCGGACAGGTCTTCGAGGTGAGCTTATCTGATAGGCTCACCGCGGAGAATTGCAGCAATTGCAGCATGCCGTGATTTAAATCCCGCTCATGGACCCCGCAGCTGTGCTTTCCATAGCAACCGTATGGAAAGCTTCACAGAGCGTGATCCGTGGGCGATTTATTAAATCGCCTGCGAATCTTTGGCCACCCAGGGACAGGCAGCCGGTATTAGTGTATCTTAACGCCACCATCTAGTACAGCTAGAGAGAGCAGTGACAGGCCGGTGACGCCCCCTGAACCTGATTGGCTGCGGAGATGGGTACCCTGCAGGTCCTGGAAGGTCAGTATGAATATACTCAGGCACCTGCTGCTGTCCTCCGCGCTGCTGCAGTAATTATCCGAGGCTCCCTGAGCTGCAGTTCTCTGTTCCCTGGTTGTCTCCCTTTTCTCACCTTCCCCGCTGATGCTGCTGTCGAACGCCGCTGATCGCCGCTGTCCATGTCGCTTCTGTCTCCTTGCGCAGTCCTGCTCATCGGCGCTGTCCTCCTCTCCTCAGTGGCAGCAGTGGTGGCAGGATTTGCCGTGTATGATCATCCAGCAGCAGCACGACAGTGGAGTGCGGCCCTACCCTGCTGCAGCTGCTCCTACCCGCTGGCCCTGTGCCTTCTGTCCGGACTAATTGCTTGTGAGAGGAGGAGGGGAGTACATTACCTGCAATTGTTCTCTTCTGCCATCTCTCCGATTTACTGATCGCTGGTCTTGTTTTCAGCCATCCAAGATGGCCGATGTAATCTGAATATCTTATCGCCACAGTGCATTGGTAGTGTTAGATTTCTAATGCACTATACATGTTCTGTGATTGGCTAGAGCTTCTCACCTGATCAATACTGACCAAACAGGGAGCAGTGCAAAGTGTGCATTAGGCAGATAGAAATTACCAAGAAGGCCACTGCAATTTTTTAACTACCTAATGAACACTGTGCTGTGTATTGCTCTGATTGGCCAATGCTGATCACCTGCGCAGCTCTTGCCAATCAGAGATCAAGTATAGTGTATTGATAGTCTAATACTACCAATGTACTATGGGGATTAAGTAGTCTGAAGATTGCATTGGCCATTTTGAATGTCTGAAAATAGGACCCAGAATCAGCTGATCAGAGAGATGACAGAGAAGAAAAACTGCAGGTAATATACCCCCTCCCCTTCCAATGCCAGGATAGAATTTTGTGTCCCAAACCAGACGCTTTAGCTGTATTAGGGTAAATTGTGATGGGAATAGTATTGTTCTAACCCTAACCACCCTATAGGGTAACAGTATTTGTATATTCATTTAAGAGACTCTGTAACCAACCAGATTGTTGTACTCATGACTGTAAATGCTATGTTTTGCACCTCCTTGAGGTAAAATATTCTTAAGTTACCACTGGAGTCTGCCATCTTGAAGTGGGGCCTGCAAGTAACATAGTATGTAAGGCCGAATGAAGACAATGTCCATATAAGTCAACAGCCACACATAAAACTGAGCCTCTTAGCATCACTGCCATTCACGATTACCCAACTATCCTTGGCTGTGACCGTGCAGTGTGCATGTAGAATAACACCCAGAGAAACCCCGCAGCATGGTCCCCGAGCCACAGTTAAGTAAAAACAGTCCCAGTCCAAAGCCTTGTTAGAAAGGGGTACTGTCTTTTATTTAAAGGGTGGCTCAGTTTGACTCATAATGGCAGTACAATTGTAACTTTAAGGTTTTCTTCTACTTGCAGGACACAGTGCAACACTTGAACCTTCACATACTACACAGGAGGAGGGATAACTCTCTTAGGCTGCCTGCACATGGGCGGATTTGTATTGCATAATCCAGGGCGGGAATTCCTCAGCAAATAGCGCCCATAGCATGCAATGTAAAAACGTCTTCTCCTGCACACGAGCGTAATTCAATTGCGATTTTCTGCTCGTGGAGGAAAAATCTCAGCATACTCCATTTTTGAGTGGATACCGCATGTATGGCTTCCATTGAAGTCAATGGAAGCTGTCTGATCCGCGGCCCTTTCGCAATTCACATTTGCAGAAAGGTCACGGATTCTGCGTCATCGCTAGTGAGTGTAGCAATGACCAAATCGGGTACCTGAGGAACCTGCTGTGTACAAGTCAAGAAGGTCTAAGTATAGCTAGGCGATGATGCGGGAAAAGCAGGAGTTTAAAAAAAAAATCTGTACTTCGCATGTCTGACGGCTTGCTATGCAGACCATCCACAGTACAGATGAAGCAAAAGAAACCAGGTACGCGCGGACAGCGCTGCTGCCAGGGCCGGATTCCGCATGCGGAATCCAACCCGCCCGTGTGTAGGCGTCCTTATACTTCAACCTGCCTTCCAATAACACTCTTGTTACTGTTCCTCTTTGCCTCACCACTCAACACTGCTCTTCTACACTTGCATGGAGAAGCCCCTCAGTAGGCTTGAAGGAAGCCAGTCTTCCTACCTATTAGACTCTGGGCTGGATTGTCCCACCACAGCTGAACTCAAGTCTTGCAATGCAGCACCATTCAAATTCCCAAAGTATTCCAGTCTTCAGCCCATCGTCCTCTGTCACGGTGGCTATACTTAGACCATCTTGCATTGTACATAGCAGGTCCCTCAGGCACTCCATTTGATCACTGCTATACTCTGCATGGTTGCCAACCTGAATTTTTCATTTTTCTGGACAACTTATCCAAAAATTAGGGACAACCAATATTTTTATGGACACATCGAAAAACCACAAATTAATGATAGATAATGAATGATACATGTCTGCATGTCAAAAACTGATATGAACTCATTACCAGCATTTACAGTGAGCTGTTTAATAATGATAGTTCCAGTTGTAATAATGTGCTCAAGTACCCGCAGGCTCAAAGAGTCACAGACGCATCCATTATTTTTCACGGACACTCAAAAAAAGGTCCTATTTTTGCATAATGTCCAGGAATTTCTGAACAGTTCGCAACCCTGCTCCACTGGTGCCAAACTCTCCCCTTTCACCCGCACAGCTCGCTTCTCTCCGAGTCGCAGTGCAACGCTGAATGCTTAAGACTTCAGGGTCAGGCACTACAATGGCCCATAGTGATGCTCAGCACATTCTCATCCTGCCAGCTGACACTTAGAAAATAATGTTTCTTCCTGGCCAGCAATGCGCTGGCCACACCACCACATACAGCGTCCCACTGACTAATATCTACACAGTCTGCAGAACAGTGTGGCCAATGCACAGGGACAACAATGGGGGAATGACAAATGGGGCAACAATAATCTTTAAGGGGAACACACAATCCACCATAAGGGCGGAAAGGTTCGCCCCCTCCACACATGCTGATAAAGCACCCTGTAGTGATAGGGCCGGGCTCACACGAGCGGATTTGGATTGCCATCCACATGGGCGATCTGCAGTAAAACGCACACATTGAAAGGCATGCATTTTCGCTCTTTCATTCACACTCGTGGATATGAATTGTGTATTCTGCGAGTGGATGAAAAATCGCAGCATGCTCTATTTGGTGATGATGATGAAACTTTCACGGACATAACGCCATGTTAAGACTAAGAAACCATAAACCTATTTAAAGGGGTTGTCCCGCGCCGAAACGGGTTTTTTTTTTTTTTAACCCCCTCCCCCCCGTTCGGCGCGAGACAACCCCGATGCAGGGGTTAAAAAAGCAAACAGCACAGCGCTTACCTGAATCCCGGCGGTCCGGCGTCTTCATACTCACCTGCTGAAGATGGCCGCCGGGGTCTGCTCCCTCCGTGGACCGCAGCTCTTCTGTGCGGTCCATTGCCGATTCCAGCCTCCTGATTGGCTGGAATCGGCACGTGACGGGGCGGAGTTACACGGAGTCGGCATCCTGCACGAGCGATCCCATTCATAAAAGAAGAAGACCCGGACTGCGCAAGCGCGGCTAATTTGGCCATCGGAGGCCGAAAATTAGTCGACACCATGGAGACGAGGACGCCAGCAACGGAGCAGGTAAGTATAAAACTTTTGATAACTTCTGTATGGCTCATAATTAATGCACAATGTACATTACAAAGTGCATTAATATGGCCATACAGAAGTGTATAGACCCACTTGCTGCCGCGGGACAACCCCTTTAAGTCTCAGGCAACCTGTTTAATAACTTTCCTTAGTCTTGTAAATGAACTGCTTTCCCTTTCAATGCTCCCTTTTAAATTCACAAATGGTATAATATTAATGTTCTTATGTGTTTCGCTGCAGAACAAGAGAGCTCGGCAATGCGTGCATGAACTAGATATTGTTTTATTATTTCTAGCACTCTGTAGGCAGCATAGTGTTCTTACCGTTCCAATGTAATTTCTCGGTTGGCCAATACTATTTTCACAGCAGGATTTTTAAAGTTGATGTCCTAGTAATAGTCTCCAAGCATTTTACAGGTCGCACTTTGCTATTGTGATGATTTTGGTATGTTTTATGTAAGCCTTCTATTTTATTAGAGATCTAAAGCCTATTAGCTCTACTGTAAAAGGCCGGGCTCACATGAGCGTATCTCACAGCGTGCGGGCTGTGAGATATACGCAGGCGGCACACAGCCAGTGTAGAATGACATTGCATACTGGCTGCGTGATGCCCTTTGCCATGTACTAACTTGGCACGTTTGTGCGCGTAATAGGCTGCACTGGATGGATATTGCCTTTTTTCAGCCATGCATACTATGTTACTATATACGGATGTAGCAATCATTAACATGACTGGCGCATCGTGGTAACTCAATTTACAGTATTGTAGGACATTGCAATTATCATAACGCATTAAAGAGAACCTGTCATCACTTTGAGCCCCCATAAACTACGTTACTGGACTCCAAGGTGAAGCAACAGGAGGCTGGGGAGCTGTGTTTCATGCTTGCCAAGTAACCCGTTCTTGCGCTGTGTCCCAATAAAGTTGATGTGTACCCAAAGCATGACTTTTCAGATGGCTTTGTGTCTGTGCTCTCTCATAGAGATGAATTGGAGAGCATGTGCATAGAGACAGCTGAAAAGAGTCAAGCTGAGTGCACATGCCAACTTCTCACGGACAGAGTAGGAATGTGGCACCTGCTGAGTGTGAAACATGTCTCACCATGTACGGTGGTTTTTATGCAGGTCAATAGGAAACATGACTTGAAAGTTGAAAAAAAAAGCCAGTTGTGACAGCATGCGTAAGATACATTACCATGCACAAGCATACGCGATCAAACGCAGTGATACGCAGCTCCACATGCCGGTAAAATGCTGCGTTTTACCATACGTTCTTGTGAGTGCGGCCTTAGGCTGTAAACCTCTTTATAGCACTATGTCATAATTTTTGTAGCTCATATTGATTCATAGTAAGTTCTGAATAACAACAAAGCAAAGATATCCTTAAAGTTGAAGTTTTTCTCTACTTCTTTACGAGCGAAGGTAACACCTACACCATTTATTATACTGGAAAATATATGAAATGTAAATTATTACATTTTCTAAAGAAATTAAAGTCTTTGGGTAGTGGATGAAAACTAGAAGTGAATATTTAAAATAACTTTTTAAACAAAGCGAAGTGAATCGGGTAATAGAGGAGGGCTTCTCTACTGTTCTACAAGACGGCAGCAGAGGCTAGTTAACCCGGAGTAGTTAGTCAAATTTATAAATGTAGTATAATAAAGTTCAGTTAGAAAAGTGATGTAAATGCCAACCTTTAGTGAAGAGAGAAATGTATGAAGCAAAGTGAAGTTAATGTTATGTATAGTGAGAGAAATACTCTTTATTTTGCAAATGATAGTGATTATTACTAGAAGACATATTGAGGTATAACATGGGAAATGCTATCATGTTTATTGCATAACTGCTGAGGAATATGTGGAATTTACATGTGTATAGTGCAGCTGATTTACCTACACACAGGACAGGTTTTACCTAGATTGTGATAGCAAGGTACAGAAGGTTCAAAGATCGCTTAAACGACAGTTTGAGTGACAGCTTTTAGCTGTCATTTTGCATAAAGTATTAAGTAGCTTCTCAGTTACTTAATAGCTATTTAGTGTGCAAATGAAGCCTTTAGCTGAAAGCAGTTAATAGCCCGAGGGCTCTTATCTGCTTTCAGTTCCTTTGTTCTCCGAAGGGAAACAATGCTATCAGCACTCCCCGTGAAAAACTGCTGATAAGGCTGAACATGATTTTTAGGTTGGCCTGAATTTAACGATCAGCTAGCAGTGCATGAAAAGTGCACAATGGCCGCGCTTTTAGACGCAACAATGATCGCTCAAGCGATCGCTTTTTAGATATTTTTGAGCGATCATCTCTCCGTGTAAATGGGCCTTAAGTTATCTTGGTCCACTAAAAAGCTATTGTTCTCTTATTCCAACACAATAAAACCTATTGTAAAGTAATTCACAGTGCAAATAAAGCACCTGGATAGCACGGCTGACTGTGATATCACATCCAGGCCGATTTAGACGCAACGATTATCGTTCAATATTCATCAAAAGTGTTGAAAGTGAGCGATAATCGTTATGTGTAAACGTGCGCTCATAGTGCACTTTTTGTTAGTAATTCGTTCATGGTTGTCTTTCAGTCCGCTTAAAATCCTTTGTTTGGCAGTTCGCTATTCGTTTGGTTTAAATGAAATTTGTTTCGTGATTTTAAGGGGAGCAGTTCATCGTTTAGTGGGGCGTACATGTTGCACAAACAAATTAATGTTCAATTATCGTTAAATATAAAAGAACGACTGAAATTCCCATCTGCCTCGTCTATTTTCCAACGATCGTTTAGTTTAAACAGTCGTCTTTAAAAACAAAACCATTGCTCACTTTTGATTGCTTAAACGAATTTTGTGTTCTAATCGTTGCATCTAAATGGATCTTAAGAGCCAAGCAGAATGCCAAAAGAATAACCCATATACAAAAGCTGAGGTTTATTTAGAAAATGCAAAGAAAAATGATGGTTCCTGTATAACCTATTAAAAATATAAGCTGAGCTGTGATTAACTGCTAGGACAGTTTTTTCTTGTTTGGCAGTTTTGATAAATGAGGCCAAAGGTGTATGAAAACAAAGCAGGTTTATTTGCTTTGTGGTGTATTGAAATAAATGAGCTTGTGTGTGTGTGTGTGTGTGTGTGTGTGTTTGTATATATATATATATATATATATATATATTTGACAGTGCAGTAGCAAGAGTGGCCTGTAGGGGGCCTCTGAGCACAGTCACTTAGTTTGGTTTAGTTAACCTGCACCTACAAGGGTGTGGCTACACAGTTTAGTATATGGAGACCTGGTGCTGGTCTGTGAGGGACCTGAAAGCACAGAGCGGACAGGGGGTAGTCAGCCCCAACAGGCGATGAGCGAGGGGCCAAGTCACCTTCCTAGAAGTCCTGCTTGAAGAAGCGGTTTGCGTTGCTGTGTGCACTGTGACAGACAACAATGTGAAGTCGCATATGATATACTGGACTGTATGTATACTGAATACGTTGCTATGCTGAAATAAACGCTGGAGGATCCAGCATGTGGACTTTACCTAGTGTTTCTGGACACCATTGCAGTGCTGACACTCCTGGGCAGGGGAAAGTAAGCAGGAGATTCCGGGCAAGTGCCCCCAACTTGCATCTATCTATCGATCGATCTCTATCTTATCAATGTGTGTGTGTGTGTGTGTATAATATAATATATACACACACACACACATTATACATAACTCTCTCTTAGTAATAAATAAAGAGATATATTTATTTTAGAGCCTTAGGCCGGCTGCACACGGCTGTGATGGGCTACGCCGCGGAATTCCGTAGCGGAGCCTGTCACGTTATCCCCCAGAGACCCCATACTTACCTGCGGATCTGGCGTCCTAGGTCCCGCATGACGCTTCAGCGTGACGCGCCGCAGCGTCATGTGACACGCCGGCCACGTAACATGACACGCCCACAGCGTCACATTACGCGGCCGGCCGTGTCATATGACGCGGCGGCGGTAGGCGGGGAAGCGGTTTCACGCTATCTTCCGCTGTGCCACAGTGGAAGATAGCGGAAGCCGTCCGTGCGTACACCCGCGGCAAATAGAGCATGCCGCGGGTGAGGACGGGTGATTTCACGGTGCGGAATTCCGCGGTGGAATTCCGCACCGTGAGCACTGAGCTATTAGGTTCAATAGAACCTAATAGCTGCTAGCAACAGGCTGCCTGTCCATGGGCGATTGTTCATTGTGTTACTGGCGGCGATAATCCGGGAGCGGGTAATGCAGTGAACGCGTTTCATAGCATTGCTCTGGAAAGCACAGCTGTGGCGATTCTCCGCTCACGGGATCTAAACCGCGATTTGCCGTGGTGAGCCTATCTGTCAGATAAGCTCAATGCAGAGAACTGACAGCGGCCCCACCTCCTTCCCCGCGACGGAATATCACTGGCGATATTCCGCAACGGCCGTGGACAGAGGGCCTTACATTGAAGATACTGTGAGCTCTAATCAATGAGAACTGTTGAGAAGGTCCACAAGATTTGATGACTAAAGAGACTGTGAATATAAAGTGTTATCTCATACAGGAAGGAAGCCAAGAGTGTGTAGAAAGTATTGCAGATGGTATTGCTGTGTCATGATACTGTGTTAGTATGAGGAAGTTACTGCCATACATAATAGAGAGATTGTACTTGATTCCATACTCAAGGTTGGCCAGTGTTGTCAAGTTTCGAGAGTCTGCATTGTCAAAGTATTTGAAGCTGTATTACAACGTTCTGAAACTGTGTCAATTTCAAGTGGCTACCATGATTTGGCTGCTAAGTAAAGACTGTTATTGTTGTTCGATGTGTGCTTTTGTCTCTTAGGCCTCCTGCCCACGGCTTTGTTGGACTCCGCCAGTGCAATATCATAGAGAAGTCCGACATGGCACCCCCCAAAGCCCCAATACTCGCCTCTCTGGATCCGCCGCGCGAGTCCCGCCCGGCGAGCCAGTGCAGTACGCGCCACGCTGTGCGGTGACGCCAGTGGAAGCCAGACGCTCCTTTTTCCGAGGCAATTAGAACATGTCGCGATTTCTTTCACACTGCAGTATTCCACGATAGAATTCCGCAGCGTGAACATTGAAAGGCAGAAAGCTATTAGGTTCAATAGAACCTAATAGCTGGGAATTAGCCCTTACTCATTTCAAATATTGTTTTTCCAATTAACTTTTTTATTTCAGTATACCCAATCGTTTAGTTCTCAGTGGAAGAATGGAACTTATGCCCCTTTTACATGAGACGACAGTCAAGTAAACGACTGCAAGAGCGCGGACATCACCGTTAAGGTCATTGACACTCATGCAGAGTGTTTACACTAACAGACTTCACTGCTGGATAACGGGCTTCTCACTCAGTATTTCAAGCTTTTCACCTTCTATGTGCGAGAATCCCGCGATCCAGTGATAGTTTTTATGCTGACTGAGAGTAAGCGATAAGAACTTGTGAATGAATAGTGAGTGAATTTTTTTAATTTTTTTTGCATTTACACTGCACGATTGTTGCTGAAATTCATTTCTTTCAACAAATTTTGAGTGACAATCGTCCCATATAATTAGCCCGTTATTCCCATCTCGTCATTACAGGGAACCTTTTACATTCAAAATGCTGCCCACTCTGTAGGCGGCGTGTTATAGGGCGGAAGGAGCTGAGCAGGTTGATACATAGTTTTATGGAAAATGGAAGACTCGGGTATAACTTATATTTTATTCATTTAAATTTCTGCTTATTCTGAGTTTCGAGGTCCAGTAAATGGTCCGATCAGGGATTGATAGCTATTTCTGTATGCACAGTCATGCACAGCTGTCAATCACTGATCGGACCGGACATTGGACCTCTAACCCAGAATAAGCAGAGATGTAAATCTATAAAATACAAGTTAAAATGATATGAGTTTGCTCAGCAGATCCTGCTCTATAACTTCCTGCCCATAATTTGGATAGCATATTCAAGCTGGTGTGGTGGGGAGGAATAGCTGTCAGCCAAGCAAGCATTTGGTGGACAGCCATCTGAAGTGTATATAGCCAGCTTACGTTTTTGGTTGTACAGCTCCTATATTATTCATGTTGTAATCGGGGTATTTTTCACCTCTGCGCCTAGGAGCAGTGTCCAGCCTCAGGGCTTGTTTGTACTATATGGCTGCTTTCTTAGAAAGACACCATTTTCTTTAGCTTACTATAAAATATGTTAAACCTAGAACATTACAGTCACTTGTCAGAATTGCAGCATTGGTATTATATCATAGGACAGGGATGTGTATGTGCATATTTTATTAACCTTTATTTCAAACTTCATGGAAAAAAAGCAATCAAAAATGACCATCAACATAATAATAACAGACTCTGTATGTAATACTTAGTATAAATCAATTGAGTGCTACATAGAACTAGCATGATGGCTAGAAACCTAGAGAAGCTCTTTAAGTGCTGCTTCGGAGCAAATGCAAGGCCAGATTCACGCAACATGAGGAATATCAGACATTAGGGTAATTTCACACTAACTTTTTTGTTTTCTGTTTAGCTGTTCTGTTGCCCATAGAAATGCATTGAAACTGAAGTCTTCAGTTTCAATCTATTTTTCAGTTTTCCATCTATTCTATTTTTTATACTGCAACGAAAGCGCAGACTGCTACCCTTTTTGTTTATAGTTCACAAGACTAAAGGCCCATTTAGACACAACGATTATCGCTCAAAATTCGCTCAAAAGCAATCTTTTGAGCCATAATCGTTGAGTGTAAATGTGCCCATCTTTCAGTTTTCTGCTGAACGACAGACTTCAGTGCGGCTTGAAATCCGTTGTTCAGCAGAACAGCTGATAAGATGGACCGTACGCTGTGCTGTTCTCTGTCCGGGGACCGCTGATAACAGCTGATTACATTGTTCAGCTGTCAGCCCTGCAGGCAGAACAAAAAGAATTCGTTCAAAATATAAATATATAAAATTAATAAATTCAGCTCCCGGCAGCTCACACGCTACTAATTGGTACTAAAAGGCATTAGTACCAATTAGTAGTTTATGCAAAATGATCGCTCAAAAGCCATCTTTTGGGCGATCATCTTTGTGTCTAAATGCACCTTAAGCAATAACAGATTTTTTTTACATTGTAGTCAATGGGAGGCTGAAAAAATAGAAAGCAATCTGTTTTCATCCGTTCCACTTCCGTTTTGTAAAACAGGCCCAAAAAACACTAGTGTGATCTCTGCCTTACTACAGTATTTCAAAGACATATTTGTAGCTATCTATAAAATGGGAGTGTTTGTTATACCTTTTAATGACTGACTCATTATAGGCCCTAATGACCAATCAATTTTTCAGTTTTTTGATCGTCACGTTTCTAGAGCTGTAATGTTTTAATTTTATCAGCGGCATAGCTGTATGAGGGCTTGTTTTTTTTTGCAGTAAAATTGCAAAATAAAATTAACAAGAAAGCTAGACGTACTGCTGAGCAATTAAAATTGCTTTTACGCAGTATGTCTATCTGTATGACAGCCCTATAAATCATATACTAGCATGTATATGCTACAGGTGACTCCTGCTGGTTCTCACAGCCATCCCTCAGGTATAGTAGTCGCAGAGTACAGACACTTTTATAAGAAGATCTAATTGTGTATTTTTTCCCATTTTTAAATGTTAAAGGGTTGATATACACTTACTGTAAAACAAAATTAAGCCCCTAGAAGGAATTGTCGTTTGCTGCAAAACTATGCATGCAGTTACATCTCAGGCCTATATGCAAATAAATTGAGTTGTGAAGTGATCAGATAAAGGGCCTTACCACCTGAGGCCCTAAAAGTAGTTCCACCCTTGGCTAATAAAAAAAGGCTCTCAGAGACTACTTATGTGAAGTGGACCTGTTTTTCGCGTCTATAGAGCTTATTGACCACTAGGTGCTTCTATGACACAATTGAAGATATTTTGCCCAGTTAACAGATTTTGAGGGGTTGGGCACGTTATTGGAATGCGGGAAGCTGGATGGTTGTATTGACAAACTGCCCACCTGTTAGGATATGTTAGGACCAGGGGACAGACATAACGCAGCTAAGCTTAGGACGCCCCCAACAGACCACCAGTAGAGGGAATAGTCAGATCGTCCAACAAGCACAAACAGCTCCCACTATTTCACTGTCTGCCACCCAGAAACAGGTGGCACCATCATTACATGCCCTTATGTCGGTCGAAACTATTTCCAATTGCTTGCCTAAAGGACGTTTGGTCTTACAGCACCCATTACATGTACTGCCTTTGATACCCACCATTGCCTCTGTTTGTAGTGGTGTTGTGAATGACAAACCTGAACTGCTATAGAGTGAAGCCGGGTTGTCTTCAGCGATAAATCTGGGTTTAGTGTGGGCACCGACAACTGCTGTGTTTGTGTTTGGCAACCTAGGGGTGAGCGCCTCAATCTTGCCTTTGCTGTGGAGCGGCAAATTGCTCCCACTGCTGGTGTGATGGTCTGAGGGTCCATCACACACGACAGTCGATCACCCCTAGTTGTGGTACGAGGGACAATGACAGCTTAGCGATATGTTCCGATATGTACAGGGCATCCTGCAGGCACATGTGTTCCTCTAATGGCGGCTTCCAAGAGGCATTTTCTAGCAGGATAATGTTTGGCTACACACACAAAGGTGTCACAGGAATGTCTCCACACTATTGTCACACTTCTGTGGCTGCCCAGTCGCCAGATTTATCACCAATAGAACATGCACGATCTAAAGCATCAGTTACAGCAAATATGGACTTATAGGCCACAGGATACTACACAGAACATGTATGCCACCATCCCCGCCCATATCACATGTTGCTTCCAAGCTAGAGGCGGCCCAACAGGGCTCTAGAGCCTACATGCCCACCTGTATCTCATCTTGCATCCAAGCTAGAGGTGGTACAACAAGGTACTAGAGCCTCCGTGCCCGCCCATATCACATGTTGCGTCCAAGCTAGAGGCGGCCCAACAGGCTTCTAAAGCCTACATGCCCGCCCGTATCTCATCTTGCGCCCAAGCTAGAGGTGGTCCAACAGGGTACTAGAGCCTCCATGCCCTCCCGTATCACATCTTGTATCAAAGCTAGAGGCGGTACAACAGAGTACTAAAGCCTCCATGCCTGCCTGTATCACATCTTGTATCCAAGCTAGAGACTGTACAACAGGATACTAGAACCTCCATGTCCGTCCGTATCGTACCTTGTATCCAAGCTAGGGACTGTACAACAGGATACCAGAGCCTCCATGCCTGCCCGTATGACCTCTTGTATTCAAGTTAGAGGTGGTACAACAGGATACCAGAGCCTCCATGCCCGCCTGTATGACCTCTTGTATCCAAGCTAGAGGTAGTACAACAGGGTACTAGAGCCTCCCTTTAAGTGTTCAGTTTTCCACAATAAATTATCCTTTTGCTCCGATATTGTAATCCCTTACTTATATCAATGTTACAATCACACAGAGAAAGTTTCATGCGATTCCAACTCCTTCTAGGCGCTTGAATTTTTTTGACAATGTAGTTTAGACACCTTTTTTCTCATTGTATCTTTACCATTCTCTAATCAGCTATTTGAGGGTGAGCTGTGATGCTACTTGAGCATTGAAATTAAGAATAATAAAATACTCGATGTAATTTGTGGATGTCCATGCCATTCATTGTGTACAATTTTCTAATAGATTTCGGTCCAGTACCCTTTTACTAATTCGGTGGGCTCAGATGACTGCAAGAAAGTATATCAACTGATTTAGATAGCTCATAGAGGGTAGGGCCATATATATAACAAGCTATTTTCCAGCCTCTTGATTGACCCTTCAAGAAGCTGTTGAGAGGACACAATCAGTTCCTCTTATAATTACCAAGGCATCTGAAAAATGCTTTAAAATAAATGGCATGACATGCCTTAACACTTGACATCTTGAAGGGTCCTCTGTTTGGGATCCTTATCTCTTGGCTAGTGTGGAGAGCGTGTTTTTACCCCATGATGCACCATGTCCTCAGATTACCTTTGTGTGCCATCATATAAAATTGGAGGCAAACAGACGTACAGTATGGGACAATAAAATTCTGAGGGGGGCATATTTACAGATATGTTCCACACAGACACAATAGTACAATGTGTTTTTGATGCTTAACGCCAGATGCACCTATGGACACGGTTGGTCCTGGTGAAAGGTTGTATGGTCAAGGATAAAAGTAGAGAGATGTTGCAACATTTTAAGGGGTTGTCCCACGTCCTCCTTTTTTTTCCTGCAGGAAATAGACAACTGTGGTCCAAGCAGGGTCCCATTCAGTTCAATAGAACTCAGCCTGCAGTACTAAACTGAGCCACCACACAATGTATGTAGCTATCTGCTTCCTGCAGCAAAACAGCTAGTAGTGGGAGAATCCCTTTGCGCTATACATGTATGTCCTATGTGCATGCGGTTAATATGGCGTGGGTTTGGAAGCTGGGCCTGTTCTATACATGACCAGTGTCTGCTGTCTTTGATAGCCTTCACTGGGCCGTAACAGCAGTGATCGGCATGCACGCCAATCTCAGAATCGTAGGTCACAGCTGTTAACTCTTTAAATACCACTATCCATTCTGACAGCGGCATTTAAATGGCCCGAACTTGTACAATCTTCAAGAGTTTCTGAATCCCCTCAAACTCCATTAACTAAATATGGTCACCTATCACTCTCTATTACCTCAGGGGGCTCCATATTGACATAGTAACTCAGTCAATAGCTTCTTAGCCATATCCTTTTCTGTAGCAGTGGTGACAACCTAATTTTACCATTTTACCAGGGCCATGACAGGCATGCACAATACCGGCCTGTACAAACTCTGTTACAGCCGTGTTGAACCCTGGGGCAATGCAAACAGAAGACATTACACCACATATTACCTCATTTGACTGGTGAGTTGCCTTATGGGTTAAATGTGACATCATAGAGTAGAGCATTTGGGGAGGCACAGGTGTTTACCTTTCCTCTAGACTCCCCTCTTATGTGACTCTGCACCCTTTTTTGTGCCACTGCTCTTTTTTTTTTTTTTGCTTTGAGGCCTGTTCCTGCAAAATGGAGAACAGAGAAATATCCACGCTCAGTTCAGTTGCAAGCAGGTTAACAGCTGTTACCTCATTTACCTCATCCAAGGGGAGCTGGGTCACTGCTTTGGCTACTGTTTCTACCTTCCCTAGGACCTCAGGAGTTGTCTTCTTGGTATGATCCTGGACTTTGATGATGACCACCTGTTTGTTGTACAAGGCTTTAGCTCTTCCCAAAGACACTGCTTCTGCTTTCCTGATTGGTTTACCCAAAGACCTAACAAAGCTTCTAGTATGCCAATGGGCACATAATTGCGGGCAATGCTCAAATAATACCTGGACCTTGTGAGTAGCTTAGTCTTACCTCCAGCCATCTTACATGCCTCAGTAAGTGCTTTCAGCTTTACCTCCTAGGCTGACATTCTGGGTGGGAGTGGTTGTCATAGTAGTACTTCACCTTGCATGGCCAGTGCATATACAGTCTTGTATAACCTGTCTTTGTAATATCTGAAACTATATTAAAATAGCTTAAAAAACTACATTAGCAATGGAATTCTTTTTGACATTTCTTAGTTTTCTGATTTCATGAATTAAAAGCAGTTGTGGTCTTTACAATCTTTCTGCTTTCTATCCTCTTCCCTTCCCTGGTTTTGGATCCAGGTAAAACCAGGCGATGATGAGCGCATTTTTCTGCGGTCTCCATTAATACTATATTAATTGAGACCTCCCGCCACGAAAAAACACGAAAAAATAAGAACATGCAGTGATTTTTTTTTTTTCCCACAGCGTAAATCCGCGGCAGAATCCCACATGTGAGGACTGAGCCATTAGGTTCAATAGAACCTAAAAGCTGCGTTATTCCGCCGCGGATTTACACCGCGGGGAACACTGCATAAATCCATGGACTTTAGCCCTTACTCTCTCCACCTTGATAAAATATATACACTCAGAATAACATAAATAAGAGAATCGATTCATGCATGAGAGAAATCACTTAAACAAACTGGATCCATGAATTGCGTCATGACATAAGCTAAAGCAGCAGTAAAAGTTGTAACGGAGCAAATTTCGTTACTTACCATGACCTTTAATTTACTTGTGCTTAGCGTCTGCCCGTATTCTGCAATTCACTAGTTTTCTTAGTCTGCCTGCATTTTCCACCAAAAACTGTTGGACTTTATTTATAATGCGAGTAGACACGGAGAGTATGATGGCCTATCATGGTGGACCACCTTCCTGAACAAAACATGACAAAGTTTAATGACTAATTATGTGACTTGTTGCCCACACTACCCTAGTAAAGGAATGTGGCCACAATGACCAAATGTGGTTTTCAGGAAACACTGCTTCTTCTAGCTTCAAGAACAGCTCAGTGAGACTAAAGGCCCATTTACACTAATCGGCGATTGTTTTAGTGATAATCGTTGTGTCTAAATGTGCACCCATCGTGCAATTTTCGTGCACTGTTGGCTGATCATTAAATTCAGTCCAAACTAAAAATCGTCCTTCACTCTTATCAGAAGTTCTCCACGGAGAGTGCTGATAGCATTGTTTCCCGTGGAGAACAAAGGATCTGAGCACAGATAATAGCCCTCGGGCTTTTAACTACATTCAGCTAAGGCTTCATTTGCACACTCAATTGCTCTTAAGTAGCTGAGTAGCTACTTAATAGTTTATGCAAAATGATCGCTCAAAGCTGTCACTCAGACTATCCTTTGAGCAATCTTTGGGCGATCATCTGCTGGTGTAAATGGGCCTTAAATATTAACCTTTAAATAACAAGTGTTACACATATCATCTTAATACTTTCACTCATCTTGGTGTACCTACTACTAATACGTTTTACAGAGAACTGTGTATTCAATTTGTTACTGCTAATTTAAAAGTTAGTAAATCTGCTCACTCTCAGATTGCTAAACTATTATTGGACTTGACTCTGTTATTTCTGAGGCATACCACCCCGAGGGTCCAGATAGAGTGCTGGCGTCACATGACAAGGAGTAGGCCTCCGGCCATACGTACAGTAAGTTCTTTCAGGTGTTACACACTGAAACCAGAAAATTCAATAAATTAATACATTCTCTGCACATATTGTAGAATTGATTGTTGGCTTTACAGGAGAATAATGCCTGATACCGAACAACCATGGATCTAACACTTGTGTTATGGCACTTTTAATTTTAGATGTCTGATAACTGATGAATTATATAATGTTGTTGGATCAGAATTTAATGTGATTGTAAAATATATATATCTTTTTTTTTCTCTTTCAAGAAACTGCTGCCATTAGAAACAGCAGACTGGGTACTGGCAATCAGGAATCAGCATGACCAGTCCAGAAACTGCAGGAGGAGAGAAAATGCAAGAATTACAGAGGCAAATAAACTCTGTCATGAAGACCATCAATAATAACTCCAAGGTTCTTCTCCTTTTATATTTCTTTGACTGAATAACGACATAGGGATATTGCTATTTATTGACATGACAGTCGGAGACCAGTAAAAGCAGTTTATATTAAGATGGAGGAGGTTAGTGAAGAGGATCTCTCCATTGTAATCAGGAGTCTCACACACAGCAGAGACCAGTGCATGGAGCTTATAGTAACCTGATTTCGAAGCCATTCATCCTCTGCTGCTAGAGAGGCTCACTTAGAATTTGTATGTTCAGAGAAATTGTGCCCTAGAAAAATGCCTTCCTGTATAACGGTGTTGGATGGCACAAGCCATGATTTTTTTTTTCCTGATGGAATCCAACAAAAAAAGCATTGGTATATCTCCATATGAAATTGGAGGCACATACACTGGTACTGTAGAGTCCTCATGAAAGTCTTTGGCAGCTCTATTACAGCATGTAAAAAAAAAAGCTGCAATATTTCCTAGGGCTATTTGCACCCGGATAATATTTTTGTCCGATTTTTCAGACCGAAAAATCGGTCTGAAAACTTGACAGAAATAGCACCCATTTATTTGAATAGGTGTATGCAGATGAGCTGTTTTTTACTCGGGCGTAAAAGATTGTAGCATGTCCTTTTTTTGTCGGATTCTTGGGCAAAAATAGCACATGTACATATACATCAAACAGCACACGGATGGTATGTCTCTGTGCTCTCCGATGTGATTGCACCAGAGAATATTGGATGCCAGTTAAAATTCGTCCATGTGCAGGAAGCCTTAGTGACATTTAATGATTTGTCATTATGGTCATATTCCCATCAATGGTCTCATGTCCCTAACGCTCACCTCTCCAGTGCAATCAGTGAGATAGATGGAACCCTTAGGCTGGGGTCACACGGAACCGAAATCCCGCTGAATGACCGTACGAAAATACCACAAGATTTCTGCAGGAGAAATGCAGCTTCAAAACCCGCGGTCTTTCTCCACGGCTTTTGGAGCAGCTTCGCTCCGGCGTGGAAACTGGGAAAGAATTGACATCCCGCGTCTTTGAATTCCCGGGTGGTATTACAATTTCAGAGCGGGTTTGCCGCAACGGATGGGCCATCGCATGCGGCTGAGATTTTTGCAAATCTCGTCCACTTTTTTGCTTTATCCCAGGATAAGAAGCCGAGGGCAGAATTTCCGTGCAGGAAGTCTGCACACCTACTGGGAACCAGCCTTAAAAGCTCCAGTCGTCTTTGTGTTTTTACCTTTTGTACACATTACCCATAATAAAACAAAAAAAGAAAAAAAAAACACTGAAAAATGTATTAAAATAGTCCTGTATATCACAAAAGCTGTAAAATTATGTTTGCAGCCCAAGAAAACAAAATAGGGCCATAATACCACCACATGCGTAAAGTCACTAAAGTGTTTGGTCCTTTAGGACTGAAACACTCTGGTCTGTGAGGGGTTAACAGAGGCAGGTGCCTGTTTCTTTATAGTATAGATAATATAACCTAATTCACAACCTCATTATGTTGCATCCATATTATTTATTGTATAAAGTCATATTAATTTTGTCACTGGTCCAGTGTTATCAATTTTTGCATACACTAATCAACGTCTGTTTCTTTAAAGGGAGTCTGTCAGTTCCTTTCTCCCCATTAAACTATTTACAGAACTGCATAGTTGAATGAAATGGATGTGCAAATATACCAATGATGCTTTAGATAGAGGCTTAATTGCTGCTGAGAAAATAAACTTTATATGCAAATGAGATTGCAAGTGCCCAGTGAGTGGCCCAAGTCTTCACATCTCCATTGCTGTTCTACATCACTGACAACACCTGAACCATCATTCAAGACGAAGGAGCAGGTGCAGGGCAGGGTTTAACAAAGAGACTCTGGGTACTTTGGATCTAACTTATATATGACATGAAAAAAAATATTATTCTCAGCAATTAGACCTCTTTTCATAGACAAATGGTAGGTTTCCACATCTTTTTCAGTCCACTATCTGGCACTGTAATTAGTTTAACCCTTTGCAATCCAATTTTGGATTCAGAGTTTCCTAGGGGGTTTTCTCTTTCTGCCATTATACAAAGGCACCATCTGCTGGCTAGAGCCAGTACTGTGGTATGTGACATGTTGGAGAGGCACCCAACAACAGAGCAGCCAGTAATATACAGTAAGAATATCCTGCCAGACGTCTTCCGACATCAGAGCTGTACAGCCTTCAATCAGAATGTCTGAAGACGTCTGACAGTGGATTGGAAAGGGTTAATGGACAGACTAGAAGTAACAGACTCCCTTAATATGTCCCACACTGCTGACTACCTGCAAGAGGAGGTCCTACTACACATTTTCCTTTTTGCATGCTGACATTACAGCACCTGTGCAGATAACATTAAAATGGTGATCAGAACATCTAGGAATGCCCTCTCCTCTCCAGGGGGGCTTTAGCAGTGGCATTGGCATCCTCTATGGTACAAGCAGCTTGGGTTTCCCACTAAACTCAAGCAGTGATCACACTTCTATTAATTTTTAATTGCTGGGGAATACGTTGCTCTAGTTGGGAAAATATTTAGCTATTAGTATTCTGCACATGCAGCATTGTAGAATCCAGGACCCTTGGAACTGCAGATCTTCTGCTTTCAAGTATTTTTTAAAAAGTGCTTTATTTGTAAATACTGTAAGTACTTATAATATGGAATATTCAGCGCATGGAGAAATCGCTGACTTATACATTCTCTAGTCAGATTTAGATACTACAGTACATAATGAAAAATTAGGTCATCTCAACCAAGCTAGCATATGTATTTCTCTAATAGACAGATCTAAATGCACATAGATCAATCCCATTAGTCCATAGTGTATTGGGTTACAAATTATTCTTGTCCACTATCCCTCAGGAATAGCCCAAACCTCATAAACTCCATATATTAAAAATGAACCACATCACCATATCCCTGAGGGCTCTTTCACATGGGTGTACTTTGCATCAGTATTTTGGGAGCCAAAACCAGGAGAGGAGAAAAAGTATAATAGAAAGGTTTGCATGTCTTGCATATTTTAGACCCACTCTTGGTTTTGGTGCACAAAGTACTGATAATAAATTTGCCCATGTGAATAAGGCCTGACTCAGTAAATATCATTATGTATTATGTCCAATGTCCCACTGCTTTGAACATTATTTTATAGAGTGCCTTATGCGTTAAACGTGCACATATGACCTATTATGGACCTATGCGCTGCAGATATGTAAATACAGCACCCATAGCATGCTATGTGCCCATATAGTATCTTTCTTTGCTTTTAAATGAACATTAAGTGAAAATAATAAACTTTGTAAGAAATTAATACTGTAAAATATTAATAAAACTAACCTTACATTTATGTCTCAGGAGGCTTCTGTTTGACAAACCCCAGCCCCTTTTCACCTCGCCACTGTTAGTACTTATATTTTGTTTTCTTTGTCTTTGGCTGGAGACAAAGATTTTTCTGCGGACTCTGCGCGGAAGGCTTCATTTGAAGTCAATGGAAGACGTCCGTTCCTTCACATTTCGGAAAGGTCGCAGATTCTGCGTTATTGCTAGGCAATGACACGGGAAAAGCAGTCTGACATGCGCAGTACAGATAAAAACTGAAAGTGACAGGTACGCATGGACGCCGTTGCTCCCAGGGCCGGATTTCGGTGCAGCATTCCGTATGCGGAATCTGGCTCTACAGTGTGTAGGGGACCCTAATCCCATGACCAGCGCCTTTTACATAAGCCCTGCATTTTAACTAAGCAGCAGCCAATTCATCTTATTTTTTATATAGGAGTTTGTATATAAAGTATTAGGCCTCCCTTACACAGGGTGTTTTGTACAGCGTTTAGCGCTGCCTTTTCAGCCGAGCGCTAAACGCTGTACAACACTCCCATTCATTTCAAGGGGGCTGCTCACACAGGGCTGAAAACGCAGCGCCTCCCAACGCTGCGCTTTGACAGCGATGCATGTTCTATTTTGGGGCGTTTTCAGCCCTGCGTCGCCCATTGAAATAAATGGGCAGCGGTTTCAGCACTGCTGAAAACGCGGCAACACTTGGTGCTGCGTTTTTGGCAGCGTTAACCGCTCGCCGATTTTCGGGGTGAGGGCTTGTAATAGAAGACCTACCCGAAAAATCTGTCCCAGCTAGTTAGAAGAAAAAAAGAAAGTTAATACTCACCTAGCCGCTGCAGTCTGGGTCGCGGCCGCTGCTCTCTGTCGCTGATCCGGGCTTCCTCTGCACTCAGAAGTCTATTGCCGGAGGCCAGGTTTGAGAACTCCGGCAATAGAGTGCTGTGATTGGTTGTCGGCGCCCAATCACAGCCCTTCATTGACTGTCTCAGCCAATCAGCACCGGCAAGCTCTGATTGGCTGAGACAGTCAATGAAGGGCTGTGATTGGGCATCGAGCAAGCGCCGACAACCAATCACAGCACTCTATTGCCGGAGTCGGGGTTCTCAAACCTGGCCTCCGGCAATAGACTTCTGAGTGCAGAGGAAGCCCGGATCAGCGGCAGAGACCAGCGGCCGTGACCCGGACTGCAGCGGCTAGGTGAGTATTACTTTTTTTTTCTTTTCAGCATTCTTGGCTGCGTTTTCAGCCGAGCTGAAAACGCAGCCAAAACGCTGGCATAAAGTATGCCAGCGCTGCTGAAACGGGCGGAATCTGCAGTAAGCACAGCGTTGCAAAACGCTGCGTTTCTACAAACGCCCTGTGTGAGGGAGGCCTTAGGGTGCTATTATAGAAGTGTTATTGGCTGCACGTAATGCTTGCAGTTTACCACCAATTGCTGGGCTGTACCTGGACTTGTCATTGTATCAAGTTGAAAGACCAGGCATAGTCTGGTAATTACCGGTAGAATGCAAGCATTACCTACAGCCCAGCCGTGTAATGTATAATAGTCTATAACACTACTCATTATGCAGTATTTGTCATCACCAAGTGCTTTGCTGCTTGAAGTCCTTCATATGATGACAATTAGACTGAAATTACTATCTTGAGTTAGAAAAAAAACTACTAAAGTCATAAAATGAAAAGTGTAGGATGAAACAGATGTGTTATCATAACAGACGTACAGTAATTTTACTGATTAATGCAGTGGATTTGAGGAAATTGAAAGATCTAGAGACTGCGTGAGGGATTTACAAAGGATATCTGTGATGTTGAGCGCGACCTTTCTGCCCACGGCAAGGCAGCTATGAAAAATGGACTAATGAATTCTCCTAAATTATTGCCAAAAATTGTGCATATTCTTCATGCTGCCAGGTTCTCTTTATATTAGTGCTTTTTTAGCTCCAATACTAGAATAGGTACGGTTCCACTGTACAATGTGTGCTGATTATTCTGCATCTTATTGTATATTAACAAAAAGAAACCTTTTACTATGGTACCTAGTATACATTTCACCTCTGCCATTCCCATCCCTCTATTTCGTTTAACTGCCTGTGTCAATCTTCACTATCCTGAACCTATAAACCTTGTGTGAGCCCAAAACAAGGAGAATAAAGGAACAGCAAACAAAATAAACAAAATCAATATCTCACCTTTTCCTCCCTTAATCGCCTCCATTCCATTGATCCTTTTTTGTCCAAGATTAGATTTAAAATTGAGAAATTTACATACAGCTGATTTAGTATCCATAAGTTACACATGGTCTATGCTATGTAAAACAACAAGCGTGATGTTATTGTCTTTGTACTTCTTTTTATTGAAAAATATGCAAAATCAACACATAAAGGGAAGTTTGAAAAAAAAAATTGAGAAATGCACTCTGTCCCCCCCAAAAATTGCGCCCCTAGAAGTTGTCATTTTGCTGTTAAACTTGGCATGTGGTAACATCTCAGGAAGATGAGAAGGAAATGATTAGAGTTGCGGTGTAGATTAGATGAACGGTCTTGCCACCTGAAGCCCTAAAAGTGGTTCCATGCTTGGCCTTTTAAAAGGCTCTCAGAGGCTCCTTGTGGTAGTGACCTCTGTTTCTGCTTGTGTAAATTTTTTTGACCACTAGACGCCTCTGTGATGCAATCGTAGAGATTTTGCGCAATTAACCGAGTTTGAGAGGGGGCGCATTATTGGAATGTGAGAAGCTGGATGGTTTTATCGACGAATTGCCCACTACCCGAACAGTTCTGACCAAACTATTAGGAGGTGTTGGGACCACCAGTAGAGGGATCGTATGATCATCTGACAAGCACGAGCAGCTCCAACTATCTCGTTTTCTGCCATCTAGAGACAGGTGGCACCATCATTACAGGCCCCTGTGTCTGATCCATTTCCAAACGCTTGTCAGAAGGACATTTGGGCTCACGCTGCCTATTATGTCTACTGCCTTTAACACCTGCCAACCATCTTCTCTGTTTGCAGTGGTGTCATGAACGATGAAACTGGACTGCTATGGAGCGCAATCAGGTTGTCTTCAGCGACGAATTGAGGTTTAGTTTTGTTACTGACAACAGTAATGTTCGGGTCTGGAACCCTGGGGGTGAGCGTCTCAAACCTGGATTTGCTGTGGAGCAGCACACTGCTCCCACTGCTGGTGTGATGGTCAGGGGGGCCATCATATACGACAGTCGGTCCCCCCTAGTAGTGGTATGATGGACAATGAGAGCTCAGTGATATGTTCAGGAAACCCTGCAGCTACATGTGTTCCTCTATTGGCGGCTTCCAAGAGGCATTGCTTTCCATTACTATATTCTGAGATCCATATCTTTGTCATCGATTGGGCTGTGTGAGGGCTCGTTTTTTTGTGATACACACTATAAGGATAGTGTGTATCATATTGGAATTCCTAGTATTATTAGGGAAGAGAGTGGAATGCGCCAATTTGTGGTGTTAACTGTATAGACAATCCCCGAAGCTCCCGTAAAAGCGATTGAGTCTCTGTGCAAAATGGTTTCATTTTAGGGCATTGCTAGACACCATGCTAGAAGTCAGATTTTGGTTGGGAGCACCTCTGGCATGCCTGTAAACTGTGAGGGCCTCTGGGATGCTGGGAAATGTCAAAGTCATATATTGCACATGTATAATTTTAATGTTTCCCGCCATCTTTCATTCGTTATGGCTGTTCTTACAGATATTCAACCATCCCATGAGATATCTCCTGATCCCGGAGCTCTCGCGTCTATCTCTTAAACAGTACATCATTGTCTGATACTCCCCTTCCTTCCCTAAATCTAGCATACAAGTCAGAGATCAAGTGCCTCTGAGGGGACTTTCGCATGAGTAAATCAATTAGGTTGATTTTCACCTCTTTAGACACTTTAGCAAGTCTATTGCGTAAGAAGTTCCAGATTTGTGTGTATGGTAGAAAGTGAGACGCTGGTAGATTATATATTTCACACATCTTCTTGAATGAGTTATACCTAGGTTCCTCCTGGTGTAGTAGGTGTTGAGCCGTCAGAATGCCTCTGCTACGCCATAATTATCCTGGCCGTCAATGAACTCGGGGTGCCCCCATAGATCCATATGTCTTGACAGTTTGAATGATAGACCATATGCTTTACGTGTTATTTTCCAGGTGGCAATAGTATCTCTTGCCATGTTAGAGTATTTAACTCCTAATAGGAGGCTAGAAAAACCTGCGTGTAAGAGGGCGTTTAGGCTCCAGGGGTATAGCCTATGTCTGGGAAGTTGATCCATCCCCGCCCTATTTTTAGGAAGAATAAGCTTTTTTAAAGCAACACGTGGACTTTTAAGTGACCAGGTAAATGCCGAGAATGCAGTGTACAATCTTCTTAAGTCTTCTCACGTGAGTAATAGTGGGAGAGTTTGTAGCAGATATTAAAGCATCCGCAAACTATTCATTTTGATCAAGTGGTAACGCCCCAGAATTGATAGCAGAAGGATACCCTATCTGGAGTTCATTTGTAATTTTATGTATTATTGAGAGATAATTCAACTTATTTAAACTTTTGGGTATTTTGCCTATGTTTATCCCCAGATATTTGATAGATGTCTTTACTACAGTAATAGGAAACTTTATAATGTCTATATTATGTAGATTGCCCCGAGGGGAGATATCTAGTAACTCACATTTTTCAGTATTAACCTTAAATCCTGATTGCTTCCAAAACGCTTCAAGCAAGGCAAACACCCACGGCAGGTCTGTATGTGGACGAGCAAGTGCCAATAAAATATCGCCTGTAAACAGCATAGACTTGACCGTCCTTATTATGAATCTTGATCCCTGCTATATATCTTCTTCCCTCCAACATACGCGCCAATGGTTCTAATGGTATATTAAAGAGCAGCGGGGAAAGAGGACACCCTTGACTGGTGCCCCTTTGTAGAGGAAACCTCGGAGAGAGAAACCTCAGAGTGTATTTTTGTGCCTGTGGAGAGGCATATAGATTCCATATATAGGAACAGAATGAGCCTTTAAAGCCCATCCTGTCCGTGGGACATTATCAAACGCTTTTTCCATATCTACTGTTAAAAGTGCCAATATCTTTAGATCAGTGTTAACTAGGGAGCTTAGGCGGTAAGTCGTTGCGTCAGCTGGGTCTTCCCAAGGTTTAGGAAGTAATGTAACCACTTAAATAACTAAAAAATGCGTCACTTATGGGTTTAAAAATATCACTTTTTTATTAGAAATTTAAATTCTATGATTCTTTCTGAACTTGGGGGTATAATATTTTAAAAAATATTTAGTATAGTTTAGGAAATTTGATGCTACAGCCGCTGAACCCATTGAAAGCAAGCAGTGCTTTTTGCGAAATATAAGCCCTTCCCTGAAAATCATCCCTAGCTTGTGTAAAAAATAAAAAAATATATATACTCACCGCTGTCTGGGTCCAGTGGGTATTGCTGCTTGGCTCCCCTGGCTAGCTTGTGTAAAAAATAAAAAAAAAAGTACCTTGAAAATCCTCCCTAGCTTGTGTAAAAAAAAAATAAAAAATATACTCCCCTCTCCGTCGCTGCCGGGGCTTGGCGCGACCTCCCGCTTGGCTCCCCGGCTCTGTACTGAAGATCTTTCAGCTGGTCCTTTGCGGTTCGAACATCTAGCCCCAGTATGTGCGCACGTTCCGTTTTGCAAGTGTGCAAGATCCCCAACGTGCTGGGTATTGTAAGTTCACAAAGTTGGCATAAGTCTTTTTATTGGTATGACTCTAGGACTCCTATTATGCGTAAGTTATTTCATCTGGATCTCTTTTCCAAGTCCTACAGACGCTCCCAGATTTTTTTGTTGTCTCTCCAGAGGTTGTCCACGTGCTTAGATGAGGAGCTGTACTGTGATGACAGGATCTCAATTTCATGTCCTATATTCTCTAAATGGCTACCGTGTTGTGCCACCACCTCTTGAAGTTGGCGCAAAGAACCAGCTACTATAGCTGCTAGAGTTTCCTGGATGTGAGGAGAAATTAGTTTTGCCACCTCAATGGCTAGCATTTTGTAATCCATTACTGGTGCTTCCTTCTCTGGTAAGCTATCATTTTCTGATGTTGCCGGGAACAAATGGGGTACAGCAAGCAGGGATACCTCCTTATTTGTAGCTCCAGTTACTGGTATTGTTTTTGGATTCCCTTTGGGGATTACATCTAATTGCTTTGCTTGGGATAAACCCATTCTAAATATGAAGTCCTCCATACAGTGTAGTAATAGATACGTATACGAGGGAGTGCTGATAAATTTTTGGTTTTACCCAGAAGGAAACGAGATAGGAAAATGAAACTTTACATTTATTCCACATACTCTCCACTGATGTCAACAAACTTTTTAAATCAGTATTCCAAGTTCTGTAAGGCTTGCAAAAAAGGATTTCGGTTGTGCCTCAAACTAGTCATCCGTAGCAGCCATCAGAAATGGTGTGAAATTTGTTACCCTTGAGGTGTTTCTTCAGGTTTGGAAACAGATGATAGTCGGAGGGAGCTAGATCTGGTGAATAAGGTGGTTGGTCAACCAGCTGGAAGTCTAGCTCCACCAGTTTTGCCGTGGTCGCTTGTGCAGTGTGAGCGGAGGCGTTGTCTTGCAGGAACAAGATTCCTTTAGACAGCTTGCCACGTAACTGCAGCTTATTTCATACTATGCAGCGCTCCTCCTCACCTCATCCTTTAGGCTTTATGCTGTCAGGTTTTTTGGATGCAGAAATTCTGCTGAGTTTGCTCCCTGTTTTTTTTTTGTTTTTTTTAAATAGCCCTGTACATTTTAAAATCATACGTCATGATAAGCCCTACCCCCTGACCACATCCCGCTGTCCCACTTTGATCATGGGAAAATCTGGTCACCTCAAGCGCAGCTCTGGAAAAATCTTGCAGCCGGGAGTGGGAACTCAGCAGTCAACACAACATTGGAGTTGTGGGTCTGGAAATCAGTGCTGCAGATCTCCTCACACCTTCTATATTAACTGAATATCACTGTGTTGTTGGTAATATAAATGGGCCGCCAAATGCTGAATTATAAGTTTGGCCAGGGCCGCACTCCATCTAAGATCATCCCTGAACCCAGCTTGTCAACATCTGCACACTGCTTGAGGGCTGTAGTGATTTTCTCCCCTCCTCCAAATAAAAACCCATATTATTGTCTATAAGATGGTCTATAGAGATAGGAATATCCTTTACATGCTGGCAGATTTCCTGAAGGTATAAGATGAAGAAGCCTGGTACTATGTTGCCAAAGTCGGTCATACGCTAAGCCATCCTGTGTGCACGAGTAATAACCGTATACTGTATCTGGCCATTATATGACTTGGAGCCCGCAGAGGGGACACTGGTGACTAATGCAGGCTCCATCTCCCTGAGCTCAGCTCTAGAAGGGGCGAAAATGAGCCGTGATGTCGCCACGTTCTGGGTATGGGTATAATCTTGTACATAACGGCAATGTCACTCTGGAGCGCAGCGGGCCGAATGCACACACTGACGGCAGTGTGTGCATCCGGGATCTCTATCCTCCCCACACCTCTCTTCTATGGTTCCGCAAGAGAGGATAGGGGAGGTGGCACTGCTACGGGCGCACACCCTTCTGCCGGCAGAGCTGAGAGGAGCAGGGGCGCCATGAAGACCAGGAAGAGGCAAGTATATGGGTATAAGGGGACACTTTTACTACTGGGTCTACTGTGGGGATCTCTATTATTGCTGTTGCTACTGTGGGAGCTCACTATTATTGCTGTGGCTATTGTGGGGGTCACTATTATTGCTGTGGCTATTGCGGGGGTCACTATTATTGCTGGGGCTACTGTGTGGGCTTACTATTATTGCTTTGGCTACTGTGTGGGCTCACTATTATTGCTGTGGCTACTGTGTGGGCTCACTATTATTGCTGTGGCTACTGTGTGGGCTCACTATTATTGCTGTGGCTACTGTGTGGGCTCACTATTATTGCTGTGGCTACTGTGTGGGCTCACTATTATTGCTGTGGCTACTGTGTGGGCTCACTATTATTGCTGTGGCTACTGTGTGGGCTCACTATTATTGCTGTGGCTACTGTGTGGGCTCACTATTATTGCTGTGGCTACTGTGTGGGCTCACTATTATTGCTGTGGCTACTGTGTGGGCTCACTATTATTGTTGTGGCTACTGTGTGGGCTCACTATTATTGCTGTGGCTACTGTGTGGGCTCACTATTATTGCTGTGGCTACTGTGTGGGCTCACTATTATTGCTGTGGCTACTGTGTGGGCTCACTATTATTGCTGTGGCTACTGTGGGGGCTCACTATTATTGCTGTGGCTACTGTGGGGGCTCACTATTATTGCTGTGGCTACTGTGGGGGCTCACTATTATTGCTGTGGCTACTGTGGGGGCTCACTATTTTTGCTGTGGCTACTGTGGGGGATCACTAATAATGCTGGGGCTCCTGTGATAGCCCACTTTTATTGCTGGGGCTGGTATAGGGGAGCACTAATACTACTGGGGCTACTGTTGAGGGTCACTATTACTACTAATTCCGATATATGGGTCACTAGTATTACCGAGGCCACTCTGCACATGGCAGTGTATCTCAAGCTGACTTAGGGGATGTTTACACATGGCGGAAATGCTGGAGCCCCCGCAGCAAATTCCGCCTCTAAAAAAAACCCGTCAAAATCTGTACCATTGGTGCAGATTTTGACTGGAAATCAGCTGCGTGTCTGAAGCGGATTTCATATTATGCGGTGCTCCTCGGATACGGTGCTCCACTGTCCGTGCTCCCTGGCTTACGGTTCCCTGCATCCTGGTCAGGTGTGGCACTGCTGGTCAGGTGAGGCCACTACAGGCCACTGGGAACCGGAAACTGCGACTACGTTGCTGATTTCCAGTCAAAATCCGCAGCAATAATACGTATTTTGACAGTTTTTTGGATGCAAAAATGCAGCAAAATTTGCTCCCTGTCTTTTTTGAATCAGTGCTGTATTTATTATAATGATGGAGGTAAAATCATACGTTGTGATAAGCCTCACCCCTGACCATACCCCATTGTCCCAGCTGTTCTGCTGTCCTACTGTTTGCTATTCACTTACAAATAGGGGTAGGTGTCCTACACCAGCCATTCTGCCAGTACTGTACTGGCTGGGACTTCCTTTCCCACACTACCCATGCTGCCTTGCATAGCTCTGGTCCAAGCAGCTACAAGGCAGCATCTGAATGCCCCTCAGTTGCACATAGTAACTAGCAGTGTCCTCATGTCTCTTTAACTAGACAAGTCAAATGCCTAACAACAGGCAGTGGATTTCAAAGCTCCTGGAAGGGAAACCCCTATGGGCAGACAATTGATCAGTGGTAAAGTAAAAAAAAAAAAAAATGATGCAAGCTTATTACAAGATTGAGATACAAGATGATACACACAGTCTGTTAGATGAGCCTAATTTGTATGAAAAGTAAGTGTCCTTTTAAACAAAAGTGAACATAATTTCTTTTTGTTAAATTCCGTTTGTATTTTCTGATCTTCTTCCATACTGTTGTAGGTGACCGCCTTTATGAACTCTCCAGTTGGACAGTATTTGGATGAGCGGCCCTTTCTGTCTCTGTCACTCCTGGTTTTTATTGCCCTCTCTGCTGTTCCAGTTGGCTTGTTTCTGACGGTAATTGTAGGAACCGCAGTAACAGCCTGCCTTGGGGTCATAATTTTAGAAGGTAAGAGACTTCTGCATTTTCTTTTGTCTTGCTAAATCTATAGGGAGGCAATTATTGTATATATTCTTGTAATACCTTTTATATCAAAGAGGATACTCAGCCTAGACAAGAAAGTTAAAAGTAAGCAAGAAATATAGTTCTTTTCTTATTGCTCTTTTCAGTCTGCAGCATTTTCAGCATGATTCTCAAGTAAAAGTTCCTGTAGAAATCTTGCAGACAACACAGGGGTTAAAGAGGACCCATCCCTGAAAAGAATTAGCAGGGTTGGCTAAAAAAAAAAAGAATTATATACATATATTTATTTAGTAAAAGTAGCAAAACATAGCAAAAACTAGATAACTTTATTTTCGGGTTGGTTTAATTAAGGCTTTTTAAAGTTATCATGTCATTTTTACTGCACAGTGAACACAGAAAAAACAAAACCCTAAGGCCTCATGTCCACGGGCAAATTCAGATTTTAAATCCGCAGAGTTTTTCCTGCACGCGGATCCGCGCCCCATAGGGATGCATTAGACACCCGCAGGTAGTTAAATACCTGCGGATGTCATTTTTCCCTGAAGGCGCGGGTCCCGCGTGCAGGAAAAAATCTGGGCATGCTCCATTCAGGCGCGGGTTTCCCGCGGGGACGGCTCCCGCAGGCTTCTATGGAAGCCGTTCGGATCCGCGGGAGACCAGCGCCTGAATTAAACTCACCTGCTCCGGGCGATGCAGGTCTTCCTTCCTCCACGGCCGGAAACTTCTTTTTTCATCCCAGCGGATGTGCCCGGCGCATGCGCGCTGCACGCAGCCGACGTGCCGAGCACATCCGCTGTGCCGAAGAAAGAAGATCCGGCCGCGACAGAAGGAAGACACGTACGGATCGCTGCGGGTAAGTTTATTCTGATTTTTTTAGCATCATGTACGCAGGGCAGGAGGGATCCGCTACGGATTCTCCATGGAGAATCCCTAGCGGGCCTGATTTTCCCCGTGGACATGAGGCCTAAGGCTGGGTTCCCACGGGAGGAAAATCTCGTGGAATATCTGCAGCGGGACTGCATGGGACATCTGTGAGATTTCCACAGAGGAAAGGCTACTTCAAAACCTGCGAGTAGGAAGTGGCCTTTACCGCCTGTATTCTGCTGCAGGAATCTCTCCGCATAGAGGGAAGAGAGTCCGCAGCAGAAACTGCGATACAATTGACATGTCGCGGATTTGAATTCTGCGCTGCATGTCAGTTTCCCCGTGGCTTGTCCTTGGCGGACTGTCGGCAGGGTGTGAACGAGACAATTGCAAATCTCATCCACTTTGTTGCTTAGTCTCAGGTTTAAAAATGCATGCGGAATTCCGTTTTGGAAGGTCCGCATAGAAGTCTCACTGCAGTTCCGCCCCATGTGAACCAAGCCTATGAACAATCTCATAAGTAATTACAAAGCAGCATTAAGCTGTCTCTGGCAGTCCAATAGAGATGATTGGAGCTGCAATGCAGATGTTCAACCATCGCTTTCATACAGCGAGACATGGGACTGATTTTGTCATCATTTGGGCTCCTAGTGATCGGGTCACCACCATTCAGTCACGTATCCGCTATCCTGTGGCGATACTATAAAACCTATGGTGATACTATAAATGTCTTCTTGTATCCCACAACACAATATAGTTTTAGCTACGCAACACTATGAGCTTTTCTTGTTTATTTTGGCTCCAAGTTCTGTTCTTTTCATCTGGTTTCACAGTTCCTTGGACACATTGTGGTTGACAGATGTCCTATGTGGTAATAAACCGTTCACAGTATGATTATATATTCAATAATTTCACAGATTATGTGCTCCATATGTTTCATACAGAAGTTTTATGATATTCTTTGCCAAACACCAATGAGCAGTAATTTATAATTTCAATAAAAATGTTATAACTATTAGTTTTTTATTTGTAATGCCTTTTTGTAGCTTTTTATTTAAAACAAAAATTTACAAAATTGACATTAAGTTCATAGTCATAAGCTTTGTGTATTTCTGTCTTCTCCTTCCATTTAGACGCGCTTGCGCTGTGCGGTCTTCTGCTGTTTCAATGGAGCTGCTCCGGCGTGCTCGCGCAGACCAGCTCTCCGGCACGAGCACGCCGGAGCGCTCCATTGAAACAGCAGAAGACCACACAGCGCAAGCGCGTCTAAATGGAAGGAGAAGACAGCGTTAGACAAAGTGCATTAATATGGACATACAGAAGTGTATAACCCCACTTGCTCCCGCGAGACAACCCCTTTAAGGCCCGTCTCAGACATAGAAATTACTTAAGTCAGGATATTAATGTTGCATTAGACAATATTTCTCCTATAGTTGTGTGTCTTCTCTGTTAACATAGCTTAGCCTTATTTAATTTGTCTGTTGACTTCTTATCTCAAAATCCTAGTTACTGGCACTAAAAAGCATAGGTTTTAGTCTTCTATTTAAGGGTCAATAGTCCAATGCAAGGTAAGAAACATACACTTATTGCATTCTATAACTTAACACTTTATATTCCATGACACAACTATTTAGATTATTCCTTCCAGTTTCAATGGTGTGGAGAGTATACAGAGAATGGCAAGATTGAGAAAAAACATCTAGATTACCAATTTGAGTGCAGTCACTATCTAAGGCCGAATACACATGGCCATATTGGAAATTTCACCCAAGAATCTAAGGCACAATCTATATTGAACAGCACACAGGTACCGGTATGTATGCTGTCCGATATGGTAGTGCACATTGCATGTCCTATGCCCGTCCATGAAAACAAACAAGAATAGGACATGCAGCAATTGTTTTTTTTTTTTCACACAAACCAAAAAAATTGCATAGTCTTATAGGCTAAAATGAGGCCATGTGCTGTTAGTGGAGTACATTGACAGCACATAACCCGATATCATGTCTATGGGAATAAGCCCTAAGAGGAACAGAAACACAAGCCTCCAGTGAGCAAAAGAGCGCGAAACTTGGATCACTAAGCAGTGGAAAAGCATTGCATAGTAAGATGGATCCAGATTTCTTGCCCGTGTTCATGGGAGGGGTGGAATTTGGCAGAAGCAGCATGAATCAATGAACCCTTCCTGTTCACAGTGTGTCAGTACCTCCATCTACAATAATCTCTCTTGTTCGCTTGGGCCAATATTCCCACAAAATGATTTCAGCATATAGTGAAATCAATGACCTGAGGAATTGCTGCAGTTCTGAAGGCCAAAGGCTGTCCCTAATAAAGCTGCCATAAAATAAATGCACTACATCTCATTTATTTTAATACACCACCCAAATCGTTGATTTTTCAGTATTGAACAAAATAAACTAGTTTGTGATGAATATGGATTTATGTAGACAAATATTGTGATCACTGATTCAGGTATATACTTAATGAGAGTAAATTTAAAGGGTCATTCATTCATTCATTGATTCATTCAGCTATTCCCCCAGAGTATATAACTGAACTAGTGTTATCTTGGTTAGTTATTTCTCTCTATCTGAAACCCCTGGCCTCTTTCTCCTCAGATGGTCATGGGATCTCAGTTCTCAGTTCTGACCAGCTCAGATCTCCTTGGAGTTATGTGTTTGTTTTCTAGTCAATTTCTCAGTCTGTGTGATGCTGTTACACAGGACCTGGCTGCAGGGGGAGCAGTTATTTGTATCCATTACTCATGATGATCACACAGCTATGATAGAGGACATCACAGCTCATTCTCGGATTCCTGAAGTGGTGCTACACAGGTATTGCAACACAAACTTCAGACAGAGGTTTGAAGATCGCAAATGCCAAGCTGTCACCAGGAAAGAGACCAGCAGCCAGTATTTGAAGATTCAAGTTTTTGTGGTGTATGATCATGAGTACCCTCACCCAGACTCTTCGCCAGTAAAACTGATTATTTTCCTTCTAAATATGTTTATTGGTTTTCAAGTCGGCATTACATTATTAAATATAGTTGAATATGTGGGGCAACGATCTCTGTGCTGTTTGCGCTGCGGGGGCTACAGGCGTGTATGGGCGAAGACCTCCCCCAGAGTTATAGGGTCATTAAATTCTTGGGTAACTTTAGAATTGGTGTAGAACCGTCCTGACCCCAGAGCCAGTAGGCAAGCCCAAGGGCCCAGACGGCCACACATTCACAAATCCCTCGATCCCGAGGCTCCTATAGTAGTTGGCCACCTAACAACAGCTTGAGGGTTACAAAGGAGATCACCCAAACCGCCTGGTCCCCAACAAACGCTGCAACAGGGATTTTCCATTGCGCCCGTGGGACTGGGTGAAGTGCAATGCAAACAATTTTGTAAATAACATTTAAAGACAGGATTTAACAAAAACAGCAGTATAAAACTGATTACTTTGACTTCATCACTGTACAACCTCCCCAAAGGTCCTGTGCTAATAATTTGTGCAGGGCACAGTGACTGCATATGTCAGTTAGCCGATTTAGTCAGTTGGTTAATCGAAGTTCCTGCAAGACTAAAGGCTGATGTACACGCAACGATTATCGCTCAAAATTAATCCAAACAATGGCTCTTGAGTGATAGCCGTTGCGTGTAAGTGTGCGTCCCTCGTGCACTTACTATGCACTCTTCGTTGATTGCTTACTTCAAGTCAGAAAAAATCCTCATCCCTGATAACAGGAACGGCAGTCTGTGTTCACCGCTGGCAGCGCTGATAGCATTGTATGCAGCCAGCAGCCCACAGCAGAACAAAGCAGATGTATTGAGAGAACAGACCATCCGCTGTTCTTCAAATACATGCAAATGAAGCTAGTTAGCTACTAATGGGCTGAATAGCCCATTAGTAGCTAATGCAGAAGGATCGCTCAAAACTGTCCGTTTCTGACGAATTTTGAGCGATCATTTTTGCCTGTAAATGGGGCTTAAGTTACTTCAGAGGAGACTCCTATTTTCAAGCAGCATCTATGAAGCTATTTACCCTGGCCAGGGTAAACCATTTAATTGACTGTGATAACTCTGTATTGCATGCACAATATTAAGGACACCCTCTTTGTAGGGTACGGATGGAATTATAAAGTTAAATGAATCTTAGTAAACTGGCTGTCTGCATTGTATCCAAATAATACTGTGTTTTTGCCATATTATTCATTATCATAGTTCAGTAAAGCGTTGTTTGTTCAACTGAACTGACGAAAAGCCTCTCCAGCACCTGCGTCATATTCTGCACCTGTTACAGTAACATAAGCAAATATCTATGACTTGATTTAAACCCCTGGTTTATATTAAGAATACCAAGATTAATGGAATTCATTCAAATTCTGCACATTGAGCTCATAGAATTATCTTGGGAGCCCAAGACAAGGAATGGCAGTGGTTCGGTGAGCAGCATGATTGCTTTTGGGTAACTCAACAACGCATAATATTGACTTCTCATTGTCCTTACTTCACCTATATACTCTGAATTTTTCCCTTCTTTTCATTTTTCTTATTTAGGTCAAAATCATTTTGTATTTGTTTCTCATGATTGTCTCTGCCAGTAAAAGAATACTGTCTGCATGTTCTTTGCCTATTGAACTCTTGATAAAAATTGTACACATCAAGTGTTCTGCCTCTTGTACACAAATAACGCTCTTTTCTCTTATAATGATTTCAGAGCTCTGCCAACAGATACATTCAAGTCAGGTTTTATGTGCTGTGCCACAATTTGTAAAGATGTATTCTCATTTATTCCTCATTTTAATACAATCATTTTTGTTTGATTAAATCATGAGAACTGTAGAGATAATGGCCTATATTTCATCTTAAAATAAAATCAACCCATAAGTCTTCTATCAAATTGCTAAAATTCCTATTCATCTGTTCTCTAGTTACTGTGTATCATTTTTAGGAAAGGCTAGGGTGTGGCAAATTAAAGAGATTTTCCTTAGGGTGCACGCCGAGCCGATATACGTCGTCCTCATGTGCAGGGGGGGGGGGGGGGGAGGATGGAAGAGACAGGAACTGAGCTCCCGCCCCCTCTCTGCCTCCTCTCCGCCCCTCTGCACTATTTGCAATGAAAGGAGGCGGGACGGGGCATGGCTAAAGTCTCCGAATTAGCCACGCCCCCATCCCACCTCTCCCCATTGCAAATAGTGCAGAGGGGCGGAGAGGGGGCGGGAGCTCAGTTCCTGCTCCTGTCTCTTACATCCTCCCCCCCCCCCCCCCCTGCACACGAGGACGACTTATATCGGCTCGGCGTGAAAACCAAGCCGATATACGTTCGTCTGAATGCAGCCTTAGGAAAGGTCCTCAATGTGTGATTGGTGAAGTTCTTACTTTGGATCCTTCCAATCAATAAAACAAGGAAGCCTTTGAGCTCAGCAGCCACCTTAATTCCTATCCAGATACAGCAACACGTCGTGCATGCGTATTAAAACTGGTATTTCAACTCAACCCTATTTAAAGGTTTGGTGCCATGATCATGAACCTTGTTCGTATACTCCAATAAGGCATATGAACCTCACAGAGCAGGGTCCCCCACCATATGAACCGTAACGGAGAGCCACTCTGTAAGAGCTCCTCCTGTCCTGGCAGACTTTGAGCTGACCTTGTATTACAGGATGGCCACTCATTCGAGGCCTATCATTTATTAGTATGTTTTTGACATTTTTGGCTGTCCACTGCTTTGCACAGCAAGATCAACGGTTTGCTGGGAGAATGACCCGGGGTGATCAACTGTCCAACCTAGGTACTGAACACTGAAAGCAGTTGTCTCTGATGAAACAACCCCTTTTAGAGTATAATGCCCCCTTTATTCTAGAGATTGAAGGGAGTCCAAGGGGTAAAAATCACACGAATCACACAATGGATGGCCTAATCTAATAACACGTTGCCAATGTGTTTTCCTTGAAAAACGGCTTTAAACCTCATTCACTCTTGAGTATTCTGGTCAGTATTTGTAAACTTAGTAACAAAAGTTGTCTAAATGTCCAAGTGGAGGAGGTACAGATCTTTCCATTTTACTTTTTCTTTCTTTATATTCCACTCCTGGTTTTGGTTCTAAAAGCATTCATGAAAAGCACTGACCAAAATGCTGTGGCCCAGGCTTTTCAGTCCTGAACTGTAAGCCTTGATAGGTACTAAAGTATTACTGTATAACCAGACAGATTGCCTATTGACCACATCTAAAATGTTGTGCAGCAGCCATATTTATTGCAACCCAGCTTTCATAACAGCAAACTGTGTCAAATTTGTAGCATCTTGACAGAAAAGGGCATCTCAGCAACTAAATTTTTAAGTGATTTTCTTATTTTAAGTTAACCTCCACTGCAACTGTCCTGCCTGATCTAATCTATGGTGTGAAGAAACGCAGCTGGGCGGTAAAGTTGATAAGGCAACTGTACAACTTTTGACAAGTATCGTACATGGGTCCTATTAACTGGAATTGGATCCAACCATCATACATTCTGGGCGTTGTACAGTTGGCTCATCAATTATACCACCCAGCATGCATCTCTGCAAGCCCAATGGCAGATCATGTGTAAAAAGATCAGTGGAGGTACACTTTTAAATGCCTGTTTATGTTGGATAATTATTCATCACTACAAGTTGTTTACAAGCACTGTGTATGGATCAGTTTGTAAAGGTTTTGAATGACAGGGTTACCAAAACAATTATCCTTAGCAGTGGCATGAGCTATACACAGTGGGTCTGGAAAGTCTGCAGTCTCTTTACCTTTTTTTACATTTTGTTATGTGCCTTGTGAAAATTAAGACTTTTTGGTTTCCCCCACCCCCCGCCCCCCCATCAATAATAACAAAGTGAAAACAGAATGTTAGAAATCTTTGTTTATTTAAAAAAAAGAAGAAAATCTAGCACTGACATAAGTATTCAGACCCTTTGGTCTGACACTTGGAATTTAGCTCTTGGGGTCTCGGATTTCTCTTGAGGTGTTTCTACACCTTGATTGGAGTCCTCCTATGGTGAACTCTGTTCTTTGGACATATTTTTTAAAAACACACCCCTGTGTATATAAGGTCCCCTCAGCTCACTAGGCATATCGGAGCCAAAACCAAGCCATGAGGAGGAAAGAACTGCCTGTAGAGCTCAGAAAGAGGATTGTCTGGAGGAACGGATCTGGAGAAAGCTGCAAAAAACTTCTGCTGCACTGAAAGTTGCCAAGAGCACAGTTACCTCCATAATTCTTAAATGTAAGTACCGTAGTTTGAAACAACAAGGACTCTTCCCGGAGCTGGCTGATCCACCAAACTAAGTAATCAGGGAGAGGGAAAGCCTAGGTAAAAGAGGTAATCAAGAACATAATGGTCACTATGGCTGAACTCCAAAGAACCCATGTGTAGATGGGAGAAACTTCCAGAAGGTCAACCATCACTGCTGCACTCTACCAATCTGGACTTTATCGCATAGTGGGGAGAAAGAAGCCTCTCCTCAATAAAAGACACATGAAAGCCTATCTGAAGTTTGCCAAAAAACACCTAAAGGACTCTCAGACTGTGAGAAACAAGATTCTCAGGTGTGATGAAACCAAGACTGAACTTTGTAGCTTCAGTTCTAAGTATTTTGTCTGAAGAAAACCAGGCACCGCTCATCACTTGCCCAATACCATCACTACAGTGACTCATGGTGGTGGCAGCATCATGCTGTGGGGGTGTTTCTCCATGACCGGGACAGATAGACTGGTCAGGGTTGAAAACCTGATCCAGAGTGCAAAGGACCTCAGACTAGACAGAAAGTTAATTTTCCGACAAGACAATGGGGGTAATTTACATTTTCAATGCTAGGCTTTGTATAATTTCCCCTGATGCACGGCACACTTAATACGGGAAGAGGTGAAGGCCTCTTCATGTATTAAGCGCATCCCAGCATCTGCATGCGCCTTCTCAGAAAAGAACGCCAGGTTCAACCTGGTATACATTTCTGGTATAGTTTACGTCTGTTTCCGTTGTAAAATTATACATAAATCTGTCAGTCAAGAGCAGCCATGCCTCCTCCGAACAAGTCCTGCACACTTTTCATAAGAGTGGTGGGGCTGGCGGGGAATGAAAAAGTTGCAAGTTTGTCCATTTGCACAAAATTTTGCACCTTTTTTGCCAAAAACTGGTGTAAAAAGTTTTGTATATGTGCCCCAATGTTCCAAAGCACACAAGACAACACAGGAGTGGCTTAGCGACAAGTCTCTGAATGCCCTTGAGTGGCCCAGCCAGAGCCCTGGAAAAACTTGAAAATGGCTGTCCACAGACTGTTCATCCCGCCTGATGGAGCTTGAGATGATCTGCAAAAAAGAAAGGTAGAACATCTCCAAAGCCAGGTGTGCAAACCTTGTGACATCATACCTAGGAAGCCTGGAGGCTGTAATGGCTGCCAAAGGTGCTTCAACTACATACTGAGTACAGGTTGTGAATACTTATGTCAATGAAAAATGTTAGTTTTTCATTTTCTTTAAATTTACATAGATTTCTAACATTGTGTTTTCACTTTGTCATGAAGGGATATTGAGTGAAAAATAGAGAAAAACCTGATTTTATTTTTTTTTTCAATTTGCACAAAGCCACAAAATAAAAGGTAAAAAAAGTGAAAGGGTCTGAAGACTTTCCAGACCCCGCTATGTATGTAAATGCCACACACAGCAATATTCACAATGGCACAATTGACAGGTTTCATAACGAGAACCATTGCTGGGCAATAATGTTGCCCTTCATTGGGCCAAGTGGAGGCCCCGCCTAGCTGACAATGAGAATCATAACAATGGAAATGCCCATCAGATCAGCAACCACACTTTGTGTGTAGTTTTAGAAATGATGGCGTGAAAATGGTTCTGCAGTGTGAGATTTTTTTTTTTACTCTTGTCATTGTGATTTTACTTTTATTACTGTGTTTTGTTTTGTAGGTATTGTTATAGCAGTGTGCGGTGTTGTCTTGCTCTGCACCCTATGTGGAATTGTGATTCTGTCATTTGGAGTGTCTGGAGTTCTGAGTGTCTGTTACGTGGCAATATCTAGTATTATAAACTACATGCACACATCCAGGTAAGAAAAGTAATTGAATGAAGTGGCACCGGTCACTTGATATACTCCACACTCCTCAAATTCTGTATAGTAAATCTGTATAGTAATAAATATGCAAGAAAAGAGCCTCAAGAAAAGTAGAAAACATAAAAAGGTGAACAGATAGTTTTCACAATAATGGCTTGTGAACATGGCAAAGCCATTTGAACTGACCCTCTATGGTTGGATACATAGTACATGAAGTATTACTGTCAGATAGTCTGCGACAGATTTACTAATCCTAATAGACTGCGTAAACTTTGACCAGGCAGTCTAAAAATGTGGAAAATTTATCACAATGGCTCTTGCTGGATGATAGTTTTTGCTTCTCTTTAGACCCTTTTATCTAACTTTATGCAAGCTAGTGTTTACTTTGTCAAATTTTGGTACACATTTTGGTCACACACTCTTTGCTAAACTATGCCTCTTTTTAAAAAGTCATGCCTCACTATTGCGTAAGATGGAGAAAGTGTCTAAAACACTAAGGCAGCAGAAATGCAGTCCTAAGCTCTCACTCATGACCTGAAGGTTCAATGCCTGCATGGTTCAGGTAGCTAGCTCAAGGTTGAGCCAGCCTTCCATCCTTCTGAAGGTTGGTAAAATGAGTACCCAGCTTGGTGGGGGGGGTAATAAATAAAATACCTGGAAGCCCTGCAGAATACGTTGGCACTATACAAATATATAATAAGATTTTTTAAATGTATTTTTAAATCTCCCCCTATTCTCATAGAATGGTAGTGTTGGAAGGGAATTTCAGGGTCATCTGGTACAACCCCCTGCTCAGTACGGGATTCACTAAATCATCCCAGACAGATATCTGTTCAGCCTTTGTTTGAAGACTTCCATTGAAGGAGAACTCACCACTTCCCGTGGTAACCGGTTCCACTCATTAATCACCCTCACTGTCAGAAAGTTTTTTCTAATATCTAATCTGTGTCTCCTCCCTTTTAGTTTCATCCCAATGCTTGTAATCTTTCCTCGTGCAAATAAGAATAGGGCTGATCCCTCTGCACTGTGACAGCCCTTCAGATATTTGTAGACAGCTATTAAGTCTCCTCTCAGTCTTCTTTTTTGCAAGCTAAACATTCCCAGATCCTTTAACCTTTCCTCATAGGACATGATTTGCAGACCGCTCACCATCTTAGTAACTCTTCTCAGACAAACTGGAGCAAGTTCAATGTCTTTTTTAAAGTGGGGTGCCTTGAACTGGATGCAGTATTCCAGAGATACTTTGTCAAATGCCATACTGATATTAAGTTATAAAGATATACTACACCCACGACATTTCCCTGATCAACCCAGTCGGTGATTCTGTTATAGAAGGAAATTAGATTTGTCTGGCATGTCTTGTTTGTTACAAACCCATGCTGGCTCTGGTTAATTACTCAATTTTTATCCAAGTACTTGCATACATGCTGTTTAATAATTTGTTCAAAGATCTTTCCCAGTATAGTAGTCAGGCTCAAAGGCTTGTAGTTTCCTGGATACACGTTCATCCCTTTTTTGAAGATAGAGACATTTGCCCTTTTCCAATCTCCTGGAACTTCTCCTGTTTCCCAGGAAAGTTTTCAAAGATTATGGCGAGTGGTTCAGCAATTACCTCTGCTGCTTCCTTTAGTATCCTAGGATGTAATTCATCTGGACCTTGAGACTTTAATTCATTTAAGTTAGCTAAGTGTTCCCTCACCATCTCTCTGCTTATAGATAGCCTGCATTTTTTATTTCCCCAATAGCACAGGGAAGATCAGTTGATGTTACATCTACTTTCTGAGAGAAAACGGATACAAAATAGGAATTTAAAAGTTCGGACTTCTCAACATTATTCTTAAACAATTCACCATTTTCATCCTGTAAGCATCCAATAGCTTCTTTGACTTTTCTTTTGCTTTTGATATAGCCCCCAAATCCTTTTTTATTGCTTTTGGCCTCTGTTGCAACATCAATTTATTATTAGCTTTAGCTTTTCTGACACTTTCCCTACAGTTTCTGCAGACCACATTATATTCTTTTTTTTAGATATTCCTCCCTCTTTCTTCCTATTTAACGTGTGCAAGTTCTGTGTTCATCCATCCTGGTCTCTTTAAATGCTTCCCATTCTTCCTTCTTTCAGGGATTTGTTAACGATTGTGCTTTTGAGAATCTCATTTCTCAATATATCCCAACCCTCTTGGACATTTCTTTCCTTAAGAACATCCAGCCATTCGATTCTTCCTATCCTTTTTCTGAGTTCATTAAAATGTGCCTTTCTGAAATCCAACCGGGAGGTCTGAGTCTTCCCAGGTCTTCCTCCTCTTTTTATCCAAAATTCAAGGATAGCATGATCACTGCCTCCTGAGGTCCCAGCCATTCTTGCATCCTCAACCATTCCCTCCCTGTTGGTAAGAATTAGGTCCAAGATAGCTTATCTCCTTGTTTTCTATTCTACCTTTTGGAAGATAAAGTTGTCTGCAAGAGCAGATAAGAATTTGTTTGATCCATTACTTTTACCTGAGAGAGATTCCCAACAAATGTCTGGATAGTTAAAAGCACTGCGGAATAAGTTGGCTATACAAATAAAGATGATTATTATTATTATTATTATTATTATTATTATTATTATTATTAATAAATCTCCCTTAATCACTATGTCATGCTTTTTTGAGAGCTTGGGCATCTGATGTAGAAAGAGTTCATCCATATCTTCTGCTTGTCCAGGTGGCCTATAGTAAATGCCTACAATAGTGTGCTTTCTGTTGTTCTCTCCTTGTATTCGTTCCCAAACAGTTTCTACAGAACTCCCATCCTCTCAAGCTTGAATCTCTTTGGAAATGAATGTTTTCCTAACATACAATGCTACACCTCCTCCCTTTTTTTTTAGGTCTGTTTCTTATAAATGGGTTGTATCCCTCAAGCCTTGTATTCCAATCCTGTGTATTATCCCACCAAGTTTCCGTGATGCCTATGACATCCTATTTCTCTTTTTGTGTTAGGAGCTCCAATTCTCCTTGCTTGTTTCCCATGCTCTAGGCATTTGTGTAGAAATATTTTAGTTGCACACAATGAAATTCTAATAGAAGAGCAGATTACCAGTAAATCAAGGACGAAATTAGGATCTGTGCAAAACAATTGGCACAAATCTACAAAAAAAATGCAAATGTAAATTACACAAAAAAAATAATCTAAAATATCGGAGAAAATGAATTGAATAAAATGTGGTTTGGTTGTTTTTTGCTCCGTTTTTTTTTTGGAATTATATAATTCTGCTTGGAAAAATCAAGGACAGATTCACTAAAAGAACTCCTCCCTCTCTCTCTTTGGGGGATTTTTCAAGTGCAAAAGTGATTTGAAAACCGTTCAGGCATGAACAGATTAAATCAACAGTTTGATGTAAGCAGCGCATCTTTTTTCTTACCCCCTAATATAGAATAAAATTGGTTTTGCAATGATAATATATATTCAACACCCCAAAGCTTTTCCACATATCAATACTAGTCTAAGAGAACAATTTTGATGGTGGTAGGAATGAATATACCCATATTAATTAGACTAGACACTTGTTCTTCAAGACTGATTTTTCTCCCAGATGCTGTATTGGTGCGCCCGAGAGAGCAGAAAGACTATGTGCATGAGCTAGTAATCATATTGTCATTCAAAATCATAAGTAACCAATGTTTTGTACAAAAATGAATGATCATACTCAAAAAAAATAGAATGCAAAGGTAATTTTAATTAGCAAGAAATGGAGAGAAAGGCAATCGCCTCACCTGATAATCCAAATAGAATGAAGCAGACTTTGCTGGGTTAGAACGCCGGGCCAGCTCTTGGGCAAATCTGGAGATGGAATAAATCCATAGGGAAAATTCAACACCAAAAGTGCTTCTTAATTAGAACTCTTTAGAACCACACCAAAATAAAAACACCATATAACCTATGTGTTTTGCACCAACATGAGTCCTTTCTTAGGGCGCATTCAGATGACTGTATATTGGCTGGGTTTTCACGCCAAGCCGATATACGGCGTCTTTCTCTGCAGGGGGAGGAGGCTGGAAGAGTCGGGAGCAGCGTTCTGAGCTCCCGCCCCCTCTCTGCCTCCTCTCCAACCCCTCTCTGCCCCTCTGCACTATATGCAATGAGAGGAGGTGGAACAGGGGCGGGGCTAAGTTCTGGTAATTAGCTCCGCCCCCGTCCCACCTCTCCTTATTGAAAAAAGTGCAGGGGGGTGGAGAGGAGGCAAAGAGGGGGCGGGAGCTCAGAGCACTGCCCCTGGCTTTTCCATCCTCCTCCCCCTGCAGAGAGAGACACCGTATATCGGCTGGGCGTGAATACCCAGCCGATATACGGTCGTCTGAATAAGCCCTTATAGCTATTAGTAGGCACTCATGTTGGTCCAAAATGCCCAGTGCATATAGGTGTTTTATGATGATGCACCCATGTGGTATTAAAGAGTTTCAATAAAGTAGTTTACTTTTGTTGCTGGGTTTTCCTTTTTGATTCATTCCGTCCTCATATTAATTAGGCTTGAAGAATAGCCATACTAGATGGTAAATCATACTTTCTATAGTTCCCTGTAGAAGATACTATTAACTTTATTATACTGTCTGTATATGACTTGCACAGATAACATGTTTTGTCCTCAATGCCTTTATTTTTAATGTTAGGGTGTAATTACTTAGTGGCCATATCATTCAGAATGTGTCTTTGGGGCTTAAAAGGCATTTTCTGGGACTTTTTTTAAGAGCTTAAAATCACTAAAAATTCAATACTCGCTTATCTTGGCCACTCCCCGTCCAGTTCTACAGCCCTGCTGCCTGCCATACGGAACCTTGGAGAAACAGTGGCCGGTCTTGTGCCATTTATAGTGCGCATGACCACTCAGCCAGTTACAGGCTGCAGCGGTGAGTCTTCCATGGCTGTTGAAGCCTGTCAGCAGCTGAGCAGTCACATGCATGTCAACATGTAACTGCATGCTGCTTCTTCTGGGTTCCATGTGGTGAGCATCGGGGCTGCAGCGCTAGATGAGGAGAGGCCAGGGTAGGGGAGTATAAGTTGGCGCTATACAAATAAAGATGGTTATTATTATTGTTATATTTAACTTTTATTGATTTTATACCTTTTTAGCGTCCCAGAAAATCCCTTTTAATATATCTCCCCCAGAAATCTGCCATTAGTCACCCCTCCCGTAAATTGTCTGACAGCTATTTTATCTGTTTGATTAGTTTAACACCTATTCCGCTCCATCTAAGGCATACCGATAGTGTAAGCTCTGGAGCTCAGCCTGCACTATCCACAGTGGGAGCTGGCTGTCACTGACAGCAGGGTTCCCGCTACAATGGCAGGCATTGGGGCGAAGACTGATTCCTGCATAGACATCACTTATTCACAGGATTGGTAGAGTCTGATCAATGGAGGTCTCACCACTGAGACCTCCACTGATCCTGAGAATGGGGGTCCAGTGTCCCCCTTTCCTCTTCACTGCACACCCTGCAGTGATGAGGAACTTAAACGTTGCAGCAGCTGGACAGGTGCTCTACTGATTTATTCAACTTTACGGGACTGCTGGAGATAGGTGAAAACATGTAAACAGGCTATCTGCAGCAGTCCTCCTGAAATGACTAGAGCGGCAGTACATATGCTTGGCTGTCACTATGGTCAAGCTTTCCCTCATTGCGACGGAAAGGGAACAGTGAGGAGAAGAGGAGGACATGGACCCCCATTTTCAGTATCGGTTGACGTCTTAGCATTAAGACCCACACCAATCAGAATCTTATCACCTACCCTATGGATAGGTGACAAAAGTTGATTCTGGTGCATCCTGTTAAATGCTGGTGTAGTGGCCCAGAACATCATCCAGGTCCCCTCCATAAATGTCATACATGTTTTGTCTCATGTAGATGCACTGTGCAAAGCTGTCATGTCATTTTCTGCATGTGTGTTGCACAGCTGCAGCGTCTGAAGAGTTAACTGTGATAAAATCGTTGCCTGTCAGGTCTGTCTGCTGAATGTATCTAGTCTCTTGTGTCATGTGGTAAAAGTGAAGGTATAAATGTGAGTGCCAGAGAGCGGGAAATAAATTCCATCTTGTCGACCTGAGTGTGCTAACACAGAGCCGCATGGAAGTACCTTTAGCTTCCATGTAGGCAAAGATGGAAGAGGAGGAGCGACATCCCGTAGCGTCTAGAGAGTGGATGTGAGAGTAGTGAATCCCAGCAATATAGAGAGCGAGCAACCCCAAACTTACTGAAACCAGGTACCCGTTCACATCAGAGGCGTTTTCCTGTACGGCCGTCCAACACCAGAATTCCCGCACAGAGGTACTTGATTGCGACACCCACGCGTATGCTATGTGGGGTGTATATTGCCTAAGCCTCCTTAATTGTGTTTTGCCAAAGTGTATGTGGAGTGACCCCTACCTTCCTCCTCTGGAGTGCTTTTAATCCAGGTCCGGTGACATATACTGTAGATAACTTGGTGTATAGGGCTGTATTGAGCCATAGCCTGTCAGTTGCGTAAAGGGAAATGTACCTGTAATACCTGTTGTTCCAAGTTTATTCTCTAGTAAAAGTTATACCGGGCCTCAACCATTCCTGAGGACCCGAGGCACTATACACAAGTCTCTGTGATTATTAACGGTGTGTGGGAATGGTGGCGTCACGAGTGATATCTACTACAACTCCCCTTATCCCCTTTATTGCACTCCCAGCCAAAGGAGTGTCGAAGCTTGGCCGGCAATCCACACTGGCCTTGGCAACGTGTCATCCCTCTGGGACCAAAACATGGTAAGTGCCACCGTGGCATATCAGCACTTCACCCTCCCAGCTCTTCACGTTAGCCCGGTGCCCCTTGTCACCCTTCTGGGGTGTTGCACTGGTGTCATAGATATGCCATCTGGATTTTTAAGTCCCTGGCTGAACGGACTTCAAAAATGACAACCACTTTTGTGAGCCAAGAATAAGCTGTACAGTAGCTGTCATTTCCCTTCTCCTAGTGTGCAGTTTTTACGTTGAAGCATGATGGGATTGAAATTCAGAATAGAATAGAATAATTTTTCACAGTTTCCTTTTGGGAATATTTTCTGAACTTGTGTGTAGAAAAGCTTTCTAAGGCTATTTGCACATGGACGAATATAAAGTTGCGCCCAAGATTCTCAGGTGCAACTCGCATTGGACAGCACATGGACACCCCATCCATGTGCAGGACCCCACGCATGTACATGTACTATTCTCATTCAAGAATCAGACAATAATAGGGCATGCTGGGATTTTCTTTACTCAGGCAATTGGTCGGAGTAACAAAAAAAAATCCCATGTGTATATTCCCATTCAGATAAATGGGTTCTATTTCTGTATGATTTCCGGACTGAAAAATTGGTTGGAAAATCATCAGGGAAAAACATTTGTGTGCAAGTTGCCTTTTTGATTTTTTTTTTTTCTTCATGCACACACTTGATACAGAAATATTTTGCTCCGATGTGAGCATTAACCATAAGTGGATTGGTTTTTAGCACTAAAAATATGCATTATACCAAGATATATATGAGGAAAGGAGTGGGTGAAATAGCTGAAGGGTTCTACATTCTGCATTATCTCCAATGTTAGTCATTTCTAATCTCTTATGTCCTCCTAATCCCCTTTTGTGTACACATTAGATGCATTACAAGACAAGGCCTCCCATCTACATAATGTGTCCAGGCAAAAGGCATTTATTCAGTGTTTCATTTGTAGCATTGGGCGATTTGACATTTAATATGATATTAGCTTGTCAAAGGTACTCACAGTGTGATGCTTTATAGCACAGAGGGGAACTGCGAACCTCTGCTTGGTTGTGTACCATATTCTTATAGCAGGTAGGCTGGGATTTTAGGGAAAAAATGTCTTGCAGAATAAATCCTCTGGGCTCTATTTACCGTCACTCGGTGGGAGACCTTTTTTCACATACTATGGAAACATTAGCCTTGCCCGAACAATCTTCCTTATTGCAGGCATCACAGTATGTAAGCCGGCTGTATCTGATCTCTAAAGTGCCTGCTTATTACTGACATTCAGAGCTGATAATAGAAGCAGAAGAAACTATGAAATGAAAAAGTAAAAATAGGTTTAGTTAAATGTTAATTATTGGCTAATATTGATTTCTTGCTCATGGCTTATGTCTTTCTCTATGATTATTATTACCTTAAAAGTGACAACTTTAGACAATCCTTTTTTGTTAGAAGGGTCTCCTGATTAGGTGATCATATGGTGCTGGGACTCCAAGGCATTAGCTGTCATCTATGGGGAAATCCTGCAGCGGGTGTTCAATTTAGCCGCCATAGAGGTAATTAATAACTCACAGATTTTTAATTACCACTGTGCAGTACTTTAAGATGTTAGAAGATAACTTGCTGATTACTGTGGGTTTGGAGCGTCCTCTAATGACTATATAGGTGGTAGAGCATGCGCTGCTTTATTCATATCAGTGGGACTGCTGGAAAGGGCTAAGCGCTTGAACTTGCCCATCTCCGGTGCTCTCATTAAAATGAATGGTGCAGCAGTGCGCATGCGCAGCTGCTCTTGCCTTCATTGTGGGATACTCTGGACCCTCTATTATTGGGATTGATGGGGGTCCTAGTGGCTGGATCCTCACTAATTTGCCAGTTATACATTATTCTTAGAATAAGGGATAAAAACACCTTTTAAGATAATACATGTACGAATAGTGAGTGTTGTGAATTGTAGTTGCTTTACACACTGATTAAGAGAAAGGTGGTTCAAACTTGGAGATCTCCCTCTCTTACAGGAACTCACAGCAACTCCTGTTTTACGTATAACCTGTCAATCCCAACATATAATAAGTTAGTGGAGGTCCAATCTCTAGAACTGCCACCATTCTCAAGAATGAGGAGCCCTAAATTCCTGTTCATGACTGGAGAGCAGGACATGCATGTTCTGTACCCCTCCATAGGCATGAATAGCAGTGTTGATTTCCAATAACCCCATTCACCGTGACAACCTCATATAAAAATACTTTGGCTAGGTGAAATAGTTGCCCCCAAAATCACTGTTTTTGTTTTCGTGTTTGTGTGCCTATTCCCATCACTGGCTTCTTTCGCAGGATTTAGGTTGGCAAATGTTATAGGCGACCAAAATGGTAGTCTATAGCAGTTCCCTCTTAGTAGCCTCTGAATATGAGAAATGTCCTTTTCAAGGGGGTTTTATCAAGAGTCAGTAAAAAAAACACGCAGCAGGACAGATAGGGAAAATGTTTCGGCAAAGTTACCCTTCAAGGGTATGTTCCCACATAATGAAAAATGTTGTGGAATGTCCGCAACGGACATTCCGCACCACATTTTGCATTACAACACAATGGAAAAGCTGTGAAAATCCACACCATAGGTGCAGGTCTTAACGTGTGTTTTGCTGCGGATTGATAGCAGATTTCACACTTTCAGTTAATAGTCATATATTTAAAATGCATAATCTTTCAACATTACCCTCACAGTGTACCATAGATTACCCTAATAATAATTGTACAGTGTCCAAATATTACAGATTATCAATTAATTGGGGTATGAAGCTCAATCCTGTCTAACCGCCCTTCCATAGATGTAGCCACCAAGGGTTGATGCCCAAGCCATCAGGGTTAGTGTTGCCCCCTCAACAGTGACAGCTAATGAGCCCTGTGGCCTTTTGGAGGACTATCTCGTTATTTTTTGCCTTGTTTGCTTTTTTGGGAAACAGTGCCACACTTGTCCAAGGGCAGTGTCTGGTATTGCATCTCAGCTCAATTAACTTGATGTAATACCAGACACAACTCATGGACAATACTGGTGTGGTTTCCTTAAGAATAAAAAATCCCTTATTTTCTGATATTCTGGAAAACCCCTAACTATAAACATGCGCTGGAGTACTCTTGCTAGCTAAAAGAGGTGCGCTACAGAATCACTAATATTTTCTTTGTCTTCTTTTACTTAGATTGTTATCCAGGACCATAAACCTGACTCATTCAGACCCACAAGATGGAGACTCTCTTACCGGCAGGAAGGTTTCAAAGGACAGCACTCACATTGACTAGAAGATATGTTACTACTGCAGACGTGGTCCTTTGTCCACACTGATGCCCAATTATTAGACTGTTACAGTAATAAGTTTACATGGTCACAAGTACTTTTGCATTGTGTTATATTTAACTGACTACATTTATGATCTTTTAAAACTCATTCCCTACAACACATCAGATATAACCATGACACCTGATGGTATATAGATCTCGCCAAATGTGGTCTTGTATACAATCAACAGGTTTCGTGTATAATGACTTATGCTTAAATGTCTGTCAGGGAATTACATCAAACTTTGAGTAGTCTTTCAATAAACATTTTTATGCTCCAATGCCTGTTATGACTTTGTTAGTTTTACCACTAAAATTTTACAAATATAACATTGATATAGAACCTTTGTTTATGCTGATATTAACTCCTTCACTATCCTAAATCACTGGGTATGGTGACATTAACCCCTTTACTTATCTAGACCACCAGGGATGCCGACGATAAGTCTTTCATGGCTCTAAAATTTCCTTGATGGTCTTGGATATTGGTCAATTTTGGGACAAAGTCCCAAAATTGACTTTTATGACCTATCCGCAGAATAGGTCATTAAAGTCTGATTAATGGGAACCGCATGCATGCAACTACCAGTGCCGGCCACTACACAGTGTTTGGAGCATCAACTTATTCTCTGTACCCCTGAGTATTGTGGCACTCACAATGGGTGTCCAATCAGCTAGGGTTCTCAACAGTGGACCCTAGGTAATCAATTATTCAGTCCTGAATAAACCATGAATAGTGCAAAAATCCATGATCTAGGGCAATGAAAGGGTTAAAGGCGTTTTCCGAGCAAATACTGACACCTTGAATATACTAGACCTCCAGACACGTAAGTATTTACCCTTTCACAATGTTAGGCCACTAGTAATGTTACCAATAGCATCTTCACTGCCTGGAATCATTAGGGTTGTTAACAATAATCTCTGCTTCCCTAGGTCACTAAGATTACTTACATTCAACCCCTTCCATACCTTAAACCACCAGAGTTGCTACCATTAGCACATTCTTTTTCTACTGTAGTCCACTAAATATATTACCTTGTACCTTTTTACTATCATGGACCACCAGGGAGGCAAACTTTGGTCTTGACAGAGCACAGAAATTGATTTTTCTGAACACTATATAATATCTTCATCCAGACACTATTTAAAATCCTATAACAGATAGTGAGGATCAGCATTCAGGAACTCGCCATGGAAACCTATAAATCCCCTATTCCTCCAACAAGTAAAAGCTGCGATGTTTCAGCCTGTTGGAGGCCTTTGTCATGCATGGTTGACAAAGGCCTCTAACAGGTCGACACATCGCAGCTTTTACTTGTTGGAGGAATAAAGGATTTATAGGTTTCCATGCTGAGTTCCTTAGTGCTGATCCTCACTATCTGTTATATGGTAACTATTCTAAAGGGTCTCTGAGTCCGGATCGAATTTATGGGATTGTGCACCATGATGCAATATCCCCCCACTTGGTGATTATATTGGTTGTGCTGCAGTCCATATCTCTATTATTTGGATCTCCACTATATAAAATCCATCTGACACTGGGTGACACTATCTGCATGCTGTATGGTTAATTATTTGGGGGTTAAAGGCAACACCCTTGTTAATCAGCTATAAAGCCATAGGAGAAACATTTCTCCTAAACCTCCAGGCATAGGAATACAGTACATAGCCTACTTCTGTTTGTATATTGTCTTTTCAAGTGTCTTTCTTTTGCAATTGATGTAGACCCAGGTTTCTTTGATTTTACAGTACAGAAAGCAAGAATAGATGTGTAGTATATTACATGTATAAATTACATAAATCAGAAATAAGACTTCTAATATTCTTGAGATCCTTTCCAGTTACTGTCAAACAATATCATTTAGACTCCTTAAGTAACAAAAAACGCATTACTTCTCCCTACAATCATCTGTAAAGTGTCTTTTCACTTCCCCTTGAAGTTTATGCTGCTTGATCTTAACTATAGAATCCATTATATCTTGCAGTTTGAATGACACACGATGTGGATTAGTGACAACCACACATATGCTGAGTGAGGTTGTCATTTTCTTTACCCCACGTTGTTCATACTGTAACACTTTATGATCCAGCATTTGCCAGATTATGCAAAATGCTAAAAATTTGCTAATTGTTGATTATATTATATATAATGTACATGTATATATAATTTGATTACAGAAAAAAAACATTGTACAGAGGTATTCCCACCGTGTCCTTCTCTAGTGCTTGATGCTTCACAGCTTACGCTACTACAACATATTCCTCTGTGGCTTTCCATGTAACACTTTTGCATCCCTCCAATCCATCCTTAAATCTACTGTCCTGTATCATTCAGTTCATGAAGGAAGAGACCGGACAAGTGTTTCAGTCATTTAAAACCATTTTACTACGTGTAAAATAACAGGCAACGCGACCTTATGGCTCGCTAAGATCAGGAAACTTTCTTTAGAGCCAGGGCTGTATATACAGCTCAACCTGCCCTTACTCTGATTTACACCTCTGTTAACCCTTTCAAATCCACTGTCTGACCTCTGAAGACATAATGATTTAAGGCTGTACAGCTCCGATGTTGGAAGATGTCCATCGGGGTTCTCTTACTGTATATTGCCAGCCTCTCTGCTTCGGAGCCTATCGAACGTGTCACCTCATGCAGTACTGGCTTTAGCCAGCAGATAGCGCTGTTGTATAACGGCAGAAAAAGAGTAAGCCCCCTAGGAAAATCAGGATATAAATTGGATTGGAAAGGGTTAAAGGCACATTTATTTATTTATTTATTTATATATATATAAATATATATATATATATATATATATATATACACACACACACACACACATACATACACATCTTGGGCAAGATTCTGACAAGCTTAGGTGTGCTTACGTGCGCATTTGCGCAAGTGCGTGTTTTACTATACTTAAAAAAAAAATTGCACAAAAACCACACAACCACACATCATTCATTGAAATTGGGAATTAAATCAGTTCAATATGTGCTATTTTTGTGCGCAAATGCAAAGGAAAACAGAGCATTCTGTATGTTCTTTATGCAAACGAAATGCGTGCACAAAATACACAAATGTGTATGAACCCATTGAACTCAATAGGTTTTATTCTCTGCATATTATGCGTGCATTTTTCGTGTGCAAATACTTAAGTGTGAATAACCACTAACTATTGGGGAAACTATCATAGCTTGGACCACTATGCAGAACCCTATCACTATTGGGGCCACTATGGGGACCCTATTATTACTGTGGCCACTATGGAGATCACTGTTACTATTTTATGTGCCGCACGATCCTTGCTGCTGCACGGGTGTCCTATCATTTGCAGGTGCAGAAATTTTGCGCCTGTATAAGACAGATATGTAAACACCTCACAGTGAACCAATGGTTCTATCAGATGCGCTTTTTTTTTGCGTACATAGCCACTCGCAAAAAGTTCTGCTCGTCTGACTTCGCCCTTAAACAGTGTAGAGGAGTGTTTAGATGAGTCCTCATGTCATTCTTTTTCTGGAAAAAAACCCATATGTGACAATCAGAGAGCAAGTATTTTATATATTGATGGGGGGGTGATAACCCATGTGGACCATCCCTTGGATAATGGGAAAGACATAAGAATCCCTAATCTCTGCTGCCTACTCATCCCAATCACTCTCTTTAAGTATAAGCATATTTTGAATACACTGGGGTATTTCAGGCTGTCCTGCAATGGATATATATATATATATATATATATATATTTTTTTTTTTTTTGTACATGTAAGTGCTGCATATTTACACGTGCCAACCAAAACAACGCAAGAAAGCTCATTCGTTTTCTTGCGCAAATACACAATGAAAACACATGTATCATGCATATTCACTGAACACTTGTGCATTCTGATACACTTCAATACCCTATTTTGGTGCATAATACACAACAAAATAGGACATGCTGCATACTTTTTACCCTATTTTCTGCACATATGAAACACCCTATCGAAATAAATGGGTTTTATTTACTACATATTACACGCATAATAAGTGGCGTATTCATGGCCGTGTTAATGGGTTCTTAAACCCACTGACTGAAATGACAGCTGTAAATTTAGTATTCCCGACCCCACTTCAAATGGTCATAGTTTTCGTTCTTTAAGAGTTATTGATATGCCAAGAATCTTAGCTTTAAAATGACCCTAAAAGCATGTTGATAGACCTGATAGAACTGGAGCTACAACCAACCGGAACAGAGCTCATTCTAAACTGTTGGGGAGTTAAAATTTAGCAGAGGAGTTAGAGCTTCTGCACACTTGCGTTTTCTGGCGCATTTTTTTCGCGCGATTGTCAATGGGACTTTCTAATGTTAAAAACGCATCACACAAAAATTGCAAAGCACCACCCTCCGATGCTTTTTTAACATTAGAAAGTCCCATTGAAAAAAACGCAGCTACATCGCAGCATTAAAAAAACACAAGTGGGTGTGAGCCCTAAGGGTCCTTTTACATGGAGAGAGAAATTGTTCCTATGAGATTGCTGGCACAGCCAGTTTATACATGCAGATAAATCATTTACATTACACTTACTGTATTAGTGAATGTGAACAAGTGAAGGATGGTTGTTTACATGTAGCGAGTTGCAAGTGAGCGAACAATGATTCTTATGCCTGCACTAGTAACAATTAATCATGGCATGTACCATACAGTAATCTGATGAGAAGTCCTGTAAATCAAACAACCCCTTTAATAAGGGTTATAGTTATTGTAGCAATAGCTATTTAAACAGGTTTGTAGTCATATAATTAGTGAAATGTCAATATTTTCTTGTGCATCTTCCATTTGGAAAGGGAAGGATAGCACGTGCATACATTTTACTTATTTACTACCTGTCACTGTTATTACCATTTTAATATTGCACATGCAGATACAACTCCTGATTCCATTTTAATTAATTTTTCACATATGAAAAATATTCATGAATATGTCAGTGATTCCTTTAATAAATAATACAAGCATCATCTCCTGGGTTTCCCATATTAATGCTTACTTAAAGTGTATTTTATTTGCAGTAACATGAACATGGAGAATAAATAGAATTAATAGAATTAATTTTATATGCAACCATATCTTGTGTTTACTAACGGTGTTAAAATTGGCATTTTGTGTCCGTTACCACTAATCCCTTCATGACCAGAAGTGTTTCAGGCTTTTGTGTCCGAGAGCAAAATGTCAAAATTTATAAAGGTGAATTTTTTTTCAGTTTCCTTCTCTACCCCAAAATGTTTTTGTTCCTTTATTTTTGAGACACCTGGGGCTTCCTATTCAAAACTGGAGTGGCTACTTATTTTGGAGGGTTTTTTTTAAGGGAAAAATGGTCACTCTATGTTCTAAGCCCTTAGTGACCACCCATATGTGTTTTCACATGGGCTTTAGTTTACAGGGCCATGAAAACATGTTGGCCCTTTAGAATAAAGCCGCAAGGTTGGGGAGTGTCACAGCTCCCTGCTCTACGCTACCTCCCATCATGGGCCGTAGAGTGCAGTCCATAGTCACGTGATAGCCGTTATTTAATTGATAACGGCGATCACATGAAAGTTTAAAAAGTTAGTTTCATCTCCCCTCACAGATCCAATCTATGAGAATTGAGGAAACTAACCGGAGGCCTCAGTGATGACCCCGACGATGATATTTCTCCATGAACCTTTCCCCGACTTCTGCGCATTCATCTGCCTGCAAAATGGCAGACACGTGTGCAAAAGCTGAGGACCACCAGGGAAATTCAAAATCTCTTTGCTCCCGCCTACCAAAGGTTGCCAAGAGCGTAGAACAGTGCCTAGAGGCTCTGGTGAGTGGTCCCCAGTTATGTGATTGCCATTATCCTAAAGTATAAAAAGGTAGCGATCTATGTTATTCAAATCACTACCTATAATGCCTATATAATTTCCAAAAAGTCCCAGGGAACGCTTACTTTCCTGCAATTCAGGAGAAGCTTGTTGAGCGCCTTCTGTTTGAGACCACTGCACCTCAGCAAGCTAATGAGTCTAAGGAGGTGTGAAGGCTCACAGAGCACCACTTATTACATCCAATCTCTGCCACTGAGCTCAAGAAACCCCCCCTGAAAAGTGTTTTGTTTTTATTTCTGCACAAATGTGCAATGGGGCCTGCAATTTATTTAGTTGTGCCTTGAAATCCAATGGGTGTTCCCTCCATTACTGGCCTAGCCATGTGTCCAGTATGCAAATTGGGGCTATAATGGGGGTATTGCTGAAGACTGAAGAACCAGTGCTATAACATTTTCCCCGTTTTCCTTGTTGAAAGAAAGAAAACTATCATAAAAGGGACATATTTATGAAAAAAACTAAATTTTTTTTAAATTTTTCACCTGCTTTTTAAGTATATTTGCAAAAACCGGTGAAATTAGAATGCTCAGTATACACCTAAATAAGTGGGCTAAGAGGTCTAGATTTTAAAATGGAGTCATTTGTGGGAGGCGTTCTAACGTTTTGGCAGCTTGATGTCTCTGCAAGTGAGCAATGGGGCCTGGAATTTATTTATTGTGCTCTGAAAGGCAAAGGGTGTTCCCTCCATTACAGGCATAGCCATGTGTCTAATATGCAGATTGGGGGCATATTGGGTATGTTTCTGAACACAAGACAAAAAGGGGTATCCATTTTGGGGTGCAAATCTTCACGTGTGTTGTACAAAAAAAACTTTTTAAAATGACATAATTGCCAAAAAAATGAAAATCGTAATTTTTTTCCTCCTGCTTTGCTTAGATGAGATGCCTGTAGTCTACCATCAGGGCTACAGGCTATTCCTCACCTTTGCGCTCTGTGCAAAAAACAGCTAGATGAAGAAGACAAGCAAGGCCACCCCGCTTGTCTTCTGCATCCTTCGCTCAGAGCGCTCGGCTGTATAACAGCTGGGCGTTCGGAGCGGGGAGCAGCTGGATGCAGAAGGCAAGCGGGGGACAGCCGGGCCCTTCCAGCAAGGAACAGCTGGATGCAGAGAACAAGCGGCCCCCCGCTTTTCCTCTGCATCCTCCGCTGGGAGCGCTCAACTGTATGACAGCCGGGCGCTCCCAGCGGGGAACAACTGGATGCAGAGAAGCCCCCGACTGAACTATAAGGGTATTTTTCAAGGATACGTGTCTGAGTTATAGTATAGGTTTGTATGTCTAGTCGCCTGTGCATTTTTCCGAATCCACAGGGGTAAAGTGCATGCAGACAAACCGTGTGCCCTGTTTTTAAATAGCCTTAATAAACATTATATTTTTATATTATATGTCTTTACTGTGAAGTGCTTTGTTTAGATTCACTTAAAAACTTTGGGGTCACAATACGCAGTACACCCCAAATGACTTCGTTAAGGGGTCTAGTTTTCAAAATGGGGTCATTTGTGGGGGTACCCCATTATTTTGATGGCTAAAGGGCTCTACAAGTGTGCAATGGGGCCTGAAACACCTTCAAGCAAAAGTTCTGTACTAAAAGCCACCGGCTGCTCTTTTTCTTTTGTAGCCCATTATGTATACGGACATAAGATTAGGGTCACAATGCGTATGTTTCTGAACACAGGACAAACAGGGGTATCCATTTTGGGTTTAAAATCCTCATGTGCACTATTAAAAAGAAAACAGTCTTTAAAATGATATATTTTCAAATAAATAATAATTTTTTTCTCCTCTAAATTGCATTAACGCTTGAAAAAAAACTGTGGGGTCAAAATACTCCTGACACCTCTTTTTTTTTAAATGGGGTCATTTTGGGGGGTATCTATCATTCTGACACCTATGAGCCTTTGTAATCTTGTCTTGGTGTACGAAAACAAAATATTCCTCAAAATTTTAATCTATATGTCTCCTAAATGGTTAAAAAGTTTTTCAATTGTGCTTCCAGAATGAAGAAAACAGATGGAAATATATAAGTTTCTCATCAAAAAATTTGTACACTGTGTTTGCACATATTTGACACATTGCCGTTGAAAATGTGAAAAAATGACAATGTTTTCAAAATGTTCCAAATCTCGGTGCTTTTAATAAATATACACAAATTCTATCGGTCTATTTTTACTACCTAAATCAAGTACAATATGTGATGAAAAAACACAGAATTACTGAATTACTTGGATATACAAAACCTTTACGGAATTATTCTATGTTAAAGTGACACATGGCAGATTTCCAAAATTTGGCCTGGTCATTGAGGTGCAAACAGGCTTGGTCACTAAGGTTAAGGTAGTTTGTTCAATTATTATTTAGCCCAAAAATTAACCCTTTAGTTCTCCTGTGTAACAACATTGTATACGTGTAAATTGTATAACGTATGATAGTGTAATAGTGGCAAAAGCAAAAACCCTTTTGTAGCCAGTAATGCATCCCTCTTCCTTAGCTTTAGCCACGGCCTCTATACATAGATAATAATCTGGCATATACAGAAATATTTTTAGTATGAATGATTCGAGAGATGCTTCATTTTTTTTTTTTTAAGGGAAGGATGGCTTTTTTTAACTTTAATTTTTACTTTTTACGTGTTTTTTTTTGTAGACATTTTCCTTTTTTTACTAAGGGGACACACTTAGCAGGCAGCACATTATCTGAGTTCCCTGCTGTCCCCATATGCAGACCACTGATAGCAGTGCTCTAATGGTAACAGTCCATTAGATCAGTGGTTCTCAATGCGGGTGTGATTGCCCCCTGGGGGGACGTTTTTACTCCTCACTGTCTTTTTTGTTCGTCTAGTAACTACATTTTTCTAAAAATTTGTAGTGATACCTCGGTTTTCGTCAATAATCCTTCCGAAAACAATTGGTGAAATCCGAAGCAAATAATTCCATATGAATCACATATAATGGGAGTTGTGTGCAGCCTGTGTGCCTCTAACATATAATGTATGACTTTTATAACTCCATGACTACGCTACAGATCAATCACACTTCATAACACTGGATAACCTACAGCACAACCTAACCCGCTGTATTCCATAATGCCGCTGATTGGCTGGAACCGCTTCAAACTTTCACTTGTGTGGGTCTCTGGGAGTTAGTGGACGACAAGTGTCTTTTCAGAACCTTAATATAAACTACAACTCCCACAGACCCACACAATTGAAAGTTCCAGCCAATCAGCGACATTATGGAATACAGCGGGTTGGGTTGTTCTTTAGGTTATGCAGTGTTATTGATCTGTAGCTCATGGAGTTACAAAGTCATACATCATTATATGATAGAGTGACATAAGCAGTGCATTCTTGATGCATACTTTATAAAAATGACTGAGAAGAAAAAATGCCATCAATATTTAATTAATACTTTAAATACGAATTCATCCCTTCTCCTACAAACGGACAGCTTCCCTTGTGCTTCGTTTGATGAAAAGGCATTTTCGAATTAAGCTGAAGCCTTTGAGACTGAGTGATCACCTTACAAAAAATGCATTCAGACAAAGTTGGTAAGCCTATTTCATTTTTCCAAGGTTTAAAGTCAAAGTTTGAGAACCGTAGCACTGTAGGCAAGCTATTTGGAAAATCTGCTCTCAATGCTGACAAAGGCCTCCTTGCTTCCTATAAAGTCTCTTTATTAATAGTGAAATGTGGCAAATCACATACTTTTGGGGAAACACCTGTGTTACCCACAATTAAAGAGATTGTCAGTACTATGCTGGGACCTGATGCATGTGCCATGGTGGAATCGATTTCTTTGAATAATGACAGTTTCCAGAAGAATTGACGATATGGCTGCTGATGTGGAAAAAATTGTTCACCCAGTTATTTTTTATAACTTTGTGAACACGCTGTTAACAGTGACTCTGATTTTTTTTTAACCCTTTTAAAAAAGAAAACTATAGCACTGTAAGTTCACCACCCACTTATAGTTTTAATCTAACTAGGTCTCTGTTATTCCTGCTATATCATAGTTTTCCTGAGACATAATTACTTCAAGTTCGTCAACCTTATTGGTCAGACTTCTAGCAATAGTCACCATACAGTTTAGAAGGTTTTGGTTATTTTTTTATTTTAAGTGTATCCCTATTAATTGTTCTGCCAATTCTAAATGTACTAACCCCTCCCACCACTCCACCCCTATGCTCATTATTTAGTCCCAGATCTCTGTCTACAGTAGTTTAAACACTCCTCCAACCTTCTAGCCATCTCCGTCAGCACAGCTGCACCCCATTTAGATGTAGCCCTTCCCTACGGAAGAACCTATAGCCAACAGCAAACTCAGCCCAGTTCTCCAGGAACCCAAACCCCTCCTTGCTACACCAGCTCCGGAGCCACTTGTTTACCTCCCTAATCTTCTGCCTTTCTGGTGGGGCACAGGTATCGGTAGTATTTCAGAAAATACTACTTTGGAGGTCTTTGCACTAAGCTTACATCCTAGTTCCCTGAAATCATTTTTAAGGACCCTCCACCTATCTCTGACTTTGAGTGCTAATATGTACCATAGCCCCTCCTAATCATCTGTCAACCCGATCTGCAATGTGTTAAACTTGATTGCCAGGAAGACAAGACACCGTTTGACCATCACGGTCTTTGTGGCAGATAGCCCTGTCTGTCCCCCTAATAATTTAATCTCTCACTACTAGGACCTATCTAGCCTGCCCTGTGCTCCGATTCCTCTTCAAACAGGGGCAGACATTGCCCTGGCAGCCAGAGGGCATGTTGTGCTGCAGCAATGCTAACCCTGCAATGGCATTCCCTTCATCTGCCAACTTTGCCCATGGATATCAGTGTTGTAAGCTGCTCATTTAGATCCAGGATCAAGGCTTCCAAATGCGCAACATGCTCACATCTCATACAGCAATATACACCCTTGAATGATACAGATAGAAATCAAGTAATTTATACAAGTATAAAAACATAGTAAATAGATGTGTGACTCCCTTCTAAGGCCGAACGCCCACAGATGGCTTATCGCTGCGAAATACAGGGTCAGACACCCGCCGCGAATTCCGCAGCAATGTCTGTCCATAGACATGCCATGTTAAAGAATTCTTGCTATGTTAAAGGATTCTTGCAGTCAATGGAGGCCGTCCATCCCGTGATACTTTCGCTGTGAGCACAGCGGTACTATTGCGGGAAATGTCTTCACAGACCAGCGTCAGGCGTGTCATGCGGCAGAGACACTCATGGCGGATCTGAAGAGATGAGTATAGGGTCTCTTGAGGGCGCCAGGTCTGATTCCGCTGCAAGATTTCGCAGTCGGAATCCGACCCAGCCGTGGTCATGGGGCCTAAAGTCAATCTGTACCACTCACGAGGAAACTCAATACAAGTTGGTATACTCCAGCTTCTACTTCAATTACTCAAAGCTTCTATGCTATCCCATATACTGCCCCTTTCAGTCTGATGTAGGTACTTTTTCATATTTTTGGACCAGTCCCATTATCACTTCTTTATGGAGAGAAGTACAAGCTCTAACTACTGATGTTTGGAACTGTATGTTAGGCTTAATGAACTTCGCGTTCTGGAGTACCTCAGTGTCGATAACTTTGACTCTGAAGCGATATGGGTTCCATGGGACTATTGGTGTATCCTTCATTCCCTTTAGTCAAAAGATATAGGATAGTTGTATGTTTTGCCAACCCTTCCCCCTCCCTTGCCTTCCCCTTCTCTTGCTTCTTTCTCTTTACCCTTTCCTGTTCTCTTATTTTAGAGTCTGCAGAACTTATTGCTGGGATTATATCTTTATGACTTTATTTTGCTATGCTTCTTTAAGGCTGGGTTCTCAGAGGGCGGATTCTCGGCAGAAATCTTGTGGTTTGGCCGCAGCGAAAAACCGCGAGATTTCTGCTGGGAGAACCGGCGCGGCAAAACCCGCGGCGGCTTTGAAGCACATCTCGCTCTTCCGCTGCAGCCGGTGCTCCCACAGAGGAGAGTGCGACCGCAGCGGGGAAAAAAATGAACATGCTGTGGCCGGCAAATCCGTACAGCAGCAGAGGCTTCTGCCGGCTTAGCCGCAGTGGATTTGCCGTCCCGTGTGGACGAGATTTCTGAGAAATCTCGTCCACATGGCTGGTTAATCCCGGGATTAGCGGCGGCATGCGGATTTGCCACGGCGAAATTCTGCACGGAATTTCCGCGGCAAATCCGCCCTGTGTGAACCTAGCCTTATATTTATTATTTGAAAACTTCAATAAAATGTGTAGTTTAAAATATAGGGCTCTTATATGAATCCATCTTTGCAAGATTGGTAAAAATATGTAAATCAGCATAGAGATGATGTTGCCCATGTGCTTTATGAAAAAGTGACAAAAACAACCACTGCTGTAAAAACTTATATTATTTATCAGCTACAGTTTACACATGGAATCTAAATAGAATAAGATCCTGCAGTGGAATGGCACCAAAATTGAGATTTTGTAGCAAACAAAAAAACTCAGAGCTTGGCTAAACCAAATATTGCACAGCATTAAAAATGAACCAGCTATATCTTTATGAAACAGGCTCTGGTAGGTTTCTTAAAGTAGATAGTAAAAAGAATGCTGCAAAATATACCCTAGGAAAAACCTGCTGCAGTCTGCAAGAGAAGTGAGATTTGAAAGTAGTAAGATAAAAACTCCAAACATGAAAACAATGTCAAAACTCTACACCTCACGGTGGTAGGAAGTGAAAACAGTTGTTGATCGGGGCATCGTGCAGCACAACAGATTATTAGGCCTGATGACAATGACAGAACTGTCCTATGCTCAATATACTATTCTCAATATTTATTGGAGGTCCTTTGGACAGTTGTCACATTTAATCTCCTCTGATTATGGCTGCATGTTTTCATTTGTTATTTTAAGCTATCTCCCAGTGACTTCTGAGAGAAGAAGAAGAAAGAGAAAAGGTGAAGACAGATCCTCCTCCTGATGGAACTGAAGAGCACTTACAAGAAAATGCTATTGTGAGCTAAGCCCTAGAAACCATGCAATGCGTAAATGCAAAGTGTGAATCTGATTTTCTAAAAGCACTGGAAAAATTCACAGATACCGGTAAGTCCTTAGAGTTCTCCGGAACAACTTTTGATATAAACTAGCTAGTGGTGTAGGTTGCAAGGTCCTTCCATCATACAATTTACCCAGGGAGTACAAATCTATATTCATTGTATCTAGTATTCCCTTGTATTTCACGACATAATAAATTATCACCATGCATATAATAGAGACTGGTATTTCTCTTGTGGAGAACATATAAGAGTTAAGACAAAATAAAATTGCAATTTGCAAAGGTTTTGAACAAAAGGATAAAGGTGGTAATGGCTTCTGGTGAATAAAAGCATGTGTTCAATAAATAGGCAGTATACAATATGCAACAGTTCAACTATGTTACTGCCAAAGTTATTACTTGGAACGACACACAATTAGAATACAGACTATTGCTGAGAATAATAGAGGAGTCACAGAGATTTATCAGATCCATAGGTCTGTAGTGACACAGCTAGAAATGAATATGGATTGAGCAAGGCTTTCTAAAAAGAAAAGCAATTCCATTGTCTGTAATTGCTTGGAGACAGACATTGAAAGAGTAATATCATGGGCCAGGGATACAGAGTAATGGTCTGTAATTTATTTAGTCATTGCGAAAATCTAAGAATTTTGATTTCACTGCAGTTAACCCCAGTCAACTGTACTACATCTGTATCTAAGGGTCCTTTTAGAAAAGCCAATCTTCCGAGTGCCGTTTAACTTTCGTGTCAATCAGCACTTGTTATGTTTCCTTTTACACATGCTGAGAATTTGCTTAGAGGGATGAATGATTGCTAGTGCTATTGTTTGTCCCCATAGGTTGGCTGTACATCTCCCTGTTCACATGGGGAGATGTACTACTGATCAATGAGCATTTTTAGGCCTGCTGAGGCTGAATAATCAGCCGATGAATGAGCTCACTTTTTGTTGGCTGATCGTTGGTTCTTTACATGGCCCAATAGTTGAGTGAATGAGCGTTCGGAGGAACCTTCAGGCTCAATAATTAGCCCATGAAAAACGACCTTAAAGGCTCTTATACACTGGCGATGCAAGAATAAGTGAAAACGCATGATTATGAAATCAATGATTTTCAATGGTTCCGTTCTCATTTGCGATGTGTTCACTTAAGTCTCACAGCGATACAAAAAAGCAGCGATATCGCCCATTGTTTTCAATGGGGCCCCGGCCCCATTGAAATCAATAGGAGAAGATCGTGCAACAGCCTTGGAATCCCCCATAGTGAGGAGAGGGGAGGGGGTTGGAGCTACAGGGGATCTCATACATATCTCCCTATGTTTGGAAAGATAGGGGGCGGGGCTAGAGGGCTTTTCCAGGGGTTCCCAGAGAGCGGGGGTGGGGCTAGAGAAGTGCAAAACCCCCGCAGACTAGTGAGGGATTGTATGAAGAACCATGAAGGAAGTTGTTCATAACTCTGGAATGTACAGTAACTAGGAGATACTGCTTTGCCAGATGCCTCGGTACATACAGAATGGAAGGGAGGTGCTGACAAACCCCTTTATCTCAGACAGGGTATTAAGATACAAGTCTAGGGCAGAATGAATCTTTGTCCCTTGTGAAGGAACACAAAGCAAAACTACAGCACTGCATAACTACTGTTAGTACCTCATTCATATCAAATTAGCAGATGGACACCAAGGAACCCATATGCTGATATTGCACAGGGGCCCTCTGCTATCTGTTCTATACATACCCCTAGATATGTTGCCATATGCCATATGAATCAGTATACTTTATAAGCTATGCACTTCTGTATGCTTCTAGGAGATGTCTGGGACATATTCTATACAAAATTCTGATTGTTATACTGGCCATGGGATACCACTGTGTTAGAGTTAGGCCTTTTCTTGTATAATTCTATAAAAATAGTCCATAATAGCAGTTGCAAAATTCAAAGATGTATGTACCACACAAATATCCGATGCAGCTTCTATAGAACCTTGAGAAAAGCTCTGGTAAAATTTGCCTGATCACCCTTCTTAATAGGCATTAATCCCAATCCACAGGCATGTCATGTTTAGCAAATGAGAGGAGGGAATTTATAGGGGTTGTACCAGAATTTCAAGGATAGGGGATAACTTGCTGATTGGTGGGTGTCTCACTGGTTCGGCTCACACCAATCTCAAGAACGGAGGTCCCATATTCCTGTCCTCCTCAATGCGGAATTACTGCACTCCCCACAGGAGGAAGAGACTGAATAATAACTTTCAATGGGACCACTGAGATGCCTGAGCGGGTTATTTTCATCAGCCCCATTGAAATGAATGGAGCACTGATCATGCATCTGTGGTCAGTGCTCCATTCAGAGTGATGTTATTGTGAGGGGGAGAGGTAACTCTTGCAGTGACAGAAGAGTGGGAACTGGGAGTCCAGTTCTTGAGATCGTCAGGGGTCTCAGCAGTGAGATAGGGGATAACTTGAAATTCTGGTGCAAGCACTTTAAGACAATAACCCCATCCATCTTATGTTGCCATACTTGCCAACAGTCCAGATTTTGAATGGACAAACCAGCGAACCTGTCCTGAAATGCTTGAGTCTTTATACAAACCGCACCCAGAAGTGATATTATTTCCAAGGTGTTCATGGTTTAGGAGGCATTCCCAGGCTTTCCCGGTGGATGGGGCTTAAATATCTTGAATTTGACATTCTAACTGTTAGTAAGCATGCATAATGCATCGGTATGTGGGGCACGGGGGCATTAGCTGCAACTAGGAAGTAAACCCCATATAGTTTTACTAAATACACCTCTAAAAATATATGTGTGTTCTAAAATCTTAATTATGTAATTGTTTTATGTGGGAGGTGGTGATGAAGCATCTAATGCTTTAGCAATTTTTCATTGCATTCTTAATTAACTGTGTCATGACGGTTTTGGTATACAGGAGGTACTGTAACTTCTTACTAACTTCTGCCTCTAGCTACAAATATTCTAAATATACATGCTTTAGTTAAAAAGAACACTATTAGATTTTCCAAACTTTTCAAAATAAGTTTCTATATAAGAATCTATATTATCATACAATGTTCTAATTGCCACAATGTGGGTGACTGTTCACATATTTACACGCACCACTGCCTTAAGATAGGTGGAAATTACCAAGGAACAGATGCTGGGCTGTTCAACAAAAAGAGACATTGTAAATTAAAGTGATGCTTCATCCTGCAGAAAATAATAATTAGCAACCAAACCATTTTAGTTTTTACGCTATCATTACCATTCCGTAAATGAACTCAGGCACATTTTCGCCACATTATGGGATCTAAGATGCTCTACGCTATGGTGTTTATTAGGAGCCATTTAACTGCCATTTTCCATGCATGCTTAGGGTGCAATAAAACAAAGTATAAAGCAAGAAGAGTATATATGGTGCTGCATACAATTAATTTCAGCTTATCACCCATAGATAGAGTGAACCTGACATGTTTACATATGTGCACATATATCTATGCACAAATACACAGTATACACAAGTATATGAACACATACTGACTCCTACATAAATACAGTAGATATGTAAGGAAGTGGAAAAGCTCCTTTGCTACTTTTTTTTTGGCTACCACTTACTTGCCGGCCATTAACATCCACCTAAACAGTAGATTTTGGCGTAGTCGGCAGGATGGCACACTCAGCAGCAGATGGAGGATCAGCGCTGAATATGGACTTTGGACTACTGCCAGTTGCTGAGCATAAAGCCTGGAAAAAAAACAGAGGGAGGATGTAGGAGAGTGTAAATGTTCCTTTGCTTGTTTTTCATAGGTACAGGATTAACCAGTGGCATAGGGATAGGGGTCGCAGTGGTCGCAGTTGTGACCAGGCCCCCTAAGCTAGTAGGGTACACAGGCCTTCCTCACCATGCTACAAGGTGCTTTTACAGTAATAAGTTGCTGTTGGTCTCTTATATAGTGTGCCCCATGGCAGCATGTGTAACCTGAATTGTTACGGCTCTTCTCCACTCTGGCCCTCTAAAGTGCCAAAAAGGGTTGAGATCCAGGAGGATGATTCAAGTCACACAAGCTGGCATGCAGCAGCTGTATGAGAGGTCATTATCAACTTGTTGCGGAGGACAGCTAAGAGTGACAACTATTACAGGATGTGGAGCACTATTACGGAGTGTGGGAGCCAGATTTATCACAGTGACTCATGATGGATAAAAAGTTTTGCTTATCTTTAAATTGTTTATACCACCTAATAGTTGGCTTAGGGTCCCTTTAGACGGGACGATTGTCAGCAATTAAGCGCCCGACAGTTGGCCCAGTGATTATTGTTCCTGTGCTTTTAAACACTGTGAAAAGTGTCTAAAACACATCAAAAATATTGTGTAAACCATGCAAGGTAGTTTTCTGGTGCAATCTGCATGAGGAAACTTACACATTTTCAATTGTAAATCTGTCCCATTGTGCCTTGCCATAAATAGGGGCTTAAGTTTCAAGACTAGTCAAAATTCTTATGACTAGGAAATAGTTATTTTTATTATATTTGGTTAGTGCCATGTGCTATTTTTTTCTGTCCTGTACTTCTGGAATTGACAGCAAGTTTTGCTGACTTGCTTTTTCCACTACTGTCCCTGTCTGGAGGGATTCCAAATAGACACAATGAATATGATTTGCCAATTAATTTATGACAAGGGAATCCCAGAAGTAAAGCAGCTGAGCTGAAGGAGGATGCACTACTAAGTGCTGTTTGGTTATAAACACTTCTTCCTTCACTGCCCTTGTTAGGGCTCCTCCACATGAACATATGGTTACAGCGTATGCCGTGCACGAGTTCTGCGCTTGGAATATATTATACCAATCTCCCGTAGGCTTCCATGTTGCTACTCATGCATATTGCGTGAAATACATGTCTAATAAAGATTGCGGCATGTTCTATCGCCAAGATAGTGCATAGTACGCCATGTCACTGCGTACTTGCTGCTTGACTGTCACATGAAGGTAGTACGCAGTAAATTACACTTGTGTGGAGCCCCTGTCATACGGAATCTTTCCCCATACAAACTATATATTAGTGTACTCAGCTCCTCCTGCTCTATAACCTGATGCCGGCAGTTTGGACAACTTATTCAAGCTGACAGACTCCCTTTAAACCTCCATTGACACCAATAGCTTCTAAGCACCCTGGATACAATGAGACATTCCCAAATCACTAAGGTACATGCATAGCCTTTATTGCCATGTCATTTTCAGACCAAAAAAAAAATCAGCTGGAAAATCAAACGGAAATAGTAGCCATTCATTTGAATGGGTGTATTCACCTGGGCTTTGTTTTACCTGGACAGGAATAGCACATGTCAATGGTACCCCGTACATCAGACAGCACACAGATGAGAAGTCCGTGTGCTGACCATCATGAGTTGTGCCCGAGAATCTCAAGCACAACTTTGTACACGTGCATTTACCCAAACAATGTAAATGTCTCACGAGGACATACTTCCTGTCACGTTTCTGTTTGAGATTAGTTCAGCTGTAGACCTTTTTGTGTGCAGATTGGTACAGACATGATGACTTGTATCCTTGCCTGTGAGGAGGAGCACAGATGTATGTGAGCCTGATATGGCTGAGACTGGGGACACTGTAGCGTAAGGGTAATCTGGCTCTCAGTGCTCTAGAGGCGCATTGACTGTCACTAAGGACTATTACGTAGCCTGATGATCCTCCATAAAGATTCGCCTGAACATCCTTCTGCCTGAGCATTGAGCCATATAAATTTGCCAATGATCAGTCAACTCATTAGTAAGCTGATCGCCTTGTAGTACCCCAGAGTTGGGTACTACCGCACTTCTGTAATTATCTGTGAGTTAAATTCTGTTTATTATTGGGTGTTTATAAATATGGAATTTTCATGCTTTTGTGGTGTTCCATGTCACACTGTATGAGGTTTTCTGGCAATGTTCTCCAGCCCCTAGTGGGTTCAGGTCACCTAGCAACAGCCGGGAGAGTGGTTATCCATGTTCAGTAAAAAATAGGTGGTTGGTAGACTAGAATCCCTTTACAGGTGGAGCTAGTGTGACAGTATAAAAGGAGGAGTGGGCAGAGCTAAATCAGTCTAGTCCAGAGAAGCCAGAGATAGAGATCGGGAAGAAGGAGAAAGCCTCTGACAAGTCATCTCAGAGTAGCCAGTGCGGTGGGAATGAGAAGTAAATGTGAGTTCTCAACAACCAGTACTGTATAGTAAAAGACAAAGGGAGAGTGAGAGAAGTAGAAAAGAGTTTTAATTAAGTAACAGAAGAAACTAAAGAAAGAGAGAAACGTAAGTCAGAAACTAAAAGTCGAAGCCACGGAGAAAAGCTGGAAGTTAAAGCAAAGTGTACAGATATAGTTTCCTGTACTAATCCCCTGGCAAATGTTAAGAAATGTTCATTGCGCTCAATTGTCATCAGTCATCCTGAAGTAATGTAATTCAAGTTGTGTGAATATCCATAAATGAAAGTCTCTGTCTCTCTCTGAAAATAAAGCTGTTTTATGGTTTACTATACAACCTGTCTCCGGAGTCCCTTCCCACCATCTACAACATCTGCACTGAGGTACTGCACTTCACTCTCCAGGGACAAGGACTGCTACCCCCATTTTTGTTTAGTTCTCCACTATTTATAAGCCCTTCCCCGAAAATCATCGCTGTGGGGGTTACCTGCAACCCATTGCGTTCAATGGGGCAGCAGCAGCGCCGGTCCCATTGAAAGCAATGGAATAGCATTGCGGAGTTCTGCCACAGCCGTGACAGCTGTTACAGAGGATTTCCTCATCGCTGTGGTGCCCAGGGGGATGAAGGAATCCCCTGCCATAGTTGTCACAGCTGTGGCAGAAATTCACGATGTATTCCCTATGTTTTCAATGGGGCTGGCGCTGCTGCCACTAGTCCCATTGAGGACAATGAGGGATTTCACAGACTTTTCTTAGCGCTGCGAGGCTTGGGTGAAAAATTGCAATGAGTATGAAAATCATTGGATTCATAATCATGCGTTTTCACTCCCTCTCACATCGCAAGAAAACATATCGCTAGTGGGTAGGCGCCCTTATGCTGCTGATTCATGCTGCGGAATTCAGCCCTTAAAATACAAAGGTTAAATCCCACAGCAACAAAAAAAACTGATATCACACCTTTTGTATGGATTTTTTTTCAGATTTGGTGTGTATTTGCTGCTGTTCTTCTGCTTTGGAAAGCCTGCAGCGAATACGCCACATGTGAAGGTGTCCTTGGACTTTGCTGATACCTGTACTGCATGACAGCGCAGTGTAAGTGAATTGGCTGGCCGAATATGTCTATTGATGTCTCTCACAAGCACTTGCTGCCCGCTCTATTCTGAAGCAGTAGACTAGAAATGTATCTGAGCGACGGTGATTAGTATTTTGTATCCAGGAGCAATTAATAAGCTTTATGGGGAGCCATAATGATTATCCAGCCAGAGGACTGCAGAGGTCTGCGCAGTCACTTTAATGACTACACCAGTTATGAAGTATAAAAGCTTTTCCTACTAGAAGTTGAAGAGGTTAAAACCCATTACATAACATTGATGAGAAGGTCATTAGTTTTTCAGAATTGTCATCATTTAATTACTATTTTGCTGTATTACTGTTAATCGCCAAAGCGGAGATACTTGTGTCGAATGGGAAAATACTCAGCGATGGGAAAGCGTCAGCGCTGACTTTCATCTTGTGAAGGTGAACATATAAGAATCTTATTTTTTATTTATTGAATTTCATACAGAGAAAAACATCAATTATAATCTCCAATTAGAAGGATTAATTAATATCTTACCTGGAAGTGGTAGCTGAGCAAATGATGGGCTATAACAGCAGATGACCAGTTCCAGTGCTATTGCTGCCTAAGAATGCCTGCACTCAGCAAAGCCATATTCTGCATGCGGAATCCTGCAGTGGAGTACAGCTCTGGCAGCAGCGGCGTCCGCACGTACCTGCTCTGTCGCTGTCTTTTCTGTACAGCGGATGCTCACCGTCGCACATGCGCAGTACAGAATTTTTCTTTCAAAGATTTGTTCTTCCTGCGGCACCGCTAGGCAATGACACAGAATCCGTGACAAGCCCACAATTTTCATTGCAGACGAGCCACGGGTGAAAATGGAGCATGCTGCGATTTTTCCTTCGCGAGCGGAAATCGCAATTGATTGACGCTCATGTGTAGGAAACAGCGGATCACCATAGGAAGTAACGGGCGGTATTCGCGGTGTGGATGCTGACTGTGGACAAATATCCGTGTGCAGACAGCCTAAGAAAAACAGAAAGACTAGACTCCAAGGGGCAAAGGAGCACAAAAATTGGATCACTGAGCAGCGGCAAAACATCACCTAGTCATATTAATCCAGATTTTTGTTGCCCCGTACTGATGGGAGGTCAGAATTTGGCACAAGCAGCATGAATCTATGAACCCCTCCTGTCTGTTGTTCAGAGCATGTTAGTACCTCCATCTAATTTGTGGCAACCTACTAAAAGTTCTCCTGTCTACATGGGCCAATATTCCCACAGATCGATTTCAACAACAAATTGCTGCAGTTTTTAAGGCCAAAGGAGTTCCAATGTGATACTTGATGGAGGTCTCTAATCATTTGGCAATTCAGTATATCAATATAATTGCTTATGTGATACATCCCACTTTGTTTATACACTAACTTGCCAAAAGTCCTGGGGTAGTAGTCTGTAAATTGATTATGAAGTAGTGTTACCCCAGGTAACAGCCCTCACCTGTATAACTTGTGAGGTGTTATCTTGTGACTGAGGTAGAACACCGGCCAGTGTGCTCATGGCAAGGCGACGAGAATTATGAGAGTGTGAATGAGATGCGATAGTGGGTGTCAGACAGATGGGAAATTCGATTTACAAAATTGACCAGGCATTTAACAATCCTTGATCCACAGTGTCATGTGTGTACCTCGAAAATGTCATTGAAGGCATTACCACTCACAGTGGACAGTGCGGCGGCCGCCCAGGGGTACTTACTGATCATGACCCAGATAGAAATCACATCGACATTTGATACAGGTCAGTGCAGCATTTTTCAGCTTCCATGGGATATGAGAGCAGGAGACCCACCACTGTGGCCCTGTTAACATCACAACACTGCACTTGTGAGGTTGCTAACTGGATCTTAGAGGACTGGAAACATGTTGATAGTGTGTGGGGGCGCAGACTCCATGTAAACCATGGGCCCAGTTGTCAACAGGGACCGTGCAGGCTGGTGGTGGTTCCATGTTGGTGAGAGGTGTGTTTTCATGGTGTGTTCTTGTGCATGGATTGGGCTCACTAAACACATCGTTGACCAGTGCCTGCTACATTTCACTGCTTGGTGACCAGCCCTTCATGGATTTCATGTATCCTCACAATGATGGGCTGTTCCAGCAGGATAATGCAGTGTCATCGGTCCCAAGTTATTCAGAATTGGTTTGAGGAGCATTCTGGAGAGTTCCAACGAGTGGTATGACCTGCACATTTGTCTGACATGAGTCCAATTGAGCATTTATGGGATGTGGTAGTCCATTCGTATCTGAGATCCTGCACTTACAAATATCAAGAAGCTGTGGTGGCTATCCAGGCAGCATGAATCAACATCCCTCTAGACCTGTTATGCCCACCTGCAGAATCAATGCTGCGTTGCTGCACTTTACCGGGCTAGGGGGGGTTCCTACACAAGTTTATTGCATGTCACGTCACATGCAAAACGAAAGTCCAACCCATTATTGTGACGTCATGATGACTATCTCGGCGTCCGGAGCGGGAATCGTGATTGTAAGTTCTTCATTAGATTGGGATTATATAAATGTAAATTGTGGATGCTATTTTTATGCTTGAAAAAGCGCCAAAGTGCGCCAAAATGCATTGCATGAGTGATTCAATTAATAAATATGGTTATTAAACCACTAGACCCGTGGGTGTTGAGGTTTCTCTCATAGTCCTAGAGGGCAGAGTTTTTTCACTTTTTCATTTTTTGGTTTATCACTTGTCCAGGGACACTGGTGTCACGATGACAATCTTGTACTAATCTGTGGAAACCAAGCCCACTACATCTTATCTCCCCTTCTAGTGACTAAGCTGGGTTATACTTCAGCCTTTTGAGAAGAGAGACGGTAGAACCACCGTGAACCCCTCCGCCATCTTGTACCCCACTGTCTTCCCCAGATGAAGGCCTGGTTCTTGGTTGCTGCACATGTGTCCAGGCAGCAAATCTGCAAGTCTAAATTTTCATTAAACTCAGATAATTTTGCACCCAAATATATGACAATACACAGAAGATTTCAGAGAATACATAAGACTGAAATAAGTTAAAACTAAGAAGAGATTATATCTGTAGAGATTTATCCATCTGAGATTCACTGATATAAAACGCTCTGCCCATCATTTCCCTGAAAGTGATTACAATTTGGATTTTCATCAAGTTATTTCCCTTGAGTCTAATGCCATAAACAGTAAAAGATAAAACATTCAACTGAAGGATATAACTGTGTATAGGATAAATGGCTTAGCTAATAAACTACTATATAGGATAGTGAGATGCAAGTTTTGAATCTCAGTTTTGCTTATTGAGACATATAAAGAAAATTCTTAGCACTGCTGTAATCTTCTACATTACCAATATTCCCGCCTATAAACTGAGCTGATATATTTTTCAGTAGTAAATTGAATTTATAAAAAAATAAAATAAAAATTTAGTATAGGGCTTGTGTTACATGAAGTCTCTATTTGTACCCCCATCCCACTCCAAATCTAGAGTTGAGAGATCTTGGAATTGCTCTGGTTCCTTCTTCCTGCTTATCATAACCTTGGAGTGTTTTTGTGATCCCCTACATTGTCTACATAAAATCTCGCTCTGCAAGGATCCTGTAACACTGAGCAAAGGTCATACCGCTTTATACTGATGACTTGCAAATCACAGAAAGAGGACATCTCAATTCAAAAAATCACTGCCGGAAACTATACTTGCGAAGGCCCCCTGCACACGGACGGAAATTCTGCTGCGGGATTTCCCGCAGAATTTCCACCCCTGGACGACTGCATAGGATTGCATTGCAAAACGCAATCCTATGCAGATGGCCGCGATTTGTACGCATGAAAATACACATGGAAAACAATTCACAGCATGCTCTATTTCTGTAAGGGTTTCGCAGAGGTCCACACAGAAATGTCTTCCCCGGCGCCCCGGCTCTGCTCTGCGCATGCGCCGGCTGGCTGGCAGCTGGCACATCAAAGAGCCGGAGCCGTGGGAGAGGTGAACGCTGCACTGGTCCCTGCAGGGGCTCGGGTCGGGTCCCGCTGCGAGAATTTTTGCAGCGGGATCCGACCTGGCCGTCTGCAGGCGGCCATACTGATACAAAAATACATCTCCTCCATATTGCAATTTGCCTGTCTGCACGCTGTTGGGAAGTGGTGTTTACACCTGCCCTTGTATTTTGTATCAGTATTTCCTTTAGTATGGCCACTTGCAGTGATTTTTTAGTAGATTTGTCCTCTTTATTTAAAATTAAAATGTATTTATTTGTAATGTTAGTGTGGGGACTATCAAGATAACAAGAAGCCTTGATGCGGGTTTACAAGCTTGCATATTTTGGCCAAAATACTAACCAATACCTTGTATGAATCAGTATTTTTGCAGAAGCAGTTTAGCTTTAAAATGCTGGGGGAGCCCCAAGATGCCAGTACTAATGGGGTTCACTTGTGAGGTGCAGGACAGTCCGCTGGGCTTTATCGTATGTGCATCTTTAATAGGCTGTAAGTCTGCATGGTGCACCACTCATATCAGTTGGCGCCCTTTGTATGCCTAATCAATGTGCAATTATACTACTAAGCTACTCCCCTCAATATGTGGTAGGCGTGTGAGTGGTTGTTCATCAGAATTTTGCACCTGTGAAATGCCCCTCCGTATAGCAATTTGCCTGCCTACATGCAGTGCAGGAGTGTAACTATAGGAGATGTGGTTGGACCCGGGTCCAGGAGCCTTAGGGGGCCCAGAAGCTTCAAGTTACACCTCTGATGCTGAGGGATGTAGTTCTATACCTGTCTTGTATCTCTGTATCAGTATGGCCACTGGGAGTGTTTTTTTATACTGATGACTTAGCAAATCGTGACAATACTCAGGTGCTCATGGTGTAAAGACTTAGAGGAAGCTGGCAGATGAATGAAGTTAGGGCCCATTCACAAGGCACAATTATTGTGTGAATAATCGTTAGATCACGTGATTTGCATGATAATTGTTAGGCTGCATCCGCACGGGCTCCAAAATCTTGCTAAAAAATCAGCGCTACAATGTGAAGCCCATGGTTTCCAATAGGCTCTTTCACATAAGAAATGTTTTGTACCGAGATTTTGTAGACCCCATTTTGTGCATACAACTCCTATGCAGACTAATGTGTTTCTATAGCAACAGACTACACACCAGCCTTGTAGTCATGTGTACTGTGTAGGTTAGAAGAAACAGAAGGGGGGAATATGTGATTTTACCAAACGTGTTTTTCAAGTGAATGCATTAAAAGGGTTTCCAGGGACTAAAGGCCCATTTAGACACAATGATTATCGTGCAAAAGATGTCTTTCGAGCGACTTTTGAGCGATAATCGTGTCATTTACATCCCAAGATGATCGCTCAAGCGTTGATCACCTTGCGCTCTGAAGGATGCAGAGAACAAGTGGGGGGGGGGGGGGTTTCTGCAGATAAGCTGTTAGAAGTGGCTTGTTCATTGCATAACAGAAGTAGTACTTGGATTGCAGATCATTGACTTGAATGGGCCAAAGCTGCAGAAAGGCACTGAGACCACTGAATGTGAAATTGCAGTGAGATTGAATTGCTATACTCGGCACTGCTGATACAAAATGTAAGGCTCTGTGCCTACTATGCGCTGAAGAAATGTTTCCTGAGTGCCGCTTCAAACAGCAGACCCCTATATATCAGATATTGATGACCTATTGATGCAGCAGAGCTTAACATGATTTTTAATGCATTATAACTTTCCATGTCAGTTTCTTTACCCTTTCAGTTACTTTACAATGACTTTAGTTGTATTAAGAACAATAGAGAACAATATCTGCAATTCTGGCATGTTTTTATTTTTAACAACATATACTGTGCAGTATTAACAAGATCTTAAATTAATTTTGAAGGCCAGTACGATTACACCATTACCAAATTTATATATGCAACTTTTCCACATTTAAAAAAAAAGTAATTTTTTTTGTATTGCTGCATTCAAAGAGCCCTAACATTTTTCATTTTTTTTGTCAACTGTGCTATGTAAGGTTTTTTCTTTTACAGGATTTGTACTTTTTAATGGGACCATTTGTTGATGCATGCAACATTTTAATTAAATTTTTAAAGACAAAATAGCCAAAATTAGCTATTTTCACCATGTTTTTTTTGCATTTTTCTGTCATGTCGTGCCCTGTGCAGGGTAAATAATATACTAACCTTTTTCTCTGGGTCATTATGAATGCAGCGATAGCACGTGTGATTTTTTTTTTTTACATTGTAAGGGCAGTTTCAGACGACCGTATATCGGCCGGTATGAATACCTGGCCGGTATACGGCGTCTCTGTCTGCAGGGGGAGGAGGCTGGAAGAGCCGAGAGCAGTGCCCTGACCTCCCGCCCCCTCTCTGCCTCCTCTCCACCCCCTCTCCGGCCCAGGGGGAGTGAAGGGGGAAGACAGCTCAGATGGAAGCATATATTGGCCGGCCATGAAAACGGAGGCAGATATACTCTCGTGTGAATAAGGCCAGAGGTTGAGCCTTATAGTCCACCATAGCTGGCAGACCATATTCTGGCCTCTTGGTGCCATAGCAACCCATTGGGACCCCGTGATCATATTGTGGGGGTCCAATGAGGAAGAGATGGAGCCCCTTCCCCCTGTCAGTATTTTCCATGCCTTGGTTGCACTGACAGGATTAAACAGCGGGGATCAGATGCTTCTTCGGTGCCCGCTGTTAGAGCAGTTGCCAGGCTGTTATCCAACAGCTGAGCACTCACTCTTCCTGGCACAGGAGACCCGTGCCAGGCTTCTGATGCAGCCGCCGTTAAAAGGCAGCAAATCAGAATAAAGCTCCTTAATGTCCGCCGTCAAAAGGCATATGGGCGGTCATTAAGGGGTTAAGATAGGTTGTTGCAGAAAGTTATTGTGGACAAGCTAAACTCTGCTGCATTGGCATCCTAACGATGACTGCTCTCACTAGAGGGTACGGGGTGAAGAGGCGTGCTGACAGTGCAAAGACATCTGAGGCGAGGGAGACCGCTGTGGCTGCTGAAATCAGCTGTGGATTTCGAGTCAAAATCCACTCCAATGATGCAGATTTTGACTCTCTTTCTTTTGCGGAAATACTGTGGATTGTGCCACGAAATTTTCCGCTGACAAAAATCCACAGCATTTCCGCTACGTACCCTATCACATTCTCATACCCCCTGATGGATGCATTTTATCATGTTTGCTAAATGACATGCTGTATACTCGCCTATTGTAGAATTCTATTATACACTTTGGATTCTTGTTTTGTAGTCAAGTCATGTTAGAATGCAAATCACATGATGTGTTTTTATGCTCCAAAAGAGACCTTGAAATTTCTATTGAAATGTTGGCAACTATGTCAAAGGACTTAACAAATTTGAGAAGCGTAAAAAAAGAAAAAGTCTTCCTAACATCAGTATTCAAAATTAATCTAAGCCTTTCAGTGGTGTGATCTTTAATCCCCCGTGAGGTAACACATTTATAGGACAGAAAGTAGACCACAGATGACGTGGGCCATCAAAACTGGAGCATCTGGAAAGGGATCTGAACATCCAACATTAAAGTGAGGAGGAGAAAGTAAATGTGATCCGTGATATTTAATTCATTGTAGCTAATGGTACAAAGTCATCCAGAGTTTAGTGGGCATATTTATACATGACGTCTTTCTTTAGATGTATACAATGTGGATATTTGCTGGTATTCAGTTTTCACTTTGCCTATGCACAAGTATTCATGGGAAATGGCAGTAAAAATCTAGATTTTCCATTGTAATTATTCATCAAAGAGCAAGACGACCTGCACTTAAAAAGGTTGTACCAAAATTACAAGTTATCCCCCATCCACAGGACTTACTCACCACTGAGACTTCCATCGATGTCGAGAACGGGCCTCCCTTATCCCCATCTGTCTATCACTATTGGGTCCCTTCTCCCCACACAGTGAGATCTAAATGAATGGAGTGTTGGCTAAGTATGTGTGGGATGGAAAAGCCTAAGCACTTACTATGTGGCTATCTCTGGCACTCCAATTGATAGTGAATGGAACGTCAGCGCACTTTTGCGACAGGTGCTCCTTTCAGTCTCCACCTCACTGTGGGGGGTGCAGTAACCCCACAGTAAGGAGGATGGGGGACATGAGTCAGTAGTAAGAGCCCCACTGATCAGCAAATTATTCCCTATGTTGTGGATAGGGGATAATTTGTAATTCTGGTACAACCCCTTTAAGGGTGAGTTCATACATCCTGGAATTGCTGTGGAATTTCAGCTGTCCAATATACAATATTATGTTAAGTGAATGGAGTTTTAACAAACAGCAGATAATATGAGTATAAGCCTGCTGCGGGTTTTCAAATTTGCAGCATGTACTATTTATTGCAGAAATGCAGCAGATTTTCACCACGTAATTCATTGTCCCTTGGCATTTGGCCCATTTGCACTCCCTGTAATCTGAACCTGTTTATAGATAGTAAATAGTGGAGCTTCTTTCATCCATGCATAGACTGATAATTTCTTTGACCTCCCAATGAAGGCACTGCAGGAAAAGGATGTATTAGGGTGCTATTACATGTACCCTAGTAGCAGTTGTTACCACTCCCATTTTACTGGCAACCACCAGGCTGCATCTACAATTGGAGGTGCAGCATGAGAATTAGCTCTATTACCCAAGCATTAACAACGCTTGTGTAATGGTGCCCTTAACAATACATCTTGGAAGTCAGGATCAACTGGACCAGCAGAGATTTCCCTTGTGACTTTAGCTTTATACTTCTATATACAATTCTAGGCATCAATAATATATGCCTTAAATTCCCCATAGCCCCATAACACTGCTTCTTTCAGTTTACAACCCTTAGGACAATATTTTTCTAGACAGTTTTATGGCTGAGTTAATCTGTATATTTATACATACGTCATGTGCTGAATAGAGAATATAACTTGGAAATATCTAAAAACACGGAAGGTCAATCACCCGTAGTGTATCTCCCCCAGCTATGTTCTGACGCATTTCTTCATTATACACTCATTCTTCGAAGAAAAATTCCTTCCCTGGAAGAAGTTGTTGGAATGGAATGAAACTTTCTCTGTGTGATTGTAACGTTGGTATAAGTAAGTAATTACAATATCAGAGCAAAAGGAGAATTTAGTACAGCAAACTGAGCACTTGACGGGAGGCTTCGGTCCCCTGTTGTACCGCCTCTAGCTTGGATACAAGATGTGATACGGGCAGGCATGGAGGCTTTAGTACCTTGCTGTACCACCTCTAGCATGGATACAAGATGTGACACAGGCAGGCATGGAGGCTCTAGTACCCCATTGTACCGCCTCTAGAATGGATAAAAGATGTGATACAGGCAGGCATGGAGGCTCTAGTACCCTTCCGTACCGCCTCTAGCTTGGATACAAGATGTGATAGGGGTGGACATTGAGGCATACAGGTTCTGTATGGTATCCTGCAGTATATTGCTCCACATTTATTGTAATTTAGCCTGTAGATCATGCAAACTCATAGGCGGTGGAAGTTGGCATCCCAAATGGTCCCATACATGTTCTATTAGCTATAAATCTGGCAACCAAGCAGTGCGACAATGTTGTGGGGACATTCCTGTGACACCCTTGCTGTGTGGGACCAAACATTATCCTGCAGGAAAATGCCTTTTGGAAATCGCCATGGCAGGAACACATGTGGCTGCAGTATATCCTGAATATAGATGAGCGAGTATACTCGCTAAAGGCAATTGCTCGAGCGAGCATTGCCTTTAGCGAGTATCTCCCCCGCTCGAGACAGAAGGTTCGGGTGCTGGCAGCGGGCACGGAGCGAGGCAGAACGGAGGGGAGATCTCTCTCTCTCTCTGCCCCCCGCTCCCTCCTGCTGACAGCCGCTACTCACCGCTCCCCCGCGCTGGCACCAGAACCTTCTGTCTCGAGCGGGGGAGATACTCGCTAAAGGCAATGCTCGCTCGGGCAATTGCCTTTAGCGAGTATACTCGCTCATCTCTAATCCTGAACATATCACTGAGCTGTCATTGTCCCTTGTACCACTACTAGGGGTGACCAATTGTCATATGCGAGGGACCACCCACTGTTCTCTTAATAAATTCCCTTTGTTCTGTCACGGGGCTGACAGCTGAGACAATGTAATCAGCGCTCCCCGGGCAGAACAGCTGTTCTGCTGAACAATGGATTTCATGCTGAACTAAAATTCATCTAAAAGTGAAAGATGGGCAAATTTACACGCAACGATTATCGTTTAAAAGATGGCTTTGAGCGAATTTTGAGTGATAATCGTTGTATTTAAATTGGCCTTTAGGAGGTTATTTGTGGAGGAATGGAGAGAAAAATGCAGGCTTCTTACAGACACTTAACCTCAGACTCAACATGGACAATTTAGACTCACTATTGCGGTGGCTGATTTCCTTCCCGCCTTCCCTGGAAAAGATCCCTCAGGGCAAGGTTGAAGAAGACTGAAGAAACTTCCGCTTTGTCCCACCATTCTCCTCTCCTGCTGACTCTTGACTCAACCCCAGGACTAGACCAGGCGCTGTCCAGGCCTGGGTTAGCCTGGGCTCTTCACTCCATGTTTCTATCTAGGCTCCAAGAATTCCTCTCTGAACTCCTTCAGTTTCTCTCCCAAGAACTCTTTTTTTCTTTTTTTCTACCCACCCCGAGCTGTCTCTCATACCATCCTCACTAGCGAATCCTGGGTTAAGTGGAAAACTCTCTATCCAATCCCAGGAGTAGACGGGGGTGATTGACAGACGACAGGGTGAATTCTGCACAGTTATACAGACAGACAAAATAGACAGAGACATCAACTGTTTAGTAACCAGACACAGTCAATACATAAAGACAAGTGTTAATACACATACGCATACATTAAGAAATAGACAAATATATACACACCACATGAGGTAACTAGATAAGTGCTGTAGCAACCCCAACTCCAGGCCACTACACATGTGCCTGGAAATGTATCAGACACAGGGGCCTGTAACAATCGTGTCACCTGTCTCTAGATGATTGATAATGAAACAATCGGAGCTGCTCGTGGTTGTCAGATGATCCTCTCTACTGGTAGTCAGTGAAGGGTGTCCTGAGCCCGCTCGCGTTATATGCATGCCCTCATGCATTCACTTGTCCCTAAACCTCCTAACAGTCTGGTCAGAACGGCCTAGGTGGTCAGAAATTCATTGATACAACCATCCAACTTCTTGTAATCCAATAATGCGCCTCCCTTCAAACTCTGTTAAGTGGGTGAAATCTATTCGATTGTGTTGTAGAGGCGTCTAGTGGTCAACAAGCTCTACACAAGCAGAAAATGAGATCCACTACACACAAGTAGCCTCTGAGAGCCCTTTTTATAGGCCAAGGGGGAACCACTTTTAGGGTCTCAGCTGGCAAGACCATTCATCTAATCCTGCCACAACATTAACCTTTGCATATCTGCCTGAGATGTAACTGCATGACGAGTTTTACAGTCAAAATCAAGCGACTCCTGTTAGGTGCTTACCTTGTTGTTTTTTACAAAGCGTGTATGTAATATATATCAAATCAATATTACAACAATTTAAGACCTTTAGTAGGATAGTTAAAAATTGGTCATTCCAGTTGTGTGGAATATGCTGACATCAGAAATTGGATGAATAGTTATAAATTATCCACTTAGGATGACTGACATTTTTACTAAGCAATGTAGTTCTTCTAACATCTTATTATTTGACTATAGGACCAAGCAAAACTTTTCCATGATTTACTTTGCCTACAGGGGGGTTTAATTTGGGGGCACTAACATATAATATTGATGAAGAGTGTCCTTGTTGTTTGTTGTAGGTAAGGCACAAGCTCAGTGGGGAATTTTTTTCAGGTTAGGAACATAGCTGTGTAAAAGGGGTCCAGTTCTTTCTGCTATTTCATTACTGTTTTACTGTTTGTACTGCATCTACTGTGTAAGGCTGGATTCACACGAACGTATATCGGCTCGGTTTTCATGCTCAGCCTGATATACGTCGTCTCTCTCTGCAGAGGGGGAGCGTGGAAGAGCCAGGAGCAGGAACTGAGCTCCCGCCCCCTCTCTGCCTCCTCTCCGCCCCTCTGCACTATTTGCAATGGGGAGAGGCAGGACGGGGGCAGGTCTAATTTCCCTCACTTAGCCCCGCCCCCATCCAGCCTCCTTTCATTGCAAATAGTGCAGAGGGGTGGAGAGGAGGCAGAGAGGGGACAGGAGCTCAGTTCCTGCTCCTGGCTCTTCCACCCCCCCCCTGCAGATGAGGACGACGTATATCGGCTCGGCATGAAAACCGAGCCGATATACGTTCGTGTGAATCCAGCCTAAGAGTGTTGTATTTTGTTGCGGCTTTCAGGGGGGCGGGTGTGAGGAGCCGCTTTCTGATTAGGAAAAAGTGAGACCAGAAACCGGAAGTAGGGTAGGTGCAGATACACTGCTAGTTAAAGCATGCATGTCGTTGGAGTCTCTCAAGTTGCAATACACAGTTCCATTGGTCCTTGCCTTGCAGGCTTGGAGTCCTAAGCCTTGGGGTGTCAAAGAGGATGCTGGGCCCAGGAGACCTCAGGGCCTTCTGCTGCCTCTTTTTCACTGCCCTCCATCTGATTATTTGTGTAATATCCATATTGGCTTGTTTGTGTAGTATCCCTGGGTATAGAGAGAGGTAGAGCCAATGTAATGGACTCAAACCCCTAGGGTATTACTTCAGGGTAATGGCTCGTGTTATCGGACCACACCGGTTCCGATCTGATGACCTCGTTGCCAGGTGCCAAATTGGTAGATATGGAAGCCTGTGATGAGATTTGCTAGCAATTATCTATCAATAGCATGAAATCACTCCATGTTATGTCAAGACACTTCTTCATGAGAACTCAATGAATTCTACTTTATTATCAACATTATCAACTCTTATACAGAAAGAAGAAGGCGGATTCAAGAGTTACTTGGTACAAAGATTAGTGTTACATAGGTGACAAAGCTGATTGATCATAAGGCTTATTGACATCTACCAAATAGTCTCAAAGCTCTTAAAGCTCGTCTCAGACATAGAAATTACTTAAGTCAGGATATTGCCGTTGCATTATACACTATTTCTGCTATAGCTGTGTGTCTCCTCTGTTAACATAGCTCAGCCTTATTTAATTTGTGTGTTGACTTCTTATCTTAAAATCCTAGTTACCGGCACTACAAAGCATAGGTTTTTGTCTTCTATTTAAGGGTCAATAGTCCAATACAAGGTAAGAAACATCCACTTATTGCATTCTAAAACTTAACACTTTATATTCCATGACATTTCCCCCTTTTGTTTCTTATCTTGTCCCAGAACAACAGTAAATATTTGAGGTACTTCAGTCCATCCTAGTGATGTCTGCCAGCCTTTATGTTACATTTCACTATTGTTCTGACACTATTATTATCATTATTCCATGACACTCATTACCCAAGCATTCGGCTGGAGTTGGGAGGGTATAGTGCATGGACCTGTCACGGTGGCACTTACCAACTCCTGGTCCCAGAGGGAGTTACCGCAGCAGAGGATAGGGTCAGTAGTCCTCAGGATGAGGGGGGTAGTAGTTTTCAGTTCGTGACGCCACCGTTCCACACACCCGCATTTATACATGGTAGGTAAATAACACTGGACAAGTGTATAGTGCCTCGGTACCCTAGGAACGTTTAGGGCCCAGAATAAATTTTACTAGTGACTTTTAAAACGGTGCAAACAATTTCAGCAGGCAGACTTTACAGTACAGACAGCATTATTCAGATACCTCACATGAAAATCAATGGCCACAATATGGCAGTAATTATCCACCTGCTCTCGTAGACTTCAGGACACATGGGTGTCAATTAAAGGGTGTACCACTCTACAGTGATCCAGGTTTCAGATGGCCGCATAGTACTTGCAAAACAAACTTCATATTGTATTTAGAGATTTGATAGACTTCTGCACTGGCTTTGCTTAAGAAAATACACAGTCAATGGAAGAAGCAGTTACTTACAAAGGCTCTCGGTTACCGGACTTTTGGGGAAAAAAATACTCAGGCTCACTCACTCCCATTCCCAGTCTCTTCTTAAAGGTGAAGTCTTTCTCTCTTCTCCATCTTCAGCAACATAAGGGCTGATAGCGCCCTCCAGCGCCTCTGTGGTAGAAAATCCTCAGATGGAAGATGGGTGCTCCTCCACAGGCAAGATGGATTGCCCTCCTAGAACCCAAATCACTCATATTTATAGATTCATCCACACCATGTCACATGACAGACTGGTATATTTACATACAGACCGAAACTTTATTATTGTTAATTCTTCACTCACTGCAGCTGTGCAACATACATATAGAAAATTGACATGACAGTTTTGCATAGTGCATCCACATGAGACAGAACATGTATGAGAATTATGGAGAAGACAAGGATGTTGTTCTAGGACACTACAGTTGTACTTGCTGTAGGTCTGTGAACCCTGGTTTCTGGGTGAAGCCTTGGCGGAGCCTGTTGCACAGAAATAGAAATTAAGAGGACTATTGAGAGACCCGCTGCACGAGTTTGGGATTTGTGACTGTCGACCTGCTAGTGGTTGGGGAGGATGAAGAACCGGAGATGGGAATTGAAGTGTTTGTTTGTTTGTGTGGGCTACCCACAGAGCTTCCAGGCTATTGCAACTAGCCAAGATTATTTCCAGATTCGGCCCCCTCCTGAGCCGGTCTGGCCAGAATTAGGGCATGGGTCCTTTCTGGCGCACCTGTCCAAGTATGCAGACAGGAAATGGGCCTGCTCGTCCCGGTCACAGAGTCCGTATTGCTGATTACCTCTCAGATGACCTCACTGGGCCTTTTGGAGGAAGGGGGAGACCCCAAGCCCGAACCCTCTGCTCTTACATTGCTTTAAAAGCAGGCAGTCTTACAACACAGGAAGCAAACCCAAAAAGAGCATCTATAGGACGACCCATTCATTTAGCTCTTGGTTTCGGTCACAGTTTCAACTTGGGAGCATGGTGATTCTTCCCTGGTTTATTGCCTGAGTAAGGTAGACTAGAACAGCTGATATAGGAATACATTCAAATGGTGGCCTACAGCAATGCCTGAATGAGTTGTTAAACTCAGGTAATCAGTATGGGTCGACACATAGTACAAAATAGGAGATGGTATGATATCCTGGGACTGCCAAGATCATCAATGGTAGCCAGCAAAGTACCAAATCGTGAGACAATGGCAAAACCAGATTCTTAAGTAGCTTCAACCACATTTTGTGTATGCACCACCAATGGATGAAATGAAGGAAAAGTCAAAGCAATCCTGGACAGAACAATATGCTTTCATTAGTCCAACAGAACAGTAATGTTCTCCATTTGACCAGGTTTCCTTTTCTTTCTGGCATTTGAACAGACAGAGTAGCATAGTTGAGTGTTTTATCTATCCTGTACAAATGCCGGAGGGGAACAGAAGCCTGATTAAACAGAGACCTTATTGGTCTCCATTTGACTAATAAAAGCCTGTAGTTCCTTCCAGGGTCCCGGTTGCATGGTATTTTCAGGGATCCAGACATAACCCCCAAATGGCAAGGCTGAGCAGGCATACTAGTGTAGTGTGAATCCAGCTTAGTCTGACAGGTAAATAGCCTTGAAGGGGTAGGTAGATACTTCATTAATCTGATTCTCTATAGCTGCTTGTAAATGAGATGATAAAATGGGAACACAGTAACAGACTAAAATAAGACCATCTTTACCAGCTCATTTCGTAACATTCAGTATAATTTAATTAGTTTCTACTGATTAAAATTTTATGTGAATCTTTGGAAAACTCCTCTAAATAATTTGTTTGGCACTACACGTTTGCTCAGTGATTACCACGGTTTCCTTAGAGCATTGATAAGATCTGCATGAAGTTTGCATGTTCTCTTTGTGGTTTGTTTCTTCCTGATGCTCTGGTTTCCTTTGATTAATTAGCTTCCTATGGATTTAGCCATAATGTGTGTATAAAGCAAGAAAATTAGATTTCTAAAGGTATTACTACAGTAGTAAGCCCAACTGAATATGTCACCAATACATAATTAATATATTTTTTTGGTTTCTTTATAGACATTTTTTTAAACCCTCAAATAAATATGGACATTCCCGTACAGTTCTCTGGTCAGGGCAGGTCCAGAATGGAAAGCAAAGTTGTCTTCAAGAAAAAACATCTTTACTTAGGCACGGCCTGTCATGATGTGATTTGGCTGGCAGTCTGGACTTTGTTAGTCTATCTGTTTAGTCTGTTTTGCCATACACCAGCCAGACAATCACCATTTCATCTGACTACCAGTGGTTTTCAAGGATGAAGAAGAAAAGAAGTATTGAAGTATGACATCACTGCAGAGGTTCCTTATGTCAGCTGTTGGGAATTCCTCAGAAGTCCTGTCGCTGCAGAAATACTTTATGTCGGCTGTTGGGAATACTTCAGGGTACCCTCTTCTCCTCCCTGTAGCATCATTCCCTGTAGCGCATGTTCTGAGTGGTTGTCAGGGAGGCAGTTTTCCTGGCCAGCCAATCATTGATAACAAGATGCTATATAATTTGACCACGCCCTGTTATGGGTGCTGGTCATTCTGCTTATGTCTGCATGCATGCCTTCCAGAGCTCTGTCTGTCTGAATCCAGTTTAGTCTGTTATATGTCTGCTGCATGCATACTATGTGGTGTTCCATCATGTTAGTTTGTCCATCAGTCTGTCTGTTAGTTCATCTGTGTGCTTGTCCATCCGTTTGTTTGTCTATGTCTGATCCACCAGTTTTTAAGGGTTCTCGGAGCTCAGGTTCATGTCTGTTTGTCCTACCTGCCTGTTGGTGGGTAATTGCCCCAGCCTCGTTCTGCTTCTTCCCCTCCATCCATTGTAGGCAGAAACCAGAGGCTTGTACTGTTAATGTGTGCTTTTTATGTCTAGTGTGCACACCCAGAATTCCCTCCATCCATAGGTGTACGGACAACTGTCTCATGTTCTGTTTGGTGTGGCAGTGTTCCCTGCGTGACTTGTACCTGTGTTCTGTTGTGCCCAATTGTCATCCAGTGATAGACTAGGTGCAGTAGGTACTAGATGCAGGGTCATCTTTATCAGGATGATCGTTCTGCTTTCAGGCAGGGGCCCACCATCGAAGCATTGAGTCCAGATCACATGAGGTAATTATCCTCCTCTACTCTTTCTTGGTCAGATCTCATCTGGAATACTGTGTCCAGTTCTCGGCACCCCAATTTAAAAAAGACATAGACAAACTGGAGCAAGTTCAGAGAAGAGTTACCAGGATGGTGAGCGGTCTGCAAATTATATCCTATGAAGAACGGTTAAAGGATCTGGGAATGTTTAGCTTGCAAAAAAGAAGGCTGAAAGGAGACTTAATAGCTATTTACAAATATCTGAAGGGCTGTCACAGTGCAGAGGGATCAGCCGTATTCTCATTTGCACAAGGAAAGACTATAAGCAATGGGATGAAACTGAAAGGGAGGAGACACAAATTAGATATTAGAAAAAACTTTCTGACAGTGAGGGTGATGAATGAGTGAAACAGCTTGCCACAGGAGGTGGTGAGTTCTACTTCAGTGTAAGTCTTTAAACAGAGGCTGGGCAGACATCTGTCTGGGATGATTTAGTGATCCCTGCATTGAGCAGGGGGTTGGACCCAATGACCCTGGAGGTCCCTTCCAACTCTACCATCCTATATCATGTTTCAGTTAGGGAAAAAATTCCAAGTCCTGTGTCTGTTCTATCTGTCTTTATCTTGTTTGGTGACATCCATACAGAGCATCGTGGTTTCATACTGCATGGACGTGCCACTGCCAAAATAGAACTATTAGATGCCATCAGAAAAGCAAGAAGAGTGAAACCAGAATCCTTGAAGAACACAGAAGAAACTAGGAGCGAACCACCAAACCCTTGAGCTAGGAATGCTGTTTGTGACAATTAATGATTTGTACATTTAGAAATGTTACCATTTATAGCTTTATAGTACAGTTTGCAAATTGTTTTGAAGATATTTCTCCATTACTAGAATTGGTGAGTTGATCTGTCAACTAAGACCCCATGTATACAGAGTCACATTCACAGAGCTTTATAGCATTGCACAAGGTCTGTATAGCTCCCTAGTATTCAGCTGTACAGCCTTATGTGATCTTGTTTTGACAACATCAGCTGCCATATCATATGCAATGGGACAAAAAAATTCTTTATGCTGCAATATAAAATTGGAGGCATGTGGAATTACGATGCATTTGAATAGGAGCCTCATTACGCCTTAACCCCTTGAGTGGCGGGTTTCTCACCACCCTGTCAGACCCACCAGGGCAGGTTTTTTAAATGAGCCAATCATTTAATTTCAACTAATTTTCCAGTCGCATTCCAAGACCTATAACTTTTTCATTCTTCCATTAACACAGCTATATGAGGGCTTGTTTTTTGTGGGACAAGTTGTAATTTTTAATGGCAACATTTTTGGGTATATATAATGTATTGCATAACTTTTGTAAAAAAATTTGTAGGGAGATTGAGAAAAAGAAAGAAACTCTGCCATTTGTTTTTTGCATCTCATTTTTACGGCGTTCAGTGTGCAGAATAAATAGTGTAATAACATTATTCTCTGAGTCAACACGATTCCGGCGATACCAAGTTTATACAGTTTTTTTTTTATATTTTGCTATTTTTGTACATTTAAAACATTTTTTTTTCTTAAAGGTTTGCTTTTGTGTCGCCACATTCCAAGAGCCGTATTCATTTTATTTTTCCATTGCCAGAGCTCTACAAGGCCTTGTTTTTTGCAGGATGAACTCTAGTCTTTATTTATCTTATTTTTGGGAATATGTGAAATTTTGATCGCTTTTTGCTCCATTTTTTCTAGGAGCAAGTTTAAGAAAATCTGTAATTCTGGTATGTTTTTATTTTTATTTTTCACTGCATTCTCTGAGCAGTATAAATATATTAAAGTCATTAAACAGGCCAGTACGATTATGCCAATACCAAATTGCAATAGTTTTTCTCATTTCGCTACTTTTTCACACTTTAAAAAAAATGTATATTTTTTGTATCGCTGCATTCAAAGACTCCTAGCATTTTAATTGTTTTATCAACGGAGCTGTGTAAGGGTTTTTATTTTGCGGGATGAGTTGTACTTTTTATTAGTACCATTTGCAACATTTTGCTCACTTTCTATCACGTTTTTTTGTATGGTGAAATGGGCTAACTTAGCTATTTTTACCATGTTTTATTATTTTTTTCCACGCCATGCACCCTGCAGATGAAATAATGTACTAACTTCCCTCTCTGGGCCATTACGAATGCAGGGATACCACATGTGTAATTTTGTTTCTAATTTATTTTTTTACAAAGTAAAGGGAGAAAGGTGGGGTTTTGGCAGGAAACTAAACTGGCACCTCCATGGACACTATCCTTCTGCTTGATCAGAGGTAGCTTACTCACGGTTGACAATGTCCGCTTTCTATTATTGACGAGATCCATGAGGTCTTTCCCAATCTGGAAATGCTCCTTTCAGTAGGGTTCGAAATAGACTCTGCGTTGCTGGTGCTCTCCTTGACTATCCACAGCTCTCCTTTGCTTAGGTTTAGACTAGGCTCAATCTTGTCCTTGTTGTTCCAATTCTTTCTCCAACTCTCTTCAATCTCTCCAACCTCTCTCACACTTTCCTTTTTGTCTTCTAACCTAACCACATCCCTGTGCTGGTATTTATAGTGCCCCTCCCAGCTAACCCTGGGGATATAGAGGGATCCCTTCTACCCAATCCCAGGAAAGCTTAAGGGTAAGACACATGAGGGTAGGTAGACTGAAGGCCCATTTAGACAGGATCAATAATGGGTAAACGATGCCCTACACTCGTCCCTGCAAGTACCCGCTCTCGTGCTTTTGCACAGGAGCAAATACCGTTGCTTCACAGCGGGGTGGCTGCAGGAAATTTCACTGCTTGCTCTCTCCTGCCCCGCTCTATTCAGTACTGACCGGTTGCTATTTACGCTCATCATTCAGGATTTTAAGCTGCATAAAGATGAGCGTTTAGTGTAGATAGCAGCCGTTCAGTACTGAATGGCCGCTATGTTAAGTGAATGGAGAGGGGCGGGGAAGAGTGAGGCAAGAAATCTTCTGCAGCTACCCCGCTGTGAAGCAACGATACTCACTCCTGTGTAAAAGCACGTGAGCAGGTAGTTGCAGGGATGAATATCATTGTTTGCTCGACATTCATCCTGTCTAAATGGGCCTTTATACATAGTCATGCACATGTTAGGTTGCAGACACACCAGACAGTGACCTAACAGTGACTCAGACATAGACAATATCCAAACAGCACCTGGTCTCCTACATTGCACAATACAGACAGGCAATAACAAATACATTTACACACACTACGGGAGGTAATTAAAGTGTTGTGGGGGCCCTTAAAGGGGTTGTCCCGAGCCAAAACCTCAAAATTTACTATTAGCCCATTCCCCCTGTCACCCCCCCGGCATAAAGCAGCCCTTTAAAGCGGTTATAAACCGCTTTCCTACTTACCGATTTGAAGAAAGAATAACTTATAAAGTTCTTCTTCCAAGATGGCGCCTGTGATGTCCCAGGGTGCGTTCCACGGTGCACCGCGCTTCCAGGAGGCTTTCATGCGCGCTCCCGAGATGCCGGTCACGTGAGCAGGTGACTGATGTCATCGGTGGAGGCGTGCACTTGTACTGAATGAAACGCCGCTCCCGTGCAGTGATAGCTCGTCTGCGCATGCGCAGACGAGCTGTATCGCACGGGCACGCTGGAGCGGCTCGTTCACAGCGGGGAGAGGACAGTCTGCGCAAGCGCGTCTAAAACAGACTGCTGAGGAAGAAATTAGACGGCACCATGGCGACGGGGACGCAGAGACAGCGCGAGGACGGAGACAAGTGAGTGAATAACTTCTGTATGGCTCATATTTAATGCACGATGTATATTACAAAGTGCATTAATATGGCCATACAGAAGTGCTTACCCCCACTTGCTTTCTCGGGACAACCCCTTTAAGTCTGGGATACTACATCAGCTGATAGCCCCAAATTCCACTCTTGTTTCACCCTTGGCAAATGGCTGATTTTGCCAGGGGCAAGTTGCATCCAGCCTTAAATTTGTCCTGCAGTGGCTGCTGTGAGCAAAATGTAGTATTACAGGACAGTCATGAACATGAATGGCTGTCCTGTAAAAAGAGGATAGCAAAAGGTCTACCAAGAGAGGAGCTGCTCTTACTGAGTGGCTCTCTGTTCTGGCAGATGGCGGTCCTGAGCCACTCGATGATGTTCATATGCCCTAATATGGTGTATGAACAGGGGATGCCATCTTAGCAAAACCCATTTAGCTCAAAGTTGAGGTGCATTTAGACTCAAAGATGATCGCTCAAAAGTATAGATGAGCGAGTATACTCGCTAAAGGCAATTGCTTGAGCGAGCATGGCCTTTAGCGAGTATCTCTCCCGCTCGAGACTGCAGATTCGGGTGCCGGCGCGCGGGAGCGGTGAGTAGCGGCTGTCAGCAGGAGGGAGCGGGGGGGAGAGAGGGAGAGAGAGATCTCCCCTCCGTTCCGCCCCGCTCTCCCCCGCAGCTCCGTGCCCACCGCCGGCATCCGAACCTGCAGTCTTGAGCGGGGGAGATACTCGCTAAAGGCAATGCTCGCTCGAGCAATTGCCTTTAGCGAGTATACTCGCTCATCTATACTCAAAAGCCATCTTTTGAGTGATAATTTTTGCATAAACTACTACTTGGTACTAATGTCTATTAGTAACAAGTAGTAGCGTGTGAGCCGCTGGGAGCTGTATCCAGCGAATACACCACCCGCTGTTCTCTGAATAAATTCCCTTTGTTCTGCCACGGGGCTGACAGCTGAGACAATGTAATCAGCTGTTATCAGTGGTCCCTGGGCAGAACACACCGTGCGGTCTGTCTTATCAACCATTCTGATGAATGATGGATTTCATGCTGAACTAAGATCCATCCTTTGGCAGAAAAGTGAAAGATGGGCACATTTACATGCAACGATTAGAGATAATTATTGTGTCTGAATGGGCCTTTAGAGAATCTCAAAATTAGTGATTATTGGACAATGACTGTAGATTCATGAATATCTAATATTCCCTTTACAAGACTTTCCAAACTACCAACAATTGGTGATTTGCAAAATCGGGCATTGAGAATCTGATGGTCATTCTCGGCAGATATTTGTAGGTCGTTCATTCCTATATTTTTGACTGGAACAGATTCCTGTTGACATGTCACAATTACTACAATCTGCAGGATTACATTCTATTCCTACAGTGCAGTATAGATTATTGCGAAGCAGATGGGATTGAAATCTATTAAATCACATGTAAAATAGCCTGTAAATCCAACCATAGTTTGTAAATCTTGTGGATATTGAGTTCAGCATTGTAAAAACTGATGACGTTCCTGGGCCCCCAGGGACCTCCAACTGCCTGATGCCTTCTGTAACACTGCTGTCCTCTTAAATGTGGGATTAGTGAGCACCTCGGGCGCCAGGACCCATCTGTGACTGCAACCTCTGCACTCCTGATAGCTATATCCCTGCATGAACCTCATAATATATTGTCTCATGAAGAATTAAAATGAGAACTGACATTATTACATACTCAGAATCTATCATTTGTTCTTTTGTGTTTATGATACTTTTAATCTGGTTGCTTGTTGGTTGGGCCCGTTGGGTAACATTACTAGTAATGCCATCTGTCCGATCTATTGCCCACCATGGAGTTATTACTGTATTTGTGGTCATGATGGAGCATTGCTGGTTTCATCTGTTTCTGCATATGTTCACATAGCAGTTACTTTATACAACACATGAGAGAACTGGGCTATATATAAGGCTTATTGTTTTATCAACCTCATTGGAGACCTGCAGATCAATTTACTCTACCAATCTCTGTATAATTGTTATATAGTGAATGATTTACCAATCCTCTAATTATCTATAGTGATGTTCCCCAGCCTGCTGCTCTCCAGCTGTTGTAAAACAACAACTCCTATCATACCCTGATAGCCACTGACTAGGTCCTCTGGGGACCTAATCATCTCTAGTAATGTGGATATGTAAGATATACTACAGAAGCATTGCGTAGGTCAGAGATATATAAATATAGTAGAGTTGAATGTATCAGTCAGCTGTTCCTTTTGTGCACTGTGATAACTCAGTAAAGTAAGATAAATGAATAAATAGCACATTTTTACATACATTTATGATAATCAAAAAAGGAGTATTACAGGTAGAAATACAAGGATAGCACATAGTCTTCTAAAACGGGAGCAGCTCTTACAGGGCATCTCTGGTCATATAGGTTGAGGATCTATGATGCAGGTCATATGAATATGGTTTGTCTTCTTGATAAAACCTCTTTAAAGCATACCTACTGGTATAGTGTTTATGCATTCATTTATACATTAGTACCTGTGAGTAAATGAATCTTTGTAATATATCTTATAAAGGTAAGGGGTGGATATAGTCTTTATTGACCTTAGTAAAGCATTTGACAAAGTATCTCATACCATACTTATTGAAAAAGTGACCAAATATGGGATCGACAAGGCAACTGTTAGGTTGATTCCCAACTGGCTGAGTGATTGTACTCAAAGAGTGGTCATAAATGGCTGCACATCCAAGTGGAAGAATGTATCAAGTGGGGTACCACAAGGCTCTGTCCTAGGCCCAGTGTTATTCAGCTTTTTTACAAATGATCTGGAGGAGGGAATTGATGGGAAACTGATCAAATTTGCTAACGACACAAAGCTAGGAGGGATAGCTAACACTAGAGAAGAGAGGTAGAGTATTCAAAAAGATCTAGAAAAGCTTGAATAGTGGGCGGCGACTAATAGAATGGTACTTAACAAGGAGAAATGCAAAGTCCTACATCTAGGCAAGAAAAAGCACATACAGAATGGGAGGAATTGGGCTAAGATGCAGCACATGTGAATAAGACTTGGGTATACTAATAGATCATAGACTGAACATGAGTCAACAATGTGATTCAGAAGCAAAAAGGCAAACACAATTCTGGGATGTATTAAGAGAAGCACAGAGTCTAGATCATGTGAGGTAATTATCCCCCTCTACTCTTCCTTAGTCAGACCTCATCTGGAATGAACTCGCCAGCTTTCGTGTGTCATGTTTGCCCTGAATGTAATGCACACTACGCTCAGGACGAACGCGAATAGCAAAAGTTTGTACGAGGTATTGGTTTGTATTTTGGCCAAGATACTTAAGCTCACAAGCCCACAACAAGGGTCCTCATTGACTCATGAGCCCCTTCTTTAACAAGACAACTTAAACCCCAGGGAGTCCTGCCTGCAAGTGGGGCGATCATTCCAATAGGGAAGGCCCCATGCTGGAACCTAGGACTCTGGCTCACCAAAGATGGTAAATGGCATACAAGCAGAACAGAACACTGTTTACACCAACAGACAAGGGAATCCCACCCAGAACCTCATGCACGCAAAACTCCAAACACTAGGGTCTGGGGAGAAGGATAAATGACCAGCTCCCTCAAGCAAGAGCGGCTGGCATTTATGTGCAGCAGACCGGTGGTGATTGGCTGGCTTGAGAACTTTACACCCAGACAGGTCAATCATCCCAAACCTTTGGAAATGTAATCCTGGAAACCCATAGAACTACAGGTCCCAGCAACTCAACCTAACAGTACCTCCCCTTTTAAAAAAGGGGGTTCTGGACCCTTAGGGCTTAAAAAAAAATAGCAACTCCTCCAACAGACACCATGTCATACAGGATTTACTCATACTGGCCTGATACAGACGCATCTATGTCATAAACGGGAGCGAGTAAACTATTGAGCACTTCTAGACAAAATCACTGCACCTTACACAAACGGCCTCAGTCACAATAGACTGTATAGAAGGAGTGCACAAAGCCAGAGGGGAATAAAGATGACAACCTCTTCTACTGACACAATGTCGTACAAGATTTATCCATACGGGCCTAGTACAGACACAAATGTGCCAAAGGCAGGGGAGGGAATAAAACAGATGAATAAATCTGTCATGTTCACTTCAAGCGTGCAATAACTGTAAATCAAAATAAAGTGAACTGCAAACGTGACTAGTTAGCAGACATCGTACAATGACTGACAAACGCCAAAACACTTACCTAAAACACCGGCACGCATATGCAGATGGAATAGCGAAAGTACATATGAGGTATTGGTTGTATTTTGGCCAAAATACTTAAGCTCACAAACCTGCGACAGGGGTCCTCGGAAATCCCTGCTCTAACAAGACAACTCAAACCCCAGGGAGTCCTGCCTGCAAGCAGGATGATCATCCCAATAGGGATGGTCCCATGCTGGAATCTAGGGGCCTCGTTCGCCATAGATGGTAAACACCATACAAACAGAACAGGACACTGTTACCACCAACAGACAATGGAATCCCACCCAAAAGTTCATGCACACAGCAACACCAAGCAAAACATGTACGACTCCAACCACAACGTTCTGGGAGGGAATGAGGAGAAAGATAAATGATCAGCACCCTCTAGCTAGAGGGGCTGGTATTTATGTGCAGCAGACCAGTGGTAATTGGCTGACTGAAGTACTCCACACCCAGCTAGCTCAAACACCCCACACCTGTGGAAGTGTGATCCTGTAAACCCATAGGAGTATAGGTCCCAGGAGCAAAATGTGACACAGTGGCAAGCTGTTCCAAACATTGATCACCTTCACTTAATTAAGAATAATGTTGTTTATATAACCATTGTTTGGGTCTATCATAGGAGCTAAATAACAAAAAATGATTCAAGACCTGGATTTGGCACCAGAAGGAAAGTAACAGTGCCCAGCAGACCTTATAGACTATAATGGGGTCCATCAAGCTTCCTTCCTGCCACCCAGCATTTTACTGGATCAAATAGTGCAGTTTGTTATGCGTATCTGCAAGCTCATTCGCGACACCTTTTTACGCATCGCGTATTTGTATGCACCTTTGCGTCTTCACTGTACTTTTTGCGCAACCAAATCGTGCACTTTTGCATGCAGAAAAAGTCCTGCAGCTATGGTCCTGCACATTGAAATGGTTAATTAGCCTAATTGGTTTCATATGTTCTACTTCCCTATACAAATGCACAGGAAAATAAAACATGCTGCGTAGCTTGTTGCATGACGGATTTGCGCCTTCAAAATATACATTTGTGAATGAACCCATTGAAATCACTGGGTTCTATTCACTGGATATTGTGTGCATAAATAAGGTCATGTGAATCCAGCCTAAGGGCTTATTCAGACGACCGTATATCGGCCGGGTATTCACGCCGGCGATATACGGCGTCTCTCTTTGCAGGGGAAGGAGGCTGGAAGAGCTGGGAGCAGTGCTCTGAGCTCCCGCGCCCTCTCTGCCTCCTCTCCGCCCCGCTGCACTATTTGCAATGAGAGGGGGCGGGATGGGGCGGGGATAAGTTCCGGGAATTAGCTCCAACCCTGTCCCGCCTCCCCTCATTGCAAATAGTGCACAGGGACGGGGAGGGGGTGTAGAGTTGGCGGTGAAGGTGTGGGAGCTCAGTGCACTGCTCCCAGCTCTTCCAGCCTCCTCCCCCTGCAGAGAGGGACGCCGTATATCGGCCGGCGTGAATACGCGGCCGATATACGGTCGTTTGAATAAACCCTAAACTGGATACTGAAAATCAGACATATTGTAGTGGAATTTTGTTTAGATGACTGTTGCGGTTGGTGGTATCCTGATTCGGGATACGATGCAGCACACAGTGTTACCAAAACATGTAAAATGTATTTGTGAACAAAGAAATGAAAATTAGCAATGTTATAATAACAAGAAAACAGTTTAGCTTTTTCCATAGATTTTCCTGCCGCTAACTATGGCTAGCTAAATCCTAGGATTATTATTAATACTCTATTCACGGTCTAAAATAACAATAATGCTTCAGGCATAATAATAAATAGTACCGGCAAACTATCAAGAATACAGTTCAAGGATCAGTCCTGTGAAATGGAAATACATAACACACTGTTTGTAGTTTACCAATTAACACTTCACGTTTTCAGATGCATTCAAATGCAGCTTAAACAGACTCCAGTAACAGTGTCTCTAAAATCTAAGACTCGACTCTTCTTACTGAAATTATCTCAGTCCACTTTCAAAAGCCCAGTTACGGAAAATCGACCGTCCAATCGCACCCTAATTTATTTTGCCCTGATCGGCGGCAGGCCTGCTGGCTTACGCTTTGACCCTAGCGGTGCATACATTTATTAGTTGGGGGCTGGCCACACTTATGTATGTTGCAGAGGAGTACTGCCTTCTACCGACTATGGCTAATCCAGAGTTGGGAGCATTCCTCAACCATGGTTTTCAGAATCCCTGTTCCAGCCCTAATGCCCTTCAGCTTGGGGAGTAGCATGATTTCTCCCGATCTCAAGTGGCTCCAGGCAGCAAGCAGTTTCCATTCTCCTTAGTCTGCAGACTGTTGCACCTTTTCCAGCAGCAGAAGCTTCCCGGCTATAGCCATCGCACATTAACCTCAGTTCCCGTTGGCAGCTACAGCAGCACCTCCAGTCCTTTACACATCTCACTGGGTTCTCTCTTCTTACAGTCCCTGCGCTTCTCTTACTTGTGGTACAGCTACAATTTCTTTTATAGTGCTGAGATCATCTCTCTCGAAAGTTCCCAGAGAGTATGCTCAGTTCCAATGTGTCAAAATTTGGTCCAAATTTTGGCACACTTGTTTTGCGCAAGTCACAATCCAACTCCATGGCAACACTTTAACCGAAAACCGATTGATCGGCCTACATACCTCAGATGGGACAGTTTTCATCCTAAACACATCAAAAAGTCCATCGTCTACAGCCAGACCATCAGATACAACCGGATCTGCTCCAACCCAACAGACAGAGAGGAACATTTGTACTATCTTAAAAGGACATTTTTAAATCAGGGCTACCATCCCACCTCAATTGATGACCAAATCACCAGTGCCACCAGGATACCTAGGAATCAGCTACTCCAATACAAGGAGAAGGAAAGAAACAATTGTGTGCCTCTAGTAGTGACCTACAATCTGCAACTAGAGGTACTAAGGAAAACCGCAAAAAAACTCCACCATACCCTACACAAGGATGACCGTCTGAAAACCCTCACCGAAGGGACAAAAGGTTTCAATTAATGGCTTATGAAAAACCCTATGAACCCTCCATGTAGCTGGCAAATCAAGTTCATTAGCAAGCGGATTTACTACCCGCGTGATGACAAAGGGACCCACGTAATGCAGCGCCAGTTTCAAAGACGGAACCTTCAATTTGAGATTTCTAGAAGACAAATATAACTTCTGTCCCATCCTGTAAGGTTCAGATACTGACAGACTCCTCCCACTACGCAACCGCATACGAGCCTCCGTTGCTTCCAGGTTCTTCTGTATTTCTTTCCGTACCCCCTGCAGCACATCTGTGGCGACATCAGCTGCAGGACAGGCAGACGGAGTAGAAATAGCTGTAAGGAAGCGAGGATGCTGACCATATACGCAAAGGAATGGAGATACCCCAGTGGAAGAACAAGTACGGTTGTTTAGTGCAAACTCTGCCAACAGCAGGAATTCTGCCCACTGATGAGCCTTTTCGCTAGCAAACAACCGTAAATATTGCACTAAATCCCGGTTCTTCTGCTCAGTTTGACCATTAGTTTGCGGGTGTGATGCTGATGAGAATGAAAGCGACGTTTACAGGTTTCTACATAGGGCTCTCCAAAATTACACAACAAACCAACTCGCGATCAGATACAATGTTCTCGGGAACTCCATGTAGACGAATGATTTCTTTTACAAAAATCTTGGAAAATTCTATCGCAGAAGGTAGTTTCTTTAACACCACAAAATGTGCCATCTTTGAGAAACGGTCTACAACAACTAGGATAGTGGTGAACTTCTGAGACTCAGGTAGATCGGTGATAAAATCTACTGATAAATGCGACCATGGACAAAAAGGCACCGGTAACGGTCTCAGAGGCCCCTCCGGACGCCGTCGCCAACTTTTACTGCGTGCACAGACAGTGCATCCCTTAACAAAGTCGCGGATCTCCCGGGACATGCCTGGCCACCAGTAGTGTCTAGTACAAAGATCCAGAGTCCCCTGAGCCCCCGGATGGCCTGCGAGAACAGATGAGTGAGACTCTTTAATGACTCTGAGACGCAAGGTCTCTGGCACAAACAATCTGCCCTCCAGCACCCCCTGAGGGAGCGTCCTGCTGACAATTTTGCAGATGAAGAACGAGATCAGATTCTACAGCTGCCACCACCACCCCAGGTGCCAAGATATTCTCGGGAGCCACTGTCTCCCTTTCCAGTGAATCGAAACTTTGTGATAGGGTGTCTGCCTTCACGTTCTTCTCCCCTGGAATATATGTAACAACGAGGTTAAACCTGGCGAAAAACAACACCCACCTGGCCTGACGAGCCGTTAGTCTCTTATCATTGGCGAGATATACTAAGTTTTTATGATCAGTATACACTGTAATGGGATGCCTTACCCCCTCAAAATGGTGACGCTACTCTTCTAGAGACCACTTAATCGCCAATAACTCACGATTACCCACGTCGTAATTACATTCTGCCGAAATGAACTTCCGCGAGAAGAACGCACATGGACTATACCCAGGTCTCCCGCTGACTTCCTGAGACAATACAGCCCCCACCCCCGCCTCAGACGCATCGACCTCAATGAAGAACGGTCGCCGTGCGTCATGCTGTACTAGCAGGCTCGGCACCAGAAGTTGGCATGGGAGAAGGGGGAGCGGGTCTGCCGGATTTCCTAGCTTTATGGGCCTGATGTTCCTCTTTTCTAGATCTCAGCCTCCTGTCTGCTTTGACCGCCAATTCCATCGCATCATTGAGTGTCACCGGAGCGGGATGAGAAATGAGTAGATCCTTGACAGTGTCAGAAAGACCCAACAACAACACATCTTTAAGGGCGCTATCATTCCAAGAGGTTTCACCTGCATACAGTCTAAATTTAGAGCAATAGTCCTTTACCCACTGCTGCCCCTGATGTAGAGACATGAGATGAGATACCGCCAACCCCGCACGGTCCGGCTCATCAAAAATACCTCCAAGTTCCTGAAAAAACAAATCAACTGACAACAGGCAAGCCGAACTCTCGGGTAAGTAGTAGGCCCAAGTATGGACATAATCAATCCAACTTTCTGAGATTCTGAGCCAGAGGAGTGGGGCTGCATCCGAAAATACAATCTACATGTCTGCTGAAAAACAAAAAACTTGCTCCTCTCTCCTGAAAATACCTCAAGAAGAGGACACTTGGGCTTGGGAATAGAAGGGGCGTTAGAAACATGCACTAACTCCTGCTGCTCCTGGGCCACCATACGACCGGACAGGTCTTGGATCACGACCACTAAATCCTGCAACTGACTTGCGAGGGTACTCATGGCCTCCATTGGAGAGCAATTTTAAGGGACAGTTATGTTATGGTATACTACCCTTGATACGCCAGCCCGGGTGCCCTAGATCTCACCCACAACCCCTGTCCCTGCCTGCTTGCCTCCACTCCTGGCTAACCCCAGGTGGGCAACTTGGCGGCGGTCCCTACTCTCACTAGGGACCGAAAAGGGACGCTAGTGTACCTGGATGGAAAGGGTAGAATACCAACAGAAAAGGCAGATGTAATTAACCAACACGAACAATAATAAGCAGAACTGAGGCAGATGGAAAAACTTGGCGGACAATATGACAGAGGCAGGAGACCAACAGAGGCAGACTAGGTAGCACACTGAGGGAAACCAATAACTGGCAGTGATTGCAAGTCTCTGCCCGACCTTTAAACAAAAGCCTCCGCTCAGGGGAGGGGAGAGGGAGACAACTCCTAACAGAACATAATAAAAGGGAGCTCATGCATGGCAGCTGCACTTACAGGTGCGCGCGCCTAGCGCCACACACCACCAGCACCACGCCGCCCACACCAGCCAGGCACCAACGCCCCCGGCCGCTGGACAACAAGCCGGGGGGACGCGTCCCGACCGCGGGACCCACACCGCCGCCCCAGGAGGACTGCATGGTAACAGGTCACATAAAATTGTGACAAGTGAAATGCAAAGATTACAAAAATAAGGCTATTTCTCTGAGTTCCATCAGTAATAAAGAACATAAACAAGCTATAGTATGGCATAACTGTCGTGGGGTATGGTGCGAGACACGGGTTTCAGGATATAATGAAGCCAATGGAATAACAAGGATAGAGAGAATTTATTACAGAACATAAAAATGTAGTGACTGCTGGTTTGAGAGTAAATAAGGAATAGCAGTAAACAAACAACTTAACTGTCGCTCTATGGTAACTTAATGGTATCTGCACTCACTCGGTTCTATGAACAATATTCACTAAAGCTGTAAAAGAACAACGTTGTTTGAAACACAACATTTAACAATATCTTTCAAGGGCTTTGTTCTATAACACTAAACTATATGGTTCACAGGTTACAATATGCAGCTTCCCAGTGAAAAGTTAACACTCCTCAGTTACCAGTATGATTAATTGTACTCCACATCCTTACTCTTAGGGCTCACATTGATATATCCCATTTGGTCTCTGTCCATGGCCTGCAAGCAATACCCCTTTAAATGTTACTTGCTGCAGTGAGTCTAGCTCTACACAGCAGGCCTCTTACACTCATTCAGTCCATATGAGTGTGCACACCCACAACCCTGATGGAGGTCAATCTCACTTACAGTTAGTCACTTCTTCCAGTGTCCTCTGTGGATGATCTCCGCCAGCTTTATTCAGTTCTGCACTGTTCCTCCGCAGACCACACTAAGCCACTGTCTTTCCTGCAACTTGTAACCTCCTAGCAGCATATTCACACAGTCACACAGTTTGGTCTGGGCAGCATCCCAGGTCTCTTTCTTTTTCCTGATGACTAAGCTTCCTCTTCTCCTGGAGATGTAGCCTGCTGTCTGCCTCCAGGCCGCAACCAGACTCTGCAGGACTCAATGTCTCTGGTCTCTCTTCCAGACAGCACCTCTCACTACAGCTCACACTTCCTGGACTGCTGCTATGATGCAGTTACTAAGTCTCATATCTTTTAGGGCTGCCAGTGACTTAGGACATGTGGAGATGGCGGTCTCAAATTGGTACTTCTCCACTATCTCCTATGCTTAGGAGCTCAATTGTGGGCTCATGACACTATAGAGGCTGTGTTAACTGCTTGTGGGTAGCCCCTTACATAACATTAGAACTCCAGTCTCTTATCCCATAAGGGTTCCTCCACTCCTTGCAGGCCATCAATGTTAATCCCAGAGTAACCCTTTTTAGGTAAGTTATGTATATACTCAAAGTTTCATGAACCTTACATTCAGGGCCATGAACCTTTGCAGCCGGGAGCTTCAATAACATTTCTTTTTGGTCAGTCTTCTACCCAGGGTAGGAAAATGTTGCTTCCTTTTTGGGTCCATATGTTAACGACTCACCCCAAAGAGTTAAATATGCCTTAGAGATTAACTTGAAAAATGTACCAACATTTGGCACAACAGAGCTGAACATGCTCAGTGGACATATAAAAAGGGGCAATTTCTGCTGCATCAGAGAGTGATAAGCTGCTGGGTGTGCTGGAACTGCTGGAGAAAAAAATTATAAATGCTTAGAACTGACAGAGGACCATCACCATTGAAAAGGAGCCCGAGCATGGAGCTGAGAGTAGAGCTCCCAACTCTGTACCACGCTGACGGATTGCTTGGGGGTGGTAGGAGTGGCAACAAACCATAGGTGGGACTTGTCTCACCAAAAACCTAAAGTGTGCTCACCAACAAGGCGAGGGACAGCTAGCTAGCAAGCCTGCTTTAGGAAATTGAGTTTACACTAACTGTTGGCAAGTTTCTGGTGCTTGAGCCCATGTTCTCTGACTAGATATTTATTGGCAAGCAAAGAGAAAAATGTTACCTAGGGTATTGTAGTCGCTCAGAGTTAACGGGGCCCCTTCATAATGTTAAGTGTTTGTCTTGTGCCTTTGTATTGTCAGTGTCTTCTATGTTGTATGCATTTGATGTGTATTGCACCTCTGCGGTACTGAATGGGTTAACGTTTGAGTTATGTCTGGGAATTGAATCTTGTTGTATGTCACATGACTGTGTTTCATATATATCTTGGTGAGGATGCTAGAGAGAGGAGAGAGTTGACACTTCAGTTTGAAGTCTTGGAGTCTTGCAAGAGTCTAGCAGGAGTCTGCGAGTTAGTTGGAGAAGCCTAAGTCAGTGGAGCCTGTCTTGAGGAGAAAAGCAACTTTTATTGAGTAGGAGAAAGTGTGCCTCGTCTTACAAGGATTCCCAGGATTGATGAGGCTGAGCGATGGCCTGATGTCTGCCCTGGGCCCAATTCACCCAGGCCACCTCAGTACTAGTATGGAGTAGTAAGAGAGAGAGAGAGGAGCCGGTATGCAACGCTAAATGCAACTTCCAAGAGAGAGGGAAGAGAGTCGATGGTAGCAGAACCCCAGAGATAACTGGGACTGTGGCTTCTTCTGTCATCCTGTGAATCCTATCACACCACTATTCGTATGGCCCCTGTGTTTGGCTGGCAGCTGTAATGTTCATGGACTATTAAAGAATTATTCAAGTAAAAGAGCTCTACCGACCGTTCCCGGTTTTGCTCAGAAAGTTACCCCTGTGTGTGTGGACTCTTTATTACAACTTTGGGATTCACCGCAGAGGATGGAACGGTGGCGTCACCCGTGACAACAAGAACCGTAACGTAAATTGCGGATTGGGTTTTCTCTGTGAAACTCCCCCAGCAGTAACTTGGCCCCATTCTACCCCCAGGGGAGGAGATGGTAGGCCTTATCTACCCCGCTATTTCCTTAGCTGTGGGCCTGCTTCTCAGATGCTTTAGTATCAAACTAGCTTTAAAATGACATTATGAATGTATACCGTAATCTGCATTTCAAATAGATTGTATTGGACCTTCAAAGGGAAGCTGTGTATTATATACCGTAATCTGTATTTCTCTGAGATGGTACAGTTATTAGCCGAGTGTTACTGATATTGCTGTCAAGGTATTATTATTACAATATTTTTTTCTTTGATAGCACCTAGGTATCATTCTATAGTTCATTTTTTATTCTGTGTTCTTAAAGAGACCCTGCAACCATTTTTTTACATCCCTCAAATCACAGTGATATGTGTGCTGTCTGAATCTGTGCCGTAGTTTTGGAGAAAGTTACATTTAATCAGTGGCAGCACCAAGGGCATAGCTAACGGCTTCAGGGCCTGGGTGCAAACATTCAGCTTGGGCCTCCCCCATAACTGTGCTTGATGACTGCTGGCTGTGGTCTGCTCAGAGCTTAGGAGACCCACCCATTTTACACTTGCAACCACGGAAAGATTAGGGACATGAGCTCTAAAACTGATCCATCACCTCCCTCCACCAGAAAGAAAATAGATACACATCCTTATCTATCTATCTATCTATCTATCTATCTATCTATCTATCTATCTATCTATCTATCTATCTATCTATCATCTCAGAGGTAGCATATCTAATACACATCATTTACAACAGTGGGAATGGACTGTTTTCACATCTGCACTTGTGGGTTCCGTTTTCCTGCTCTGTTATAGGAGCAAATGGATCTGACTTATGATGGCACCAAACAGCACTGAATTGACCCCACTGACTTCTTAACGGAATCCATTCACACCAGTACTCGAACCTAGACCATGCAGCCTGCAGTCACCTCACCTGTATCCATATCCAAACCATAAAGCCTGCAGTCATCTACACCTGTATCCACGCCTAAACAATACAGTCTGCAGTCATCCGTACTTGCAACCTCACATAACCCATACAGCCTGTAGTCATCTGTACCTTTACCCATACCTAAACTATACAGATTGCAGACACCTGTACCCGTATCTAAACCATACAGCCTGCAGTCCTCTGCACCTGTACCCATACCTAAACCATACAGCCTGTAATCATCTGTACCTGTACCCATACCTAAACCATACTGCTTGCAGTCATCTGCACCTGTACCCATACCTAAACCGTACAGCCTGTAGTCATCTGTACCTGTACCCATACCTAAACCATACTGCGTGCAGTCATCTGCACATGAACCCATACCTAAAGCATACAGCCTGCAGTCATCTGTACCTGTACCTACACCTAAACCATACAGCCTGCAGTCATCTGTACCTATACCTATGCCATAAAGCCTGCAGTCAACTGCACCTTTACCTAAACCATACAGCCTGCAGTCACCTGCACCTGTATCTAAACCATACAGCCTGCAGTCATCTGCACCTGTACCCACACCTAGACTATACAGCCTGCAGTCATCTGTACCTGTAACCACACATAAACCATACAGCCTGCAGTCATCTGTAACCATACCTAAACCATACAGCCTGTAGTCCTCTGTACCTGTACCTACACTTAAACAATACAGCCTGCAGTCATCTGTACCTGCACCTACACTTAAACCATGCAGCCTGCAGTCATATGTACCCATACCTATACCATAAGGCCTACAGTCATCTGCTCCTGTACCCACACCTAATCAATATAGCCTGCAGTCATCTGTAACCATACCTAAACCATACAGCCTGCAGTCATCTGTAACCGGGGGCGTAAATATAGAGGCTGCAGGGGATGCGGTTGCACCCGGGCCGAGGGGCCTTAGGGGGCACATAAGGCCTCTCTTCTCCATATAGGGAGCCCAGTACTATGAATAAAGCATTATAGTTGGGGGCCCTGTTACAGATTTTTCATTAGGGCCCAGAAGCTTTAAGTTACCATACAGCCTGCAGTCATCTGTAACCATACCTAAACCATACAGCCTGCAGTCACCTACACCTGTACCCATACCTAAAGCATACAGCCTGCAGTCATCTGCACCTGTACCCATATCTAAACCATACAGCCTGAAGTCTTCTGTACCTGTACTTACACCTCAACCATACAGCCTGCAGTCACCTGTACCTGTAACCACACCTAAACCATACAGCCTGCAGTCTTCAATATCCATACCTATACAATACAGCTTACAGTCATCTGCACCTGTACCTAAACCATACAGCCTGCAGTCACATGTACCCGTACCCAAACCATACTGCCTGCTGTCATTTGCACCTGTACCTACATCTAGATTATACAGCCTTAAGTCAACCTGCACCTGTATCTATACCTAAAGCACGCGGCCTGCATACATCACCTGTTCCCATATCTAAACCATACAACCTGCAGTCATCTGTACCTACATCTAGATTATATAGCCTTAAATCATCTGCACCTATACCCAAACTCAGGGGAGTAGCTAAAGGCTTATGCGCCCAGGCGCAAAAGTTTATCTTGAGGACCCTCAACTTCTCTTACCCCTTAATGCAGAGGTGTAACTTGAAGCTCCTCGAACCCCAATGCAAAATCTGTAACAGGGCCCCCAAACTATAATGCTTTATTCATAGTACTAGGTTCCTTATATGGAGAAGAGAGGCCTTATGAGCCAACTAAGGCTCCTGGACCCAGGTGCAACCACATACCCTATAGTTATGCCAGAGCCCAAACCTAAACCATACAGCCTGCAGTCACCTACACCTGTACCTATACCTATACCATACAGCCTGCAGCCATCTGTACCTGTACTTATACTTAACCCAACCACACAGCCTGCAGACATCTGCACATGTACCCATACCTAAATCATACAGCCTGCAGTCATCTGCAGCTGTAACCATACTTAAACCATGCAGGCTTTCATGAAACAAGCTGCATCAGGGGTACTAAAGGCACAATACTCACATATTAAAAATGTTTCTTCTGTATATCAGGTTATGTATACTCAATAAAGAAGAAACATTTTTAATATGTGAGTATTGTGCCTTTGGACCACAAATCCAGATCCATTTTTGAGCCTGCATTCCTTACCCGATATAAGAAGCCTCCCCTCAGATCCTGAGGTACGTTTAAGTGCTGCTACCATTGTTTGCTTCATTTAAACCATGCGGGCTGTAAAACACATTTACATACTTGATCTAGGTTCTTGGCATAAGCTTTCCAAACATGACTCATTTCCTGGGCTAAATGAACATTTGTTTGCAACCTCTTATGTATGGCCCATATCAGTGTAACGTCCCGAAGCGACCGAGACACAAGGCAAATGCTGAGGAGCTCGTGGGGTAGAGATGGCACTTGTCACGGTGGCTCTACCAAACTCCTCCCCAGAGGGACACGCATAGGCTTAGTCAAGGTGCCGCTAGGCCTCTTCCAGGCAACGCTGGGACAGCGGTTACCTGAATAATGGTGTGGGGGACCTGAAGAGTTGTCGCACTAATGCCACTGTTCCTTTACCCTGTTGGATATCTGATGGGATAATAAGAAAGTCCAAACACAGTTGAATTAGAAACTTTAATCACTAGGAACTTTGCTTTTCCACCTGAAAACTTCACACACCAGTGCACGAAAAGAACAGTTCAAAGAGGTCAAGGAGGAGAACACAGGATGACACCAGGCCTTCAGTCTACGTTATCTGTATGACTCCACTTCTGAACACACACACTCCAGGACACAGGATGACACCAGGCCTACAGTCTAAATTATTTGTATGACTCCACTCCTGGACACACACACTCTGGTACACAGGATAACAGCGGGCCTACAGTCTTAGTTATCTGTATGACTCTGCTCCTGGACACACACACCCTTCGGGACACAGGATGACATTGGGCCTACAGCCTGAGTTATCTGTATGACTCCGCTCCTGCACACACACACCGGAGGAGATGACACTCCACTGACACTCACTTGCAGTTGGATACTTGAACACTGCACAGTGGTCCTTCGCTCACTCTCACTTAAGGTAGGGGTCCTGGAGTTGGAACATCAGGGTACCTCTCCTCTGCTTCCATTCTTCACCACATGTGGGTTGAAGGTACCCCCATGTGGCCGGCACTCTCCCTCCTCACTCTACCATTGAAGAAAAGGATCTCCAAAGACAGATAGCCAGAAGAGACTCTCACCTTTTGGCTTGCACTCTTATTTATCTCCTACATACCCACGTGACATGATAATTCGTTATAATTTCCAGACATATCCCAGACATTCATAGACATTAACCTCTTACATGCTGCAGCTGTGCAATACACATAACTAAAGACAAGACAATCTGCACAGTGCATGCACAGTGAAGAACTGACATGTATGACAGTTATGGAGGGGCCAGATATATGTACTTCGAGCCACTACATCAGTATAGGAAGATGTATAACTTATATTTATTTATTTATATATATATATATATATATATAATTCTATACAGGAGATACCCAGGTTATGCCAGCATGGTCCATGTCACTATATACAAGGATATGAATGACTTACAGCAGCAGTACATATATAATTATATTCAGGAGATACCCAGGTTATGCCAACATGCTCTATATCACTATATGCAGGGAGAGTCGTGGACTTAGCAGCAGCGTGCCATTGATTGACAGCTCTTTGCCTATTACTGTGCATAGAGAGAGAGATGCCAATCATTGGCTGGAGGGCAGGGTGGGTGTGGCTAGACTGCAGCTCATAAATATGCAGACTACTTCTGAGTCTGGCTGCTACTAATAAAATGCAGGTTTCTCCAAGACTACTGCACAGATCTGCATCATTGTAATCAGTGTGACAGGCACTACATTATGGCGCTCTCAGAGAGGGCTGCAAAACATGGTGACAGATTCCCTTCAAGTAAATATTGTACATTTTGGTTACTCCCTCTGCTGTATTGTATCCTGAAATCCTGCATGGTTACACTTCTCCTGCACACGTACACATTGTAAAGCTGCGCCATGTTCTTCTTTCTCATAAATTCCATTTGAATGATTGTGGACCTTTGTAGAAAGCACACCTTGCACTTAGAGCAGTAGTTGACATTTGCAAATCTCCTTCACTCTTAGTTGATTAGGATCCCTGTTACAGTTAAGAAACTGCTGAGTGTGTCTCAAATCGCATTTCAAGATCTGAACTATCTCACGATTCAGATGCAGAGTGAATAATTTCGCCCTTGGTGGCGGATCGTTTTAATTAACTAGTGTATTCTGACATTGGTTACTTAATTAAACTGGGGTAATTAATTTTAGAAAGTGAAAGATCTCTCTACGTCAGCACAAGCTATTCCCCAGACCCAGAATTCCAACGCCAACATAAATAAAGAGACGGCACAAAGAAAAAGTGGTTTATCCAAGAGGGCACATGTACGGTTACCATACGGTTTTAGTCCTTGGGCAGCAATTGATTTCAGCAATCTCAGAAATTAAACGCAATGTTAATTAGAACATCATATACTCTCATGATTTCAATAAAGGTCTACTAGCCGCCCATCCATCGCCATCTAGCACAATTTTTTCTTTAGGCTCCCTTTCTGCTTTCCTGCTATGCTAACACTGATGTGCCTTGTGCCCCCTGCGGAAAATATAGTTTGGAGCCTTTCCTATGTTCTTCTAATTACCTGTAAGCAACAGTACAGGAGCCTTTGAACTGACACACGTTGCCTTTGGGAACCGCCATGGTTAATTAGAAACTCTGCATCAAAAAGCAAGAAAAACGAGAAAAGCTGCTTGTACTTTAAAAAACCTTAAAAAAATAGTGCAAAGGTAATTTAGCTTATCTTCTATTACGTCTCAAGGAACCCCTTCAGCTTCGTGATTCATACTGACAGCTAAATGAAAACACATTTTCATGCTGCTTGTAAGAGGTAAGAAGATTTGGTGTCTGGGCAGTGAGGAGACACTACTGGTTTTGTAGAAGATTACTTTCCCTGTCTTTAAGGTGGCATATTTGGATGGTAGAACAATTGGAAATCTGTGTTGATTCCCCTTTTCTTGAGCTGTGGTACGAAGAAGACACCCTTGCTGTATCCAGATGACAGCTTGCTTTATTAAGGAATGTTGTCACTTTAGCCAGAGGGTGGTGCAAGGAGCAGGCGGCATCACAGCTTGGATTGTGCTATATTCTTCCACAGCAGCTTCTAGGGAAAGCAGGTTGTAATCAGAGATGCTGGATTCCACATGCTCTGCCTGCTCCTGCAATGGACTGCAGCAGATAGCAGGGACTTTGGCAAATGCCAGCCAAGGAGGCCAATAAACTGTATTGAAAGGTGGCCGGACTAGAAAAGATGGACGTGCCCGCAGACCTGGAAGAGGAGATCAGTCTGCAGGATAACAATTCCCAGATTTATCACAACTTTTCTTCCTTCGGTAGGTAGTTGCATGGATGGATTGTATTGCAGCCTATGTTGCTTATCCAATGCCTATATCTGTATTCTACAGGAGCTAAACGTTCATAGATGGGTTATGTATTTTTCCAGTTCTCTATTATTTCTGGTCCAAATAGAATTCTGCACAATACAAAATTGCTGATTTTACATGACGTGTGAGGCTTTGCAAGGCAGTGCAGCTGAGTTAGCCAAATGTAGTAGAGATGAGTTCAATGTTTGTTACAACTCATTATGATATCTTGTGTTTTGACATAGGAATGCATGTAAAACCGTAAGTATTTTCTTAGCAAATGACAGCTCAGTGTGATCTTACACTATAGAAGGAGTGTTCATTCAACTATATATATGCCAGCAGAGCTCACAATTTAATTTCCATGCTACAAACATACGCATACTAGGACCAATTTAGGAAGAACTATATTAACCAGTTAGTAATATTCGGGGGTAAGCCTTAAGTGTCTATATAACATACAAATTGGAATATATATCATATTGTTTGTATACCCTATTCCTCTCTATTCTCTGAATCACCTACCCATATTACTAAATGTTATGTTTAGTATTAATGAACTTGCACATTGACATAACCCATTATTTTCAATGGGTTAATTCACATAAGCATTTTTTTTCTTTGCTCGCACCGATAATGTGAGATTGAAAATTTGCAGCATGTCTTATTTTCATGCAAGTCTCACAGGAGAATGGGACTTATAATGTGCAGTATCCCCCAAATCGCACAGCACACGGATGGGGTGTCTGTATGATGTGCAATGTGAGTTGCGCCCGTGATCCCGCTCTCAGCTGTGTAAATACGGTTAGTCAGACTATTCAGTGCTTAAATGTCTCAGTTGACCAAGGACAATGACTGAGGGGACATGTACATAGTGTATTTACACGTGATTACTGCTATGTTGACAAAAGTATTGGGACACTTACCAAATCCTATGCTGTCAAGCAAAGGGGACATGCAAATCGAATGTGGGAGCAATAGGCATAAAGAAGAGTATCACACAGGCGTATTCCAGTATAGAAACCATCAGAATCCCAGGAGGTGTAGAGTTGACAGTCTTCCAACGGGATATGGTAGTGGGATGTCACCTGAGCAACCAATCAGTAAGGGACATCGCAGCGCTCTTGGACCTTCCAAAGTCCAGTGTTGGCAATGTTGTTCAGAAATGGAAAACATCTAGTGTTTGCAGTGCAGCCACGTTTGCGGAGACCTTATAAACTGTCAGAGTGTGGACAACAAAGCCTTGTACGAGCTTTGAAGGCATCATGCACATCATCTGCCAAAGCACTCACTCAGGATGTCTTAGAGACCATTGGGACATCCATTAGCACCAGAATCATTCATGGGAAACTGCGTGCAAAGGGAGTACCAAGGACGAACAGCTGCACACAAGCCCAACATCACAGCAGTGAATGCACAGAGGTTCCTGCTATGGTGTTTGAAGAGTCGTTCTTGGACTGTAAATGAGTTGAAGAAAATGTTTTGGACAGCTAAATTCAAGTACACCATCTTCCGATCGGATGGCTGCACTTGAGTGTGCCGGTTGCCTGGAGAGCGGTTCCTATGTGACTGCATTCACCCAACAGTGAAGTTTGGAGGAGGTTCTGTTATGGTGTGGGGGAGTTTCTGCTGAGAAGGACTAGGGCCATTGGTTATAATGAAGTCCACCCTCAACCCCAATGGGTACAGAGACATTCTGGACAATGTGGCATTACCTACCCTTTGACAATATTTTGGTGCAGCTCTGTGTCTTTACCAACATGACTGAGCACCATGTCATACATCACGCAGTGTTGAGGCTTGGTTTGAGGAGCAGAATATCTACAAACTTTATTGGGCAGCCCAAAGTCTGGATCTCAATCCCAGCGAGCGCCTCTGGAAAGAACTAGAAAGAATACCATATCCGTGAACACCCGACACACCCATCATCCCCCACATCACTGTCTGAAGCTCTCCTCGAGGAATGGAGGCAAATCCCTCCACACATTTGGTGGAAAGCAGCCTGAGGGGCCAAAGCATCCCAACACCGTATTGAAAAATATGAACAAAATTGAATTATATCGCCTTCTATGTATGTCCAAATACCTATGTAAATATAGTGTACATCCGAATGGAGCAGAAAGAGACAGTGCTATCCTGAGCAGCATGTCAGGGTTATCATTTGGGATTGCCTCTTGTAACTCCCCCCAGCTAGAAATGAGAATGTGAATTGCTACGTGTATTTTCATTAATCTGTTCTGAAATGTAGAATCACATTCTCTATTTGGAATCCAAATAACAAGATGAAAGGTTCTCCTTCAAGAGCAAATCTCATTTTCTGAAGATTGCTAATGCAAGTGCATTGGAAACTCAAGTGCTGTATGTAAGCATTTAAATGTGAATATGAGAGAACTGAGCCCTTGATTTCTTATGGATAGCAGTGTTATTAAAGAGGACCTGTCACCTTTCTTGACATACAATACTTATAATCTTTATCAAAAAGCAATTCTGGAGTATCTTTTTTTTTACAATTCTGTATTGGGCTGTTCCTCAGTTATTCTTCCTGAAAATTCATGAGTAAACTGACATCTGGGTGTTGCCAATTGTGGTGTGCCCCTGCATAATCTGAGACTGTCCAATCAGTGCTGACTGTGTAGAGATGCTCCTCTTTGACAAGGAGAATGGTAACACTAGGTTCTCAATTTATTCATAGGAGGAATAATGAGAACACAGAACAGTCATGAAAAAGATGATCCAAAATTCTTATTGCATGGGAATTACAGCTACAACCCCTACTTGCGAATAGCTTCAGTTCCATGAGCCTTTTCGCGAGTACATTTGTTCCTATGTCCGAACAAATGTTGTATGGAGGGGATCACGGGTGGATGTCGCTCCATACAACATCAGGTGCAGGCTGTTATTGCAGCTGGCACCCGGCGGCAGCAGTTTCAATAAGCTATATAAAGTGTTAACAGTTCCGTGAGTGGCACGGATTGTCGGAACTGCTGCCGCCGGGTGTCCGCTGTAAGAACAGTCTGCACCTGACGTTCAGAGGTCCTGTACAGTGTCCTGCGATAAGATCGTGGGACGCTGTGTGGTTGCTAGGAAGTCGAGGGCCTTCTGAAAGGCCCCAGGGCTGCCCATGCAGAGCGTCTATCAAGCGCATGGCTTGATAGGTGCTCTGCATAGGCAGCCCTAGGGCCTTTCAGGAGGTCCCCGGCTGCCTAGCAACCACACAGCGTCCCACGATCTGATCGGACAGGCTTGATAGAAGCCTGCCCGATGCCTGCACAGTATGATGCAATGCCATAGCATTACATCATACTGTGCAGAACAGATTGTTCGCAACTTGTGAAGTTCGTAACTCGAACGTTCACAAGTAGGGGACTATCTGTACAAGTATTTATTAAAACATATGTGACAGGAGAGCTGACAGGTCCTCTTTAATAAAGACTTTGATGGTTAAAGGGATTAGTCCTCTTTTGCTGGCATTTTCTGAATGCCATATAAATTGTTGACAACAAATACTGTCAGCATAGGATGTTAGAAAGGTATTCCAGAGACTGGATATTTTTTCAAATTTTCACCCATCTGCTGGATGCACAAAATCGGATTGATTGGTGGGGCTCCGATAGCCCAGACCTCCACCAATTCCGATAATGGGGAGTCCTGTTTCCGCATTCCTCCTCAATTCTGGGTGATGCTACAGTGATGTTATTGAATGGAGCGCTGGCTGTGCATGTGTGCCCACCACTCCACTCATTTCATTAGGGCTGATGGAAATAGCCGAGTGCTTTGTACCACTGAGAATTAATGGAGCAGCACTGTGCATGCGCAATCGTCACTCCATTCAATCTCCTCCTCACTGCAGGGGCCACAGCAAGAAGGACGGGAGAGACCAGTGGATGGGAGAAAACTTGAAAAAATGTCCAGTCTCTGAAATACTCCTTTAATAAGGGGATGATTGTTGTGATACACGAGGAGCAACTGTCACTTTGTCGCCATATGTTAACAACACATAGAAAAGTTTTTTGTGATATAGTTAGGCCGGACTTACACAAACATATGGTCACAGTGTATTATACGGGCAAGCTTTGCGCACTTAATATGCTGTACCAATCACCCATAGGCTCCCATGTTGCCGCTCACATAAACTGCGCAAAATACATGCCAAGATAGTGCAGTAAGTACACGTCATTGCGCACTTGCTGCATGCTCGTGCTCATGTCTCTCGCGTGTGGTACACCATGAATTATGGCTGTGTGAGCCTGGCCTTATAGTGAGGAGTTACTGGAAGTGCAATGCGAAAGTCTCAGTGGAAAAAAATGTCTGAAAAAATAACAACAAAATACATTTTTGGACAGTACTCATTTATTTTAGTGTCATGCCTATGTAAGTGCCAGACATAAATTAGCAGTGGCATTGCTCAAAGGGGTTGCAAGGGATGGGGCCTGGGGACCTGTGTTAGGTGTCAGGGAGGGGTACCAATAAACCAATCTATCTTGACTACGGTATTTAGATATAAGGCTAGAGCAACAAACTGAATCTTTGTCAAGTGAACTAGATACTAACTAAATACTAACTATGACTTTGAAGTTGTGAGAACTGGAGCATTTAATATACCTTCAAATTAAAGGAAGTCTGTAAGTGACTTTTAGCCCTATAAATTAAAGGAGATGTCCCGCGCCGAAACGGGTTTTTTTTTTTTTAAACCCCCCCCCCCGTTCGGCGCGAGACAACCCCGATGCAGGGGTTAAAAAAACCACCCGCACAGCGCTTACCTGAATCCCGGCGGTCCGGTGACTTCAATACTTACCGCTGAAGATGGCCGCCGGGATCTTCTACCTTCGTGGACCGCAGCTCTTCTGTGCGGTCCACTGCCGATTCCAGCCTCCTGATTGGCTGGAATCGGCACGTGACGGGGCGGAGCTACACGGAGCCGCTCTCTGGCACGAGCGGCTCCATAGAAGACTGCTGAAGACCCGGACTGCGCAAGCGCGGCTAATTTGGCCATCGGAGGCCAAAAATTAGTCGGCTCCATGGGAACGAGGACGCTAGCAACGGAGCAGGTAAGTAAAAAACTTTTTATAACTTCTGTATGGCTCATAATTAATGCACAATGTACATTACAAAGTGCATTATTATGGCCATACAGAAGTGTATAGACCCACTTGCTGCCTCGGGACATCTCCTTTAAGCTTATGGGCTGAAAGTAGGTGGCCTGCTGAATCCGGTGATGTAAGTTTAAAATTTACCCTTCCTGTCATTCCCCCGATGTCATCCCTGAAAGCAGCCGCTCAGTGCATTGAGTGGCACACTAAGTAGTCCGTCCATTCTAAGTTTATAATGGGTGGACTTCTTAGCAGCATCACTCAATGCGCTGCAGCAATGGATTTAAAGGGGTTGTCTCGAGGAAGCAGTGAATTTTTTTTTGCCCAGTCCCCCTAATTAAGCATACATTACTAAGCCCCCCTGTAAATGACTTTTCTAGCTGGTTTGTACTTACAGTTCCAGCGTTTCAGCAACTTATAAAAAGTTTACCAAGATGGCCGCCGGCTCTTTTCCCGTCGCTTGCTGTAGCCCGACGTGCGCGCTCCCGAGACGCTACCAGCTGTGTCTCCCTGACAACCAGACGCCCCGCAGCTGCCGACCGGACCCCGGGATTGAATGCGGCCGACCAGTCACCCACCGCCAGGCAGCAGGAAACCGGCGCTAGGCCCCGGCTCCCCCGCGCTAGCCCCGGCTTCCCCGCGCTACGCCCCGGCTCCCCAGCGCTAGGCCCCGGCTCTCCAGCGGTAGGCTCCGGGGCCCAGCGGTAGGCTCCGGGGCCACAGCGGTAGGCTACGGGGCCACAGCGGTAGGCTACGGGGCCACAGCGGCAGTCAGTCACGCGTCACCCCCGTCAGTCCGTCACCCATCACTTACCTGGGCGGCTGGGCTGTGCTGGGCTGGGCGGCTCGGCTGGGCGGCTTCTCGGGGCGGCTGGGCGGCTCTGCACCTTCCTCTAAGAGAGGATGGTAGCAGAATGGTCGCTCCAGCGCGCTCCCGAGAAGATACAGCTCGTCTGTGCATGCGCAGAAGAGCTGTAGCGGCGAGCACACTGAAGCGGCTCGTGCTCAGAGCAGAAGACCGGACTGCGCAAGCGCGTCTAAAAAAGCAAGCCGCCAGCGAATTTAGACGGAACCATGGAGACGAGGACGCTAGCAACGGAGCAGGTAAGTGAATAACTTCTGTATGGCTCATAATTAATGCACGATGTATATTACAAAGTGCATTAATATGGCCATACAGAAGTGTATAACCCCACTTGATTTCGCGAGACAACCCCTTTAAGTGCTGTCACTGGGGGAACGACGGGGAAGATAAGTATAACACTTACATCCCCGGACTTAGCAGATCACTGATTTTCAGCTCATAAACTTAGTTTATAGGACTCAAACTAGTTGGCAGACTAATATGTATTATATTTAAACAATTAGACTTAAAACTCTGTTAGAGTAACATGAAACTTCATGGAGAAATCAAGAGAATTGTGACATCTTGTGGACAAATAATCTTGTAAAATACTCTACATACTGTATACAGTTGCAAGAAAAAGTGAACCTCTTCAAATTGCCTAGACTTCTGTATGGATTACTTATACAATGTGCTCTGATTGTTATCTATGTGACAATTGTAGACAAGCACATTCTAACTAAACTGATAACAGACAGTTGTATGGTCTGCCTTTATGGTATGTACACCATTGCCCAGAAGCACTGTGAAATATTCACACAGTCTAAGCCCAAACTGAGACAGACCGCAGTGTATTTTTTGGACAGCGTCAGCTTCCTTTGCGATGTGCTTCAATAAACATCATTCTTATTCAGGGCTCATGTCCATGGGCAAAATAAGAATTAAAATCCGCAGCGGATTTTAACTCTTCTTCTGCCCGCGGATCCGCACCCCATAGGGATGCATTGACCACCCGCGGGGTAGATAAATACCCGCGGATCGTCAATAAAAGTGATTTAAAAAAAAATGGAGCATGGAAAAATCTGGACCATGCTCCATTTTCATGCGGGTCTCCCGCGGGCTTCTATTGAAGCCTATGGAAGCCGTCCGGATCCGCGGGAGACAAAAATCATATTTTACTCACCCGCTCCGTTTCTTCTCTTCGGCGCGGCGCCATCTTCTCTCCGTCGCGGCCGGATCATTTTGCTTCGGCCCGGCGCATGCGCGGGGCACGTCACCGACGTCATCATGCACATCCGCCGAGCCGAAGAAAGAAGATCCGGCCGCGACGAGAGAAGATGACGCCGCAGCGAAGAGAAGAAACGGAGCGGATGGGAGGTGAGTTTATTCTTATTTATTGTTATTTTCAGCGCTCATGTCCGCGGGGCAGGAGGGACCCGCTGCAGATTCTCCATGGAGAATCTGCAGCGGATCTGATTTTCCCCGTGGACATGAGGCCTCAGTGTTTTTCTAATGATGGACACAAAAACACACGTTTTTGCAGTTTGCAAAGTTTTCTGTAGGCCCTTTGCTTTTACCCTTGGGTTCTTTCTCACCTCCTTCAGGATTGCCTTTTGGAGCTCTTTGAGTAATCCTAACAGGACACCTACTTCTAGGGAAGGTAACAAGAGTCCTGAATTTTCTCCAGTGGATAAATGGATAACAGTGGATTGATGTACTTACAAGTCTTTAGTAATGCTTTTGTGGCCTTTTTTTTATTTTGTGGCCTTTTCCAGCTCCATGCTTCTCTTTGAAATGCCTTATGAAGTATTGTGAAATTTGTTTGCATCAAGGCATGGTTCACACTTACTAGTCTTTCTTCAGAAGAAAATATTTGTCAGCAACCAGGCTTTTTGTGCCTTTAGATAATGAACAAAGCACCAGTGATACCCATATTTCCAATGTCAATACTTTATTAAGAAACACCTTTTGCCTATGAGGTCTTGGAAAAGTCTTTAACACAGAGGTTCACTTACTTTTCCCCCCTCTACTGTGAATAATTACTGAATGTACTCAATTAAAGACATGAACAGTACTACTGTTTTTGTGTTATTTGTGTAGTTAAATTGTGTGTGTTATCCAAGCCACAATTATAAACAATCGGACCACATTTTATTCTTAGTCAATATAGAAATTCAGGTAATTTTAGAGGATGCACTTACTTTTTCTTGCAATTATATATGTGTTTATCTTTTATGATAATGCTCAAAGACATAAAATTGGGGACTTATTTGTGTCATTTGGTATTTCCCAGATTGGATTTTAGTCTCATTCTTCCATATATAGTTGAACAAGGAAGTAAGTAGTTGAATGGTCGAAGACCAGGATACAATCTACGGTACAATGTTCAAAAATCCATTGGGGGAAATCTTTAAAAAATACCTGGAATGTTTTATCTTTAGAATAGTACAATTTGTACAATTGTGTAGCTAGGCTTTACTAGCAATTCCACTTAAAAATAATTATACATCAAACAGCAGTTCTGTGCAGTTCAATATATGCAATATAGGCAACATTAGAGTGTGTAGAGCTCACTCTACTATTGTATTAATGTAAAGCAATCATGGTGGCATAGAGACCAGGGGGTTAGAAACCAATAAATCCTTGTATTACGATTTTGAAACCACAAATATATGTTCATATAGGACCATGAAAACAATGTGCTGTGAGTGTTTTTATGGATCTTGACAAAGGCCATCCTTTGGAATCTGTGAGCCATTCATAAGAACACTGTGTGCACTGCATATATAACATATAAGCTGAGCGAATAGCAGCCCTGGACACTGGAAATTGATTGCAGATCATAATAGTGAGTGAAATTATAAAGATTCTTACTCATGTTTCTTCCACCTGCTCTCCAATTTTGATAGGACCCTAAGAAAAATGTTTTGGTGCATATATATATATATATATATATATATATATATATATATATATATATATATATATACACACAAATTAGAATAAATAAGAATATTTCCTCCACCAATTCGTATCAGAGTACAATGCATATTTAATATTTATGTGGTGCGTAACAGTTGAAATGTCACAAAGTAAACCTGAAATATCACATATTGTAAAGTCATTTCAGCTGCAGTATTTTTCATCTTGCTCTTTAGAAAAACCATCCTACATTGTATACTAGCTCAGGACTGTCGTTAGAGGCAGTGGCATAAGTATAGGGGGTGCAGAGGGTGCAGCCGCACTTGGGGCCAGGAGCCCTAGGGAGCCCATAAAGTCTCTCTTTCCCATATTGCAAACCAATACTATCAATGAAGCTTTATAGTTGGGGGCTAAGTTTCAGATTTTGCACTGGGTCATAGCAGCTCCAAGTTGCACCTCTGCTTAGAGGCCATGAGTTTTTCAATCTAGAAAATGTCATTTGGGCATTCTGTGCACATCTACAAAGCTTCTCTCACAAAAAAGATAACGGTAAAAAGAGGAAAAAGAGTGGTACCTATCTATACAACTTCAAAATGACCCCCGTTGTGTGAGAGCCACTTAATCAAACCATGAAAGGTGGTTTCACCCATTACATGATTTACTGAGTAGATAGAGAAGACTTACTGGGTAGCTAGAGGGTAATACATTCTACAGTGCTATTGTTTTATACTATGAAAGTGGTTATCCTTACTGGCCAGTTACACGGGGCGATTATCGCTTAAAATTCGTTTAAACAAATGAATTTGAGCAATAATCCTTCAGTGTAAATGCACAAAATTCGCTCACTTTTCTTTCACAGATTGTTGACTTTTCAGTCTCCTTAAAAACTATCGCTGGATCACTGACTTCTTGTTACGTGTAAATGCTCAGCGCTTCACATGGAAGGTGAAGCGATTAGCGAGAAGCCGACAAGAACACTGCGATCTCTTCTTGGACCTGTGATATCAAATTTATCCGTCACATGGCCTTTTTGCAACTCAGTCCCATACAAAGCAATGCACAGTACTATACAACATATTGCACTGTTTAATAATACAGAGCCCACAGCACTTGACCAAGAGCCCCGGCTTCTTCCAATCAAATATCCAGATCAATAGGGGTCTAACTCCCAATACCCTCACCGATCAGCTAAGTCCTCAATATTTAAAGGGCCAGACACCAGCCTGTCAATGAAGTGTTGCCTATAGTCCAGGATAGACCAATCTATAGGCTATGGCACTCACTTCAGTTCTCCCGAATCAGTTCCATTCCTCACAATAGTCCTTGCTCTTCTTCTATGGTGCAGTAGAAATTCGCTTTTCATATGCTAATCGCAGGTCAGACAGCTTCCATTGACTTCCATTGAATCTGGAGAAAAAAAGGAGCATGCTGCGATATTTCCTCCACGAGTGGAAATCACAATTAATTTCTGCTCGTATACAGGAAGAATCACTTTCCCATAGCATGCTATGGACAGTATTTGCTGTGGAAGCCAGGAGTGGACGCCCGCCCCAGATTCCGCAATGCAAATCCACCTATGTGCAGGCGGCGTTACATGGCAGCATTCAGATAAATGGTCGTCTATGTAACATATGGATATCTCAAGTCCACCAGAACAAGAACTACTCTTACAGTGGCTTATTAGGGTGCCTCAAATGGGGAGATATCCATGTATGATGTCCATATGCCATGTGAAGGCATATGGATCCGGTTATCTTCATGAGACAACGACTTTAATTTATACTAGTGTTTGACAGATCCATTGATCCTCCAGTTTCTCTATTCCCAGATAATGATGTAAGAAGGAAATGTTTTTGGTATATTATTCTAACACCTTATTTTTCTGCTTACAGATCCTAGTGGCAATGTTGCTTATGCCAATGTAATAATGCCAACTGTTTTTGGAATTATTTGCTTGCTGGGAATTATTGGCAACAGCGTTGTTATCTACACTGTCTTCAAGAAATCCAAATTCCGGTGTACCAGCAGCGTTCCTGATATTTTTATCATCAACCTTTCAGTAGTAGACTTACTCTTTCTTCTTGGGATGCCCTTCTTGATTCACCAGCTCCTTGGTAATGGTGTTTGGCATTTTGGAGAAACCATGTGTACACTTATTACAGCATTGGATACCAATAGTCAGTTTACCAGCACTTATATACTCACAGCCATGTCCATTGATCGATACCTTGCAACGGTTTACCCTTTCACCTCAGCGAAGTACAGGAAGCCACCTATAGCAATCATGGTCATTTGCATCTTGTGGGTGCTGTCTCTCTTAAGTATCACTCCAGTTTGGATGTATGCTAGACTTATTTACCTTCCTGGTGGAGTCCTGGGCTGTGGCATCACCCTACCCAATCCCGAAAGTGATATTTATTGGTATACTTTGTATCAGTTCTTTTTGGCCTTTGCTATTCCATTTGCTGTTATTTCTTTAGCTTATCGGAGGATTCTTCTGAAGATGGCTTCCTCAGAAGCTCTCACAGCTCAGCGAAGCTCAAGAATAAGGACAAAGAAAGTGACAAGGACAGCTATAGCCATCTGCTTGGTGTTCTTCATCTGTTGGGCTCCATTTTACGTACTGCAGATAATTCAACTAGTCATGGACCAGCCTACACTCGCCTTTCATTATGCTTACTGTGTGGCTATCAGTATGGGCTATGCTAATAGCTGTATTAACCCTTTCATCTACATTATCTTATGCGAAACCTTTAGGCGTAGGTTTATCGTCTCTGTACGACCAGCAGAAGACCTTCCACCAGGCAGGATCAGGATGAAGTTTGGTACAGATCCTCCCTCAGGTAGTGGTCAACCATTGCTTCACCTTGTACCTGTTTCCTCTGGAAGCTAAGGAAAACGATGTATAAAGTGATTCCAATTAACTTTTCTACAGAAACATTTAGAAGCATTGTGGTGAATATCATGGTAATGTGGTTGCATTAAACTCTACTAGAGAAGTCACTGCCAAGTATTAATTAGGACAACATCCTCTGGCTCGTCGTCTGTTTATATTGCTTTATTTGCCATACATTTATTTTAAATGCAAGCAGCAAAATTCTACCATATTTACTGGTAGATCTTGGCAAATTCTTCTCAATCACACTTTCTGCATACTGTGAATGTAAAATTTCTTCATTCGTGAAGCATTGGTTTGGATTTGGCAACTCTCTTTCTTCGGCTCCTTATCTGTGCACTTGCCATGTCTACAGCATGACAAATGACTATTGATTTGTTCACAGCTGGTCAAATGTAATTTTGAAGTTGTTTATTCTGTGCTTTTTCACGGCAGCTATCCTAGTCTACCATGTCTGAAATGACAGAAAAGGCAAGTGTAATCTACTGCAAACCATACTCAGTATCTCATATATCCATGATTATCTCAAGGCAATTAGGTATGTGACAAAGGTATTAAAGCCCTTTGGGTCATTGAAAGGCATTATCAATGTTAGGGTGGATTGACATATGATCTTAAAGGGGTTCTGACACAAATAATTTTTTTATGCTTTAGCAGCCATTGTTCCCTGGTCTGCCTAATGGACCCAGGGAACCCATGGGTTAATGGCTGCTAAAGCATAAAAATCTTATACTTACCTGTTCTCCTGTTGTTGTTGACATGGGGGGGTCATCTCCCGGCAGCATATTAGCACTTTCTGCTTAGGTTAAGCAGCCTGACTAGAGCCACCTGATTGGTGCACGCTGTGCAGTCACGTGGTGCCGAAGAGCCAATCAGGTGGCTCTAATCAGCAGCGCTGCTTAACCTAAGCAGAAAGTGCTAGTATGCCTCCCGGCAGGCAGTCTTCTTCCTCCAGCAGCCGCGCCGCTCCGCTCCGGGATCGCGCGCATGCGCAGTGGAGAGGTGCCCTCTGACAGGAGTCAGGACGGGCCGCATCTCCACTGCGCATGCTCAGCACTCCGGAGTTCAGCAGGACGGACGGGCCGCCCACAGCAAGCACTGTGCGGTCCGTCCGTTCACCTCGGAAGTGCCTGACGGACGGACCAGAGCAGGAAGCGGTCTTTTTGACCGCTCCTGCTCTGCTTTAAAGGCACAGAAGAAGATGCCGGCTGGAGGGGACATGCCTGGCGATCGGGCCAGGCCAGGCAAGGTGAGTACAATTTTTTTTTTTTCATGTCAGAACCCCTTTAAGGGGGTATTTTATTATGGCATATCCGCCGGATATGCCATAAAAGTCTGATAATTGTGGGTCCCACCTTTAAGACCCGCACCTGTTTTGAGATTTGAGCCTGACCATCCCTTGGACCAATTATATGCAGTTTCAGGGGCTGGTTGAGAGTTACGGAAAAAGCAGGCAGGCTGTCATATGCTGATTCTGTAACTCCAACAGAAATTAATGGGAGTTACATAATCAGCATAGAACAGTAAACTATGCTATTTCCACTGCTATGAAGTTACAGAAATAGTGTATCACATTTCCAAACTCCTGGCCACACTGATGGGCCAAGATGGGAATACCCCTTTAAAGGGGTTGTCCAGTTTGGTTAATCCCTTTTTATTAAACATTATACAATGGTAAACTGTTTACAGGTTGTTCCCAGTGATTAACTGTAACCTATGCTCAATTTGCCTGCAGCACCACTACAGGTGAAATTAAGTATTACACAGTTCTATTGAAATCAATGAGCTGTCAGTATAACATTGGGATGTGCCAAGATCTCCAAAGTGAAATACACTTTTTGAAGTCGCTCTTCTTTCTGGTTGATTGGTAAAGAGTCCTTAATGGGGGATCACCACCCATTAGTTCAGAATTTCCAAATGGGCCATTTAAAAACAGTTTTTCTTTAAGGCCTCCTTCTCACGAACGGATTTACGCCGCGTAAATTCGCGGCAAAAATCCGCTGCGTGGCCCCCTGCTATTAGGTTCTATTGAACCTAATAGCACAATGCTCACGATGCGTAATTCCACCGCGGAATTACGCACCGCGATTTCTCCCGTCCTCACCCGCAGCATGCTCTATTTGCTGCGGGTGAGGACGGGCTGTACGCGCTGACGGCTTCCATTGCAGTCAATGGAAGCCATCCGTTCATGCTATCTCCCGCTGTAACTAGCGGGAGATAGCGTGAAAAAACGCTTCCCCGCCTACCGCCGCAGCGTCATTTGACGCGGCCGGCGCGTCACGTGACACTGCCGGCCGCGTCACATGACGCGGTGGGCGTGTCACACGACGCGACGGTGGTGGGCGGGGAAGCGTTTTCACGCTATCTCCCGCAGGTAAGTATAGGGTCTCTGGGGGGCGCCGTGACGGGCTTCACTGCGTAATATTACGCAGCGGAGCCCGTCACGCTCGTGGGAAGGAGGCCTAAACCAGATGTTTTCTGGAAGCTAATATGGAATATGACGTTCTCTACACTCAATGTGCTTTCTTTGCAATGTTTTTGCTCTTGTGAAATGTTTACCAAATGCAACATTCTCTAAATATGCTGTTTTTGAGGACATTTCATAGACTTCAATTTGGTATTGTAGTTCTTGGAGCAGTTTTTCATGTAATTATTTTTGGTATTTTTTTTTTAACACCAAAATTTGCATCAAGGAAGACTAACTAAATTAAATCTTTAATATAACGGGGTTAGGAATTTACAAATGTTCAACCTAATTTATAAATATCTATTAAAAACAGATGCAAACATATAGAGATCAATAACAATGAATCAGAATCCATTAACTAGTCTTCATGGGCCGACATAGCTGTCCATAGTTGTTCTGCACTGATGTTACAACATTGTCAGTGCTTCTAATTTTGAAAAAGTTATATATGAAAAATCAAATCAATGTGACATTATATTGTACTGTTAGAATCAATGGAGATTGTACAGTATTAGCCTACTTGTAATAGAAAATGGGCATGGATAACATTGGAGACCCAAACAATAGAAAACGCAGTAGACCTTGTGTATCAAAATGGTCTAACAGAAAACTGGCCAATAGCAACTAATTAGCGCAGAACTGTTTTTGGGATGCCAGCGGAGCTCTTAGTTGCTATGCGCAACAAGACATTTGTGATAAATGAGGCCTATTCTTTATTGGCTTTTAATGTAGAATAATAGATAATCTAAAGTTCATCCAGCTTGTCTATTATTCCTCATGAAAGACATTTTCTGGCTCAGTTTTTATCTATTGCTCTGCTGTCATCTGCACCTGTATTTCTTTTTGGCATGTATGACAGCAGTGGGTGAATGAAATAAAAAGATGCCTAAGGACATGCTGAAGCTATTCACCGGATCCCTGTGAATGGTTTTCAGGATGATCTCCCTCAGGTTCTCTGAGAATTCATGAAAATAGAAGCATAAGAATAGCAAACAATGCAATGATAAAATGTATGGGGATGGATTTCGCTCATTGCTGCACTTATAGGAAGTGGGGTAAGAACAGAGTATACTAAAGAAAGTCCAATGAATTAATAGAATTTTTATTACTTTTTTTCCTGATGTTTACTAGAAATCAGAGAGGTAACTTAAAACTCCGGAATCTTAGTGCAAAATCTGTAACAGACCCCTTTCTATCATGGGCCATTTTTAACTAGTTACTTCTTATGGAGTCCCTCAGTCACCAGGTCCCAGCTGCTACATCTGAATCCCTACAAATGATGGACTAATGTGCTGTCTGCAATCTAGAAATAAATCCTAAAATTGTTTCAATAGGAATGTAAAGTATAGGCGACCTGCACCCAAATTTCCTTTTGAAAGACAACTTTACTACGATCTTACAAGCAGATCTGGAAATGTAGTTAATTATTCCCTGTGTAGTATTATTGTGATTGGCTACAAGGCTGTATTCACATGGCTGGTATTCTCATGTCAGTTCTTTCCGTGTCAGAGACGGGCAGAACTTGCACAGAAAATGAAGTCATTCATTTGAATGGGTTCATTCACATGAATGATTTTGCATTCGGACCAATAGTCCGAATTCTGTGCGAGAATGGGACATGTAATGTTCAGTGTCCTGCACATTGTACAGCACATGGACAGGTGTTTGTCTGCTGTGCAATGTGAGTTACACCCAAGAATCTCCATGTAAGTGTATCCTTGTGAATACAGCCTTGCAGTGGTCAACCGCTTTAAGGGATTGTTCCACAAATAAACATTGAATTTGTTTTAATACCCTAGTAGGAGCAGTGCATGGATGTCATGAGTAGGCCTCTCCACCTTCCCTCTGCCACCTCTCTCCCCAAACTTTTCTGTGCAATAAAAAATACTCATACTACCCTAACCCAGCAGGCTTCAATCACTACCCCATGCAGCTTACCTTAGTCTCTATTCAATTTCAGGTCAAGTGGTCACATGCCTGCTTGTGACGACTGCACCCAATCACTGCCCTCAACAGTAGTGAGACTGGTGACTGGCCGCAGCAGTCACATGCTTAGACAGTCACATGACGGCTAGATCTGGAAGTAAGCGATGACCACAGGAACCTGAAAGTAAGAATATCGTGTTTTTTAATTTTTTAAGCTCTGAATATTTTCTACTGTATCTGTATTCTGAGGACACAGATACTGTTCAAAGTGGTGCCGCCCAATGGACCCAATACAGTTACATGGTTTGCCCTATTTTTAACCCATTAAGGACCAGGCGCAGTAAATATACGGCACCTGGTCCTGGGCTTAAAGCACCGCTGATAGTAAAATTACGGCGGCGCTTTAAGCCTCCTGTCTCTGCAATCAATCAGAGGCAGGGCGGGTTATCAGCTGTAAGTAACACGGAGGAGAAGGCAAGAGGGGTTTTTAACCCTTCCTGCCTTTCCTTTCCCTAGTACACAGTGCTCAATGAGCACTGTGTACTAGAAAGTGAAAGCAGAACTGTAGCTTTCACTATGGGAGTCGAGGGGTCATGTGACCTCCGAGGTTCCTTGCTACAGCAGAGCTGGAGCGTCAGACTAGACCCTGGCCAGCTTTGCCAGTGACTAATGTCACTCCAAGGGTTGTTTCCCCCTGTAACTGGGGCTCCCATGGATGCCCCAGCTACAGTGGGAAAGTGTCATATAAAAAAAAATGAATGTCCCCCTGAGGTCTTATATGACGTCATGGGGGACATAGATAGTAGTAAACAAACGTGATTACATACACACAGAAAACAATATTTCAGAATTAAATATATACATAAGACAGAAAATAACACAAAGCCGACGCCAACCAAAACCATCGCCGTATGCGCCCTGTAAACCAAAACCATACATGCTATATATCAAAACGTCCGAAACAAATAGAGGAACTCATTCTCATACTTTTTTTAAGCATAAATATACTAAATTAAAAAAATAACTATAAATGTTTTTTAAAAAAATCATTTTTTTTAGCATTTTACCCCCAATAAAACAAAATAATGGAAAATAAAGTCAGTTAAAAAGATATTTTTTTTAAAAAATCACCCTATATGTCACCGAAAAAAAAATGCACTAAAAATAATTTTGGTAGCTAATGGAAACAAAATAGGGCAGTAAAACCGCCACATGGGTAAAATCCCCAAAAAGTGTCTGGTCCTTAAGGGGTTAAAGTAGTTCTGTGTGAGATCACATAAAACAAATAATATTTAAATTTGAAGAATTTTTAAAAATGTTCTTGTGTCTAGGAAATGTATTTACATACTTGTTATGGCTCCCCCTGTTGTTCTTTTGATTCCCTCTCAAAACTTCCACCTAATGTGTCTAGTGCTGGTGATCACACATACTTACAAGCTCTGTCAGATGCCCAGATTATCTTGTATATGGGTGGTGGAGTGGTTCCTGCTATTGTACATACCAAACAGCAGTGTGTAAAGATCGCGGTTGCAGTTGTGTGACCTTGACCTGGCCTGAAGGCAGCTTACCACGGTCTCTGGACAAATGCCACTTTCAACTGAATCCACAATCCAGTTGAAGACCGTGGTAGAGAATGGAGCCATTGACTCCCTGCTTTGTCAATAACTTTGCTAGGCTGCTTTAAACGTAGGGTCTTCCAAAGCTACAGGCACGCTGAGTACATCAGGCGGCGCAATTACATCACTGCATTGCACCACTTGCACCGAATCCTGGACTTCAGAGAGAGTCAGCCGCTCGTTGGGGGAACGGGACAGCTGAGTTTCAATTTTTCTTTTTTTCATTGGCATAAGGGGCATCATTTGACTGGCATTATAAAAAGGACAGTAATACTATTTATGGGGGCATTATATGAAGGGCAGTATTGGTACATTGGAATAATGCCTCTACAGCACCTAGAAGCCATCATTCCTACAGGTCAATGTCAGACTTTTTAACAAGCCTTGTAACAATGACTGGGAATATAAGCCAAAGCCAGAATCTTCTCCAGAAGGAAAAGATAACCATGTACAGACTGTTTTGGGGGGTTTGCCCCTCATCAGTGTGCAGTAGGTTGCTGGCTTTGCTAGTGACAGCCCTATAGAAAAGATTACTATATTTATGGGGGCACTATGAGGGGTATTACTACTATTTATTATTACAATTTATAGAAGCAGCACAAGATGGTATTATTACTATGTAAGAGGGACTGCACAAAGGGGCTTAATTACTATGTGTGAAACATTATTACTATTTATGGGGGCAGAACAAATAAGGTATTATTATGCATTAGGGCAGCACAAGGGAGTATTATTACTATATATAGGGGACAGGATGATTACTATATATCGGGGCAGCACAAAGCGGGACATTACTATTGTGAGGGGGCACTATTCCTATGTGGGCAAAAAAAGGGGGATACTATTACTGTGTAGGGAACTGTAGGTGGGTATTAATACTGTCTGGGACCTACAGTGGAATGTTTGTGTAGGTGGAAAAAAAGTGGAGCAGGTGCTGAAAAAGTGAAAAGCCAAGGATGTATGTGTGTTAAATGCTGCAGAGGCGAGTTTGGTATGGAAGAATCTACATGGTAGTCTGGACCGAATAGAGAACAAAAGAGAAAGTGATTGACTCCAATCAAAGAAAATGTCATCCATGATCACTGGATTTACCAGTACTGTAATCACTTACATAATGATACAGTGCAGAGCAGCTGTGTAAAACTGGTATCTACCACTATATGGTCACTGCATGGAGGTAATATTGATCTTTGAACAGTAGTGTTATACAATAACAGTATGGTGGAATTATTCAGTCATTATGTAGTAGTAATGGCAGTGATCATGGTGTAGCAGTATTATTTGGCTCTAATGTAGTGGTATTATTGGTAATATTGGCGTTGGCAAACTGGATTTTACTCAGTAACTACATGGAGGTAATATTTTTTACTTGTATAGTGGTGTTCTTTATTAGATATGTGTGTATTATTTATAGATACTGTATATTGCTATATACATTTGTTTTATCTTATTTGAGGAGGGAGCATATATCTTTATAGAATGGAGAGAGGGCCCCAATCTAAAGTTTCCCTGTGGCCCATAGGACACTAATTACACCCCTGCCAGTCAATAGACGTCAGAACACTAAAAGAGACCTCTCACCAGCACTGGACTTATTAGGTAAATGTTCATATAGGGGATCAAAAAAGAGCAGAGTGGCCATAATAAATATGAAGCAGCAATATCTAGACACAGAACCATTTATTTAAAAATGATTCCCTATGAAAAGTTATAGTGGCTTTCTACAAATATAATTTGCTGCATGCCACCCGCGGTATGAAACAAGTACGCATTCACATTGCGCACTTGTTGTGCGCCACCAATCACCATACACTATCTTAGTGTATATATGTGTGCGCAATACACGCCATGGTAGATGATGATGCCATCTTTGTTATGCGTATTTCACACCATATGTGTGAGCGGCAACATAGGAGCCTATGGCAGATTGGTACAGTGCAGGGGCGTAACTAAAGGCTCAGGGGCCCTGATGCAAAAGGTGAGCTGGGGCCCCGCCCTCTATCTGTATCTGTACCCGTACTCATACCTAAACCATGCTGCACAGAGGCATAACTTGAAGCTTCTGGGCCCTAATGCAAAACCTGTAACAGGGCCCCCAACTATAATGCTTTATTCATAGTACTGGGCTCCCTATATGGAGAAGAGAGGCCTTGTGGTCCCCCTAAGGCTCCTGGGCCCGGGTGCAACCGCATCCCCTGCACCCTCTATAGTAACGCCCCTGGTACAGTGTCTTATGAGCATAAAGCCTGTGCGCATTATACACTGTCACCACTTGTTCGTATGAAGGAGCCCTTATGTTGTGTGGGATCTAACAAAAATGTAATATTCAAATATAATATTTATTTGTGGGACAGGACTGTATAACAATTATTACATATTACAATCTCTCATTGATATTGATATAAATTGTATCTGTCTGACCTTTTTGGGGTGCTTTCATATCCAATCCGCTCGGCTCTTCTTGGTGTAATACTAGTGCTGCGCTCAGTTTCCTCATTTCTGCTCCTCCTCCCCTCTCACAGCATGCAACCTCACAGACAAAAAGAGACACCACATAGCTAATTACAACACACAGTTCTTATTTATTTGTTAGTTTTGGACCTATGTTAGCAAGAAATGATTGCGGCAACTTTAGGCTAAAGTACTTCCGCAGTTCTTTTTTTTTGTCTATGTACCCAGCACATACAGTAAATGGCACCATCTGTGTTAGAGATGTCCAGCAAAAAAAACAAATACCATGCAGTATACTTTTTTACAATGGCAGCCTATGAGTGTCACTAAGTGGCATCCGTTAAACGTATATGGCCAAGGATTCTGTCATAAATCTTCAACGGGGGGGTCTGCAGATGTACATAAAAGACGGTGGGAAAGTAGCTTCAGGTTAGTATCATAATACATTCAAATTTTCGGTATTTGTATGATGTCTGCAAAATCTTGTCCAATGGCAGTTCTGCTAAAGGCTTGTTCACATCTGCACTTTTATTTTTCATTTAGCTGATCCATCTGAGCAGCAGTCAAGTGGAAAACAACAGTTCAGTTTAAGTTTCCATGGATTTCAATTGGAAATGAAGTGCTTTAGCTCAGCTCAGTTTACTGCCATTCCATTTAGTTTTTGTTTTTTAAACAGAAATGATGGCACAAGAGTCAGACGGAAAGGACACTTCTGTTTTTTTACATTATAGTCAATGGGTTGTGGTTTCCATTTGGTTCTGCTTTAGATATCCATTTAAAGGATCCGTTTTTAAATGAGCATGCACAGATTGTCGGAAAGACAAAAGAATACAACACGGATCCCTTAAAAATGGACGTAAATGGAAGCAAACTTTCAGGGTTTTTTTTAACAGATCAGTCTCCCCCCAAAAAACAACTGTTATTCATTTGTTTCTGTTTGAATTCCATTTTGCTATTTATTTCATTGAAAAAAAAGCAGATCACTTGTGATGTGATGTGAATGAGCCCTAAGCGAACATAGAGTTTTATGGTGATCTCAGTTCAATGTAGAAGAACCACAGGGATTTTAGGTGTTGCGGCTGTAATATGGACAATAAAATGTGTCCGTGCCAGTAATAAATTAATCATTCCATAAGCCCAGGTCTTGAACTTGGTTGGTAATAATTAGAAAGTACGGTAATATAACTTTGCATTATACAGTAATTTAGCTTCCTTTACATAAACCAATAAAACCCTCTAAACGGGTTATCCAGTTAGAGGAAAAAAAAAATTCCAAAACACAATAAAATCTCATTATTCAGCATCCTATAGCTATTACATATGAAAAATATGCGCATTCCATTACTCAGCTAAACCTGTTGTGATTTTCCTGCTGCTGCTCTACTTCCTTCTTTTAGGCACTTGCTGAAAGACTAGAAATCCCAGCATCCTCCTTTCTTTTCTTTTCCGAGACATGTGACCCCTTGCCTGAAAACAGTCTCCCTCTTCCGTTAGTTTCGGAACACCAGTGATTGCTTAATTGCAAGCCCTTTGCAGTCCCGTAATCGATGATGAACCTACACGAATTTAAGGTTGAGGCAGCCCTCCACAACATAGGAAGAAACTACAAACATCCAATGCTACATAATCGAGGACTGTAGCCGTGGAATACGGCATTTTCCCTGATGCATGTTAAAAGCGTTGACCAGTTGTAAACAACTGATGGCCTATCCTCAGTGTAAGTCATCACTAATATATTGGCAGAGGGTCTCCTGCCTGGGACACCCTCTGATCAGTTGATTGGCAGGCTGGTGCGTTTGTGCACTGAGCTACTTTCTGCAAGAAGCAGACAGCTCCATTCCCAATGCAGTGGCCAGTCTTGGTAACGTTGGCAAAGTTCTTATTCATTTCAATGGGAACTTGACCTGCGATATGAAGCTTCTCCACAACAATAAGAATGGAGCTGTCTGCTCACTGCAGTAATCGGGTATGCTGACCTGAAGAACAGCTGATCAGCTGGGGCCTGAGCAATTAACCCCTGCCAATCAACTACTGATGACCTATCCTGAATATAGGCTATCAACAGTTGACAACCAGAAAACCCCTTTAATTAGCAAGCACACTATTTACAAATATGCATACAGCAGACAGTAATTTTTCTCCCTGGATAATTCTTTTAAGCTGATTAGAAGCCATAGTCAGTCCTAGACAAAAGACTATATGTTGTATATAATAGGACCATTCCAGGAATGGTACTTACTCTGTTATGGCTAAGGAACTTTACCCCAGTTAAATGGGCTGCGACAACTAGCATAACCCCTCCCAGAATGCAGGGCCTGGGTGAACAGCTGATTGCCCGATTCCTGCTTTAAGCACCTTTGGCAATCAGCTGATTTTATTGGGAAAAGCCATGGTCAGCTACATATTTTTCCTGTGGCTGTCACTGCAGGGGAAATGTAGTATTACAGGACAGCCAATCCCATGAATGTAGGACGGCAGAAGACCATCGTGACAGGAGCTCTCTGTTCTTGGTCTTGAAGAGGGGTCCCGAACAGGAGACCCCGCTCTGCCACGTTCATATGCTCTATTAGGGCATTTTCTCTAGGGTTGTGCTCTCGGTGTGACCTGTTTAGAGCCTATATTTCTCCTACTGTCACACACGACCCACACTTATATGGACTAAACGTCCTCTCTGTACAGAAACCACATATTTTATAACTTTAGCTTTGTTTCAATTGTGCCAGCTGCTCCTGATTCTCCACATCTCTCTTCTAGGATTTCCATGGTGAAGCCATTACACTTCAATTGTAAATATGTAAATAAGTTGATTATTATGTAAAATATATTTTTTCTATTTCTTTGCTTGTAACAATTTATGATTTTTTTGTATGATGAAAACATTATTAAAGTCTATTGTATACACAAGCTAACAGCAATGATGCATCAGGGAAATGCTAGTTTTTTTATTGTACGGTATGTGATGTATGTAATGCATATTGTTTGATGTCTGACGACATTGCTTAAGTAATGAATGTAAAGCATGCCTATAAGAGAGATAAATATCTGTAAAAAGAAAAGCAACTGTACATAGACCTGAATTAAAGGAATATGCTTTTTGTATTACAATTGTACACACAATATGGCCTATAATGATGAATGTAGCACTAAGAATATGAACACAGCAGTTTTATACATACTGAAATATACTGTGTATATATCATATGAAGGTGCGGTGTTTATATACATACATTTATATGGTGAGTGTAAGGCCTCATTTTACTTGGTGTCCTCCATTTGCTCCATTCATGTCAGCAGCACAGCCCAATCCGAGAGAAGCATGAACGATCTCAGACTAGTGATACCCAGTATGCATCAGGTAGTCAAGAAAGTACTGCAGCCATCTATGAAGATAGAAGCCGGTCCCAGGAATTGGCAAGTCCATGAATGAACGGCACAAACGGTGGGCACTAGGTAATATTACTCCCCCCAATCTAACCTCAAATGTTGTCCTCAATTTGGAGTGTCGCTAAAATACTTTCTGCATTCTGAAGTTCTACATGGAACTCTGTAGTGGTGGCTGAATACAGCCACAAGGTTATCATGTAAACTCTGGTAGGCATTTCATACCATCCGTGTGCAGTCCACGTGTTGTCTGTATTTCATAAAAGATGCAGAAATAAAAGACTTTGGCATTCAGCTTTTTTTAGCTGACATGAAAAAAGATGGCATATTGAATTTTAAAAAATGGATATATGAAACTGAATAAGTGTGAAAAAATGTCCGCAGTTGCAGACACACACAGGCGAATTATTTTTAGGGGGTTGTCCCGTTACTGGACAACATGCCCCCTGTGCTAAAATAAGAAAAGGAGCAGCACTTACCTCTTCTCTGCCACTAGGATCTAGCACTGCAGCCCCACTGTAGTCCCAGCATTTGTTGTGACAGATGATGGCTACCCGCAGCTGATTTCATACTATTCAGAGCTCCCCCACACCACCTCCGTGGGCTTACCACTGTCAGCAATCCCTAGCTTCTGGTTCCCAGCAGCCTGTAGAGGTCTCACCTGAGCAGGCCGCTGGGAACCAGAAGCCGGGAAGTGCTGACAACATAAAGCCTATAGAGGAGGTGAGGGGGAGCGCCGCATAGTATGAATTAAAGGCATCTGCGGATACGCGGCTGATTTCCAGTTTAAATCCGCACCAGTGGTACAGATTTTGACTGCTTTTTTAATGCAGAAATGCGGAAATTTCCGCTGTGGACATTCTACAGCATTTCTACCACGTGTAAACATACTTTAAGTAAGCTTGAAGTATGCTACCACGTGCAGAGTGGCCTCAGTAGTAGCAGTGTTCCCTATATTGGCCCCAGTAGTAATAGTAACCCCCCCAGTGGCCTCAGTAGTAATAGTGTCCCCTATATTGGCCGCAGTAGTAATAGTGACGCCTACAGTAGTCCCATATACTTACCTCCTCCTAGTCTTCAAAGCGCTGCTGCTTTTCTGCTCAGTGCTGCTGTGGATGGAAGTATGTTTGCCACCACAGTTCTTCTAACCCATCCACCAATACCACCCCACCGACAGGAGAGCCTGCTGTTTGTTTTCAATTCCATACCCTTCAAAATAATTCTTTGACCAATTCTCTACCTCCTTGTTTGCTAATAATGCAGTTTCTCTTTGGAATAAGATCCTGGTCCTACATATGTAATCACTATCCAGCAGCAAAAGAGATGGTGCAATCAGAGGTGGCTCCCCCTCTGTCCATGAGCCCCAAAACAGTGATACATATTCTCTTTCCTATAAGGGCTGCTCATTTCTACAGATTCTGTTACTTTGTGTACATCCTTAATTCTGGTTTGAGAAATATACAATAAATAGATGTGGAAGGAAAAATACCCTGGCAAATTTTGCTTTCGATATTCAAGACACACTGGAGCTGTACATTTACATGAACGTCAATACTGTTCCCTCTTTAAACATATTAAATGCACAGCCTGGCTGAATTGTATAGTTTGATTCATGGGGAACCAGATGATCATTGCCTTATAATCAGATCGGAGAGGTGAAGTTTAAAGAGCAGCTCCACCCAAAATGTTGCTCTTTTTTTCTATCCACACGGGGCTGATTTCCAGAAGAATGTTTGCATCGGGCATTCTGCTGCAGATCGGCTGCGGAAAGCCTACCTCCAAACGGACACCATTTGGTGTGAGATTTATTGCGAATTCTTGTGCGGAATTCACCCCCCCCAGGGCTTATTAAGATAGGCATGTATCGTCAGGTTTTAATCCCGGCTGATAAACGCTGCCCCTCTGTGCAAGGAGAGGAGGCTGGATGGGAGCTCAGAGCTAGTGCACTGAGCTCCTGTCCCCTTTCCGCCCCTCGTCACTGTTTGCAATGGGCGGGGGCAGAACTAAGCTCTGCCCCATCCCTCCCCTCCCATTGCAAACAGTGGCGAGGGGCGGAGAGGGGGCAGGAGCTCAGTACACTAGCTCTGAGCTCCCATCCTGCCTCCTCCCCTTGCAGAGAGGGGCAGCGTATATCAGCCGGGTGTGAAAACCCAACCAATATACGCCCATCTGAATAAGCCCTCATTGAGAGAAGGTGAATTCTGCAGCAGAGACCGCAATAAAATTGACATGCTGTGGAATTGAATTCTGCACCGCATGTTAATTTACGCACAGGTTTTTGTGAGTGTTATTTCCGCAACTTGAGGACAAAACTTTCAAAATCTCAGCTACTGTTAATGCGGAATTTCAGTGCGGACTGCCCGCGGCAATTCCGCTTTGTGTGAACCCCACAATAGAGTTACTTTGAGTCTCCTATTCAGCCAATGAGTCTTGGAAGATTTAAAGAGGTAAAAGCAGAGGTTCCTGTCATAAGGTGTAAGTTTTTACCATTGGACATGGTTTGTAATTTATTCTGCATAGTGATACACAGTGGTGTGCTTGCAAGGTTCAAGGACTCATGCTCCTGTGATTTTGAGCCTTCAAAACCCTTTATCTAGAGCGGGGCCAGTTAAGAGCAGATACACCTAGATGAAAAGTAATCAGTGTCCTGGGGAATAATAAACGCCCTTAACACATTTGTGATGATCATATAATCACACCACACAGAGATTGGAAAACCCTTTGATGTTTAGGTATAGTGACTTTAGAGAGGTTGTATGAGATTATGTTTAACTTGTTTTTTTTCCAAAAACATCATCACTCTTGCCCACGGCTTGCTCCTGCTTTTGGAGCTCAGCCAAATTTAGCTTAAAATAACAGAGCTGCAATACTAGATACAGCCAGTGCACAAGAAGTTGCTGTTTTAGGGAAAAAGTGGATTTCTCCCATAACCACTTTAAAGGTTAAAGATAATGAAGACTTCTGAGCCCACTACATATGTGGCAGCTGTTGGCTGTACAGCACAGCTGACATCGAGCCATAACACCCGGGTTTAGATAGAACTGCAATCCTGGTCGTTAACTTTTTAGATGCCACGGTCAGTGCTCACTGCAACATTTAAATGGTTTGACAAAGGGGGGGGGGGGGGTTCCCTCTGTGCCCTGAATGGCTTCACTGTCATGAGATCACTGGGTGCTGTTCAGTTGCCATGGTCTCCCGGGCCTGCCATGAATTCCTTCCTATTAAGCCCTTTAGCAGGTTTAATAGGATGTCGCTAAAAGTACTGCACCTTTAAAAACAGCACACTCTCGCAAAAAAAATGGTGCAGTTACAAATTTTTCCTACTTCACTTCACTTAGAATTTTTTTTAAGGTTTTCAATACATGATACAGTTGCAAACAGAATCATTCAACTCCCATTCCAAATTAGGTTTATTGACCAAATTTACAAACTTTCAGCAAAAAAACAATGATGCAAGAACAAAATAAATAGCTCAACAGAGCTACTATAACAAGTGGTTTCTCCAAGTTCAACACGAAATGCAACTTTTAATGACTACTAGTGCAGTCTCAATATTATTCAACCCCTTCATGACAAGCTTATTTAGTACTTAGTAGATCACCTTTTGCTGCTATGACCTTCTGCAAACATGATGCATCGCCAGACACAGGCTTTAGACCGCATATCTGAGGAATTTTAACTCATTTTTCACAGGCAATAGCCTCCAGTTCACTAATATTCTGATGATAGTGTGCTGCAACACTCTTCTTCAAATTCCATCAAAAATTTTCTATGGGATTCAAGTTAGACAAATGTGATGGCCACTTTAGAATGTTCCAGGACTTCTTCTGAAACCAAGTCTTGCTGGACTTTGAGATATGCTTGAGATCATTGTCCTCTTGGAAGGTCCAATGACGCCCAAACTTCAACTTCCTTACAGAAGACATGATGTTTTTTCCTAGTATTTCCTGATACCTGATTGAATCCATCTTGCCCTCCACATGCAGCAGGTTTCCAGTGCTTGAGGAAGCAAAGCAACCCCAAAGCATCACAGAGCCACAGTCATGTTCACTGTAGACATGGTATTCTTTTCAGCATATTCTTCCTTCTCCAGACACCCCAACTTTAGGCCCAAAAAGTTTAATCACTTCATAGAACAGAATCCCAGAACTTTTGTGGCCTACTTACATGGCTTTGAGCATATTGGAGTCATGCTTTTTGGTCAGTAGAGGTGATGTCTTGGAGTTTAGGCATGAAACTCTTTAGCATTTAGTGCACACCTTACTGTGCAAGCAAAAATACTGTGGCCTTCAAATCTTGCTGTAAGTCTTTTGCAGTCATGCAAGAGTTTTGGATCACCTACCTCATCATGGACCTGGTGGCAGCCAGAGATAGCTTCTTCTTTCTTTCACATCCAGGTAGTGTAGCCAGTGTTCCTTTAGCTTTAAACTTGTGAATTATGCTTTATCTCTAGGAACATTCAGTGTCTTTGCTAACTTTTTCCACCCTTTTCTTTGTTTGTGCAAGGCAATGATCTCTTCTCTTAACTTTTGAACCATTTTCGTGACTTAATTCTGATCTACAATCACACATCACAGTCAACAAAATCCTAGCCAGTCCAAGTATTTGATGTATCGTATCTCAATCACACCTGATGCAATTAAGCCCCTTGATTTAGTTGCATCAGGTGTTCTCAATTTGCAAATAAGTACTCTTATGAAGGAGTCTAATTAGGAGGTTGAATAATTTTTGCAAACAGTGGAAATTTTGTAAATTTGGAAAAAAAACGAATTTGCACTGGGGGTTAAATACGTTTGATTATAACTATATAGTACATTAAATGATACACCTGAAAAATACAACTTCTCCTGCAAACAATTAGCCCTAATATAGCCATTTCTGTGAAAAAATTAAAATGTTTGATTTTGGGAATAGTCAAGTCCTCAAGTGATTGAGCTGCTCAGTGAGCACCCTCTAGTGGTGACTACAGGTCTTCATAAACTAAAAAAGACATAATTATGGGTAAGCCATATACTTATTTCCCAGGAGCCATAGCAACAACATAGAAATAGCTATTGTTTATTTCACCGGCTGCTTTTAGAGACCTGGACAACAGTCTGTAATAGATAAAAGGTTTATGATATATTACAATGCCTTTTAATCCCTGATTAACAGATTGAATAAAAGAAAGTTTAGAATTCTCTTAACTAAAATGCTTGGCAACATGTAGCTGAGACAAGAGCCTTACTAATATGTCTGTGTAAGTGGCCAGCTGATTATAATAACCTTTTATAATGAACACTTTACAAAGGAAACAATTATATGAATATGTCAATTTGCATGCAGAATGCACACAACCAAAATGTGTAGGTGGCTTACTTGTATATAATTACCAAAGCAGCATGAATTAATAGCTTTGATGGAGTCATTATGGGTGGTTGGGTAAGAAAATACAGTTTTATTCTTAGTAATTAACTGGAGGTTTGTATTTAGCAAAGAAAAACACTTCCTCTCTTATGTATGTTACGGACTAGAGCTCATCACTCGATTTCCCAGCATGCCTTCTGTTATTTTAATATATTGTTCACATTTTCTTTGCTACAGATAAAAAAGATCAAAGCGGCACAAGACAGAATATGAGATTCAAAGACCTGAGCCAAGGAAGGAATAACAAGAGTCGGCTTTACAGGACACTTTATAAAACTTCCAGTTCAAAAAACAGACGCTTTAGAATATCAAATAATGGAGGTGCTGTACTTCGCATGAAAATGAGTTGAGACTATATTCATAGTTCATTTGTTGTTTGGAATGTAAAGGACAAGGTGAAAAAAAGCAAGTGGCATTCACATGACAATGAGACAATGGGGAAAATGTACAAAGCCTGGCATTTCTGTTAATTTCTGATGACTTCCCAGTAAATTAAGACCCTTTTACATGCAACAATTAACGCTCAAAATTTGCTCGAACGGACAAAATGAGCGATAACTGTTACGTGTAAACGCAGGCATTGTGCACAGGCATTCGTTTGAATGACGATTTTAAGGTTAACTTAAAATCCATCGTTCAGTCACTGAGAGTCAAAGCAAACACATTTATCTCTCAATAGACTGCATGCTGTTCTCTCCCTGGCATGTTTATACTAGCTGGGAGAGAACAATGCAATCTGCCACCAGCCACAAGGAGAACAATAGATCTGTTTGCACAGCTGGGCATGTGTTTAAAAACAAGGTGGGCTCTGCAAGCAGCTCCCAGAGACCCTTTTACATGCAAATGAAGATGATAAAGTGTTAATGGCCATTAATGGCTACTAACACTTTATGCAAAAAGATCGCTAAATCTTTCAGTCATTTGAAAGATTATCCTTGCGTGTAAAAGGTCCCTTAGCGTAGGGAGTCTCATACAGATCACCCAGTGCTCCCTGGTAAAAAGGGGATGAAAATAAAGCATGAAAAAGTATCTCCAATGTGCCTATTGGAAGGTCACTTCCGTATTTGCAAGCTTTCCTATACAGAGGGACGTAGTAAGAAAAAAAAGTATAAAAGTTCACGTGGTATACTTTATTTTCTTACAATAGGAGTCAATGGCCAATATATGAAATTGCATTCCTATACAATGGTGTATCTCAAAGGCTTCGGTCAAAGGTGTACATTGGGGAATACTCCCAATGTATAACTCCAACATAAGCAAAGAGATGTTAAATGATACTTAGATGGCACTGTTCTAATGTAGGTGAAAGCTAAACAGAGTGTCAACAGTGAGATCCTGATCATCCACATCTCAACTAATGTTAATAATTACATTGTTTAAAAAAACAAACATACTTTTATATGGTGAGGCTCATTAATATTAACTAGTTGCACTGCAATATATAGGTTTTATTGTGCTCAGATGTTGCAGTTTGGCAAGCAGAAGCTACCAACAAAAAAAATGTGTAGGCCCTTGGCTTCCATTCTATATAAACCTGCAATCCAAATCAATTGGTGACCACCTGCATTGGCATATATTGCATTGCAAAGCTCCTAAACTAGAAATCCCAATATGCTCACTGTAGGACAAATCTTGTCCATGTGAGCATAGAATAATAGCACACAGCTGAATGAGGACTGATTGAATAGCTGTTATTTAAACAAGCAGTATCTATGTCAGCAGCTGTAGTAAGTGTATTTCCTATGAGACAGACCTTGATGTCATTGGCAAACTCATTTTTCTTTTGCCATCATAGAACCATCCAAGCTCTTCAAATTATGCGAAAAAAATTGACACATCGCACTGAGAACTAAGACCCTAGACACATTGTTCTCACTACAGTCTGCAGCAATTAGTTTGATGGCTGTGGTGGTTAAAACATTGGAGAGAAGCGCCCGCCAGAGACCAATCTCAACTGTGCAGAAAACTGCTAATGTGATTTCTCCAAGAAAAGTTGCTTATTAATAGACATCGGTGTTGTGTGCCGCTCTGCCAGTTTGCATTCATGGCACAGTAAACTACTATATGCTAATGATATCCCCCACCTCAAATGACATGGGGAGAGTTAATAATGACTCTATAAATGTCAATGAAACACAAAATACAGAACAATAGTTTGGGATATTAAAAAAAGAAAAAGTTTTAGCAGAATATCTGTTTATGTCATAATACAAAAACAACAATGCTAAAGTCACATATTGCATAATGGATGCACTTTATAACCCCATGGATAATTGCCAGTATTTAAAATTCATAGTATATTCTGCTTTTATGAAATAAATAATTCTGCTTATAATGTGCAGTACGTATAACACACTTAAAGACGATCGGTCAGCTTTCCTGGCATATCCGATTTAGTAAATACTTGTAATCTCTATAACAACTCTGGAGCATGTTTTCTGGAGCACCTGACTCCGCATTATGTTGTTCCTCCTAGAAATTCATTAAAAAATTGCCAACTGGGTGTTACCAGTTTGGGGAGTGAGCCTGCACAGTTTCATATTATGCAATCTTGTTGCCTCTGTCAGACTGTGTAGCTGAGATGTGGCAGCCTGAGCAGTGGTATGGTAGAACAGGTGGTGCAGAAGATTAGCAGGGAACCAGCCCTAATCTGGAGGGTGTAAGTGAAGTAAGGACTGTTATGCTTTTTTGTCTTTCTTTTCACGTTGTGTGAATTGGTTGGTTGTACTTTTTAGAGGGATAGGAAAGGAGGCATGGTGCTGTGTGGGAAGAACAGACAGGAAGTGGTTGAGATTGAGGCCTGGTGTGGGATGGAGGTTAAATAGGGAGTATCTCCTGATTAAACTGCAGTGCTACAGACTGGTTCTTCGGAAAGCAAGAAAGTGAATTTGGGGAAAGCCAGGAAGCCTGAAAAGCATTAAGTGAGTAGTTTTTCTGTTCCCACCCACATATTTGCTGTTTAACAAATCCTGGTTAACCGGGAACAGGACATTGCTGCTAATCCACTTGCACAGAACGCTGACTGTTTACATTATTGATCACCCATGCAACAGGCAAAGAAAGGTGAAATGTTGAGGGAAGAGTATATCGTGACACCACCGTTCCCACACCATTATTCTATGCGGCGGAGTAATAAACACTGGACAAGTGTATCGTACCTCGGGTCCTCAAACGGTTGAGGCCCGGTAAAACTTTACTTAGATAAACTTTGTAAACAGGTAGTTACAGGTATCATTCATGCCAGCAGTTACAGGCAGAAGCTCAGAGGTTGGGAGGCAAAAATGCAGAGGAACAATACGGCCCTATAGTCCACGTTATCTATATGTCACCAGACCTGGACATTAAATATACTACGGAGGAGGTAAAAAAGACAAGAATCTCTCTAACTACTCTGGCAAATAATTACTTAGAAGAAGGCTTAGCCTAGATGCACCCTGCACACTTTCCGTGTGGGTGTCACAATCATGTACCTCTGTGTGGTGATCCTATTGGTGGACGGCCACACAGGAAAAATAAATGCCTGTAGTGTGAACGGGTACCTGGTTTAGTGAATTAGGATTTGTTGCGCTTTCTCTCTGGACGGGACTCACTCCTATATCATCCATACTCCAAACACTACGGGTAGTCATTCCTCTTCCTCCATCTTCACCAACATGGAAGCCATAGGTGCTTCCATGCGGCTCTGTGTTAGCTCCGAGCAGCAAGTAAGATGGAACCCTGCTCTAACACAGATTGAAGAAGGACCCGTTCCTGCTCTTAGACACTCACTTTTATCACCTCACTTGTACCACATGACACAGTAGGAAAAATACATTCAGCAGCAGAGCTGACAGGCAATGATTTTAGGGGAGTTTACCCTTCAGACACCGCAGCTGGGCAACATACACACAGAAAATTGACATGACAGTAGTTTTGCACAATGCATCCACATAAGACAACACATGTATGATATTTATGGAGTGGACCAGGATGTTATTCTGGGACACTACACCCATTTGCACAGAAGTTTGATTTGTCCTCAGTTACAAACACATCTGCAGGGATCCAAAGACTGAGTTACTCTGGACTACCAGGGTATAAGTTTTTCAGTTCCTGTGTTAATACAACTTGTTATTTGAGCATCAGTGGAGTCTCCCTTAGATTATATCAGCTACCAACAGAGCCTTTGGGCCGCGGCCGGCAACAGGGCCTACTACAAAACCTTTGCCCTGGCCTGAACCGGAGTGGCCAAAAGCAGGTTATGAGTCCCTAATGTCCCAGCTGCCAGAATATGAAGATAAGGGGACTATGACCTCTCTAGCAGAGCTTGGTTTGGCTCTCTCTGCCACTGAAGTACACTAGCTCTATACCCATCGGGCTATTACTGACCCTGACGACCAGACAAGCTAAGAGCCCACTAGTGGTATGGTGGTAACAACTCCAAGAGATTGCTAGTCCATCAAAGGGGTGTCTAATGTTCCAGTCCAGAGGCATGTAGGCCTGAGTCATGGAATGCCATGCGAGCCATGGAGAGTAGCCGAGTAGGAGTATAGGCCTGTGTGTTGAGGTCACTGCCATCACCCCTGTAATGGGGAGGACTATAAAAAACGGAATCCCTACATGTGCTATGCCCATGTATGTTGTATTGTTGTGGGACTGTAGTGAGTCTGAATTAGGCCTGATTATACTCATATAAGACTGTCTGTAATGTTTAAAGTATTGTGTGCCTTCCTATTGAGCAGAAGAATGTAAGCATGGGTGTACAGTAAAAGGTTTTTGTGTTACATGAACTCTCTTATCTCTGTCTGTCCACTGCCGAACCATTATAACATCACCCTTGCATCTCACATAGGACCACAGTTATTTAAATTACGTGCTGTCATCCTGTGCTTTTTTTTAAGGCTATTACTCATTTATTCAAAGAGCTTAAACTGAGGAACTTTCACCAAACACGCCAGGCCTCCAGGGGTTCCCAGTAGAGATGAGAAAGCACCAAAATGCTTGGGTGCTTGGTACTCGGTACTTGGAGTCCCACTTTTCGTAATGCTGGAGAGCTCGTTTCGAGTAACGAACCTCATTGAAGTCAATGGGCAACTCGAGCATTTTTGTATGGAACCGATGCTCCACATAGGGGATGATTTGTGAAACACCTGAAAACATAAGAAAGTCATCGAAACACCACAGAAACGGTAAGGGAACGGCAGGGGCAGCATGCATGGCTGCATCTGAGGCTCCCAGGTCCCACTATTAAGCCAAAATGGGGGCAAGAGCCTGGCGGTCACCCCTCTAACTATTTACTTGGGACAGACCCTTATTAGCAAGGCACACGCACTGGCACATCTTAGCTAAGCAGCACACTAGCTCCAACCAAGGACAATCACCGCCTGCTGGTGACACCGCTGCCTCTTCTCCCAGGTTACATGCTGGCATTGCTGTCCAACACCCCGCACAACCCTGCGTCCACCGCGCACACAAAATTTTCCCTGCGCAGCGTTCAGCTGCCCTCATGCCACGTGCTCGCTTCATAGCCACACCACTCTCATGTCGATTTATAAGTGCGTCTGCGATGAGGAGGAGACGGAGACACACACTGCAGTGGGTTGGCAGGGCCAGGCAGCGACCCTCTTTGTAAGTGTGGGCGATAGCCCACAATGCTAATGACAATTGATGATGAATTGACGTACGATCATCATTCCAATCCTGTGCCACCTCCGTCACAAAATTGTCAGGAGCCGCAAACGTGGGCATAAAGGGGACTCAGGTGCCAGCACTTCTACACATCTCCACAATGCAGCAGCACATACTAACACCAAAGATTGGTTTGAAGCAGGAGGTGTTGCAAAAGTAGCCACCACAGGTATACAGTGACCCTGTGAAAGTCTCATGAAATCACTAATGCTTCCTGTGAATGCTCCAATCCAGTATCTCGGATAACTGTGCTTACGCTGATCCCCAGACCCCAAGCAGGAGGAGGAGGTTGCATAATAAGTCCGAGAAACCATGACCGAGGTAGGACCCGCAATACTCTGTGTGGGAAGCACGTGAGCGGGCCTAGGGTCAGGCTCGGTCACAGCCCCCACCTTGTATGACCCAAGGTGCTGTGAGTTACATAGCAATGGGAAATCCATGTGTCCCCACACAATTCATTCTGTGTAGGTGTCAGATAACTGAACACTGCAATGGGAAAGCCTTCTGCGCCCTACCCAAGTCAGTCAGTGTATTTGTGCCAGATAGGTAAAACACTGCAATGGGAAATCTTTGTGCACCCACAGCATAGGTGAGCCCATGAAACTCAAAGACAGTATTACACATGAAGAAATCAGAGTGCCTAAATATGGCAGAGGTTCACCCCGCCAAGGACCTCCGCCTCGGCCCACATTTCTGCCCAATTCATTCTTTGTATGTGTCAGATAGCTGAACAATGCAATGGGGAAGCCTTTGTGCACCCACAGTATAGGTGAGCCCATGAAACTCAAAGACAGTATTAAACATGAAGAAAAGAGAGCGTCCAAACATGGCAGAATTTCACCCCGCCTAGGACCTTGGCCCACACTTCTACCCTAGTCATTCAGTGTATTTGTGCCAGATAGGTAAAACACCGCAATGGGAAAGCTGTCTGCACCCTAGCCAAGTCAGTCAGTGTATTTCTGCCAGACAGGTAAAACAATGCAATGGGAAGTCTTTGTGCACCCACAGCATAGGCGAGCCCATGAAACTCAAAGCCAGTATTACACATAAAGAAATCAGAGCGCCCAAACAAGGCAGTTTCACCCCGCCAAGGACCTCAGCCTCGGCTCACACCCTCAGTAATCGTGGGCCTCAAGAGGACTCGGATGCTAGTGCAGCTGTGAACATCTCATTAATGCAGTAACGCTCCTTTTGTTTGGCCCAAACCACTGTCTCAGATAACTGTGGTAACACGAGAGAAAATACATGTTGCCCAGCGCTGATGCCAATATCCCAAGCAGGAGGAGGAGGTGGCAGAATAAAACCGAGAAACCATGACCGAGGTAGGACCCGCAATACTCTGTGTGGGAAGTACGTGAGTGGTCCCTGGGTCAGGCTCGGTCCCAGCCTCCACCTTGTATGACCCAAGGTGCCGTGAGTGAAATAGCTATGGGAAATCCATGTGTCCCCGCACACTTCATTCTGTGTATGTGTCAGGCAGCTCAACACTGCAATGGGAAACCTTTATGCACCCACAGAATAGGCGGACCAATGAAACTTTTCTATTGCAAGAGTATAGGTGAACCCCTCAAACTATTCAGTACCAAGTGTAGAGGCGGACCCCAGTAACATTTCTGTAGCAAGAGTATGGGTGGACCCCTGTAACATTTCTGTAGCAAGAGTGTAGGCAAACCCCTGAAACATTGGTATACCAAGGGTATAGGCGAACACCTGAAAAAATTTAGTTACCAAGAGTGTAGGCGAAGGCCGGAAAAATTAGTTAGATAACAGTATAGGCAAGGGCCTGAAAAATTGGTGTACCAAGAGTACAAGTGTACCCCTGAAAAATTGCTCAACAGCGAGGGCAGGTGAAACCCATAAACATTTTTTAAAGATATAGCTTGCTGTTACTTAATTTGTAACAGAGCCTGGAGCCCTCCGAAAAAATTGGTTTCAGTTAAAGTATAAAAACTTTTGAAACTTTTAAAAATTGCAAAAAAATTTTAAACAGAGCCGCTTGGGCCACAGAAAAATTGGCAGTTCAGCGTGATGACATGCTGTTTTTGGAGGAGTAATAATATCCGAGAGTGATTGACAAGGCTAATTCTGCCTTTTTTTGTGGTGATAGAGGATGCATTTTTCTCCTGTTGCAGCGAAAAGAATCATTAGGTTCTGCTGCTTTCCGCTGGTGGAGAAGAGAAGTCTGGGGAAATCCAGCCTTTGTTCATATTTATGAGTGTAAGCATGTCGGCGCTGGCAGTTGACAGGTGGGTATGCTTATCCGTGATGATTTCCCCAGCTGCACGAAACACCCTCTCTGACAAGACGCTAGCGGCAGGGCAGGTCAGCACCTCTAGGGCGTACAGCGCAAGTTCGTGCCACGTGTCCGGCTTTGACACCCAATAGTTATATGGAGTAGAGGCATCACAGAGGACGGTGGTACGATTGGCTATGTACAAGTCAGACAAGTGGGCGTAGTTTTTCAGAAACGTGTGTGAGGTTGCCGAGCTGCAGGGCCGCAACCAGGTTACGGCCGTTGTCACACACGACCATGCCAGGTTGGAGGCTCAGCAGCGAAAGCCAGAGGTCGGTCTGCTCTGTCAGACCCTGCAACAGCTCGGGGGCTGTGTGCCTCTTGTCAACCAAGCTGATTAGTTTCAGCACAGCTTGCTGATGCTTTCCCACCGCTGTGCCGCCGTGCGCTACCGACTGTTGGCGACGTGCTCACACTTCTTAATTGAGAGGTAGAGGAGGAGGAGGAGGAGGGGGGGTTGGAGGAGGTGGCATAAAACGCCGCTGATACCAGCACCGAGGTAGGACCCACTATTCTGGGTGTGGGTAGGAGGTGAGAGGTCCCAGGCTATGACTTGGTCCCAGCCTCCACCAAGTTCACCCAATGTGCCGTCAGGGAGATATAGTGTCCCTGCCTGCCAGTACTTGTCCACGTGTCCGTAGTTAAGTGGACCTTCCCAGTAACCACGTTGGTGAGGGCATGATTTATGTTGCGGGAAACGTGCTAGTGTAGGGCGGGGACGGCACACCAGGAAAAATAGTGGCGACTGGGGACCGAGTAGCACGGGACCGCCGCCGCCATCATGTTTTTGAAAGCCTCCATTTCCAAAAGCCAGCAACGGAAGCATCTCCAGGCTGATTAATTTGGAAAAATGCATGTTTAAAGCTTGTGCATGCGGGTGGGTGGCAGCGTATTTCCGCTTTCGCTCCAACGCTTGTGTTAGCGACAGCTGAACGCTGCGCTGAGACACATTGCTGGATGAGTGGAGGACCGTGGAGGTGTGGGTGTGGGTGCAGGCCGGGAGGTGCTCATGCCTGTGTCCTGGGAGGGGGATTGGATCTGTGTGGCAGGATGCGGCACAGGGGAAGAGGGAGTGGTGTGACCCGGAGGGGGTGAGTGGCCTTCGTCCCACCTTGTGGGCTGCTTGGCCATCATATGTTGGTGGTGGTGAGGCTGGTAGTGGTGGTTCCCCGGCTGATCTTGGTGCGACACAGGTTGCACACCACAGTTCGTCGGTTGTCCGCACTCTCACTAAAAACATCTACACCTTTGAACACCTAGCCCTCTGCACGGAGGCTTGCCGCGAGGGGGTGTTTTAGGAAACAGTTGGGGGATTCTTCGCTCTGGCCCTGCCTCTACCCGTGGCTACTCCACTGCCTCTTCCAACCTGTCCTGCTGCTGCACTTGCCTCCCCCTCTGAAGCCCTGTCCTCAGTAGGCTTAGCAAACCAGGTGGGGTCAGTCACTTCATTGTCCAGCAGCTCTTCCTGCGAATCCTCTGTGCCCTCCTCCCTCGGACTTACTGCCCTTACTACTACCTCACTGACAGACAACTGTGTCTCATCATCCTCGTCCACAAAAAGGTCTTTTTGAGACAGTTGCCGGAAGTCTCCAGCCTCATCACCCGGACTGCGGGAACTTTCCAAAGGTTGGGCATCGGTCACGAGAAACTCCTCAGGTGAGAGAGTAAACATTTTTTACCACTCAGGGCAGGGACATGAGAACAGTTCCTGGGAGTCTGCCTGCTCAGAATATGTAATTTTCATGGAGTGAGGAGGCTGGGAGGAAGGAGGAGCAGCCAGAGGATTCAGAGTTACAGTCCCTAGGCCGGGAGTAGTGGACTGCGTAGAAGACTGGGTGCTCAATACATTGCAGGACGCGTTTTCTGCCATCCACGACAGGACCTGCTCGCACTGCTCTGTTTGTAATAAAGGTCTACCACGCGGACCCGCAAATTGTGATATGTAGCTGGGGAGCCCAGAAACTTGCCTCTCTCGAAATCCCTCAGCAGCCGTCTGTGATTCACCCCACCCAGGAACTCGGCCTGTGCCCACACCCTCACTTGGACTCCCGCGTCCACGTCCTCGACCCTTACCCCTATTCCTCATCATGGCGGATTAAGGATAGGGTAGGGCCCAAATAAATTACCCCACTGAACAGCGCTGACAACTGTGGCTAATTCAGCGCACACAGAGACTTGTAGATAGCGGAGGCTCTATGCTGTGACTAGAAAAAATTACTCGCTGTCTTGCACTTATACCTAGGGGTAATTTACCGTTCACAGAGACTTGTAGATAAGAGAGACTGTATGGAGTGGGAGAAGACTCTAAAGCCAGTGGATAGTGCTGGTAACTTCGGCTATCTCAACCCCCCCAAGGAAAGGGTATTGTGAGATGCTCTGCACAGTGGCAGAGCTGAAATAGTTTGCAGTGGCCCAGGAAATATTACAGTACTGTTTAGTGGTGAAACCTCTGTCTAATGCACTGCAGACTGAGAACGGTATAACTGAAATAGTTTGCAGTAGCCTAGGAAATAGTACAGTACTGTTTAGCAGTGAGACCTCTGTCTAATGCACTGCAGACTAAGAACGGTATAACTGAAATACTTTGCAGTAGCCTAGGAAATATTAGAGTACTGTTTAGCGGTGAGACCTCTGTCTAATGCACTGCAGACTGAGAACGGTATAACTGAAATACTGACTACCCACTAGCGGTTTTTTTCACTGCGAAATTCACAGTAGACCCCTGCGGAAAAAAAATGCTGCGAATTTCGCAGTAAAAAAAACGCTAGTGGGTAGTCACTAGAGATGAGCGAACGTACTCGGTAAAGCACTACTCGTCCGAGTAATGTGCTTTATCCGAGTACCTCCCGCTCGTCCTGAAAGATTCGGGGAGCGCCGCTGCTGACAGGTGAGTTGCGGCGGGGAGCAGGGGAGAGCGGGCGGGAGAGAAGGAGAGAGAGATCTCCCCTCCGTTCCTCCCCGCTCTCCCCTGCAGCTCCCCGCTCCGCGGCGCTCCCCGAATCTTTCAGGACGAGCGGGGAGGTACTCGGATAAAGCACATTACTCGGACGAGTAGTGCTTTACCGAGTACGTTCGCTCATCTCTAGTAGTCACCCTAAGAACGCTATAAGTGAAAGGCTGGGAACAGGCCTAGATGTGTAATTAAAAAATTGGTGCACTACTGCTCCCAGTGAGCCACAACTATAATGCACATGGTGAGAAGTAGCCCTAAAAAGGACTGTTGGGCTTCTTGTAGAGAGGATCACGACTGTAAAACTTTCCCTATATAAGTAGCTGTGTCCCTACACTCTGCCTTATGCACAGCACACACAGAACAGTATAGCTGAAATCGCCTGCACAGCCCTAGATGCTTAAAAAAAAATAAATTGGTGCACTACTGCTCCCAGCCAGCCACAACTGTAATGCACATGATGAGGAGTAGCCCTAAGAAGGACCGTTGGGGTTCTTGAAGACAGGATCTTACTCCTAATACTTTCCCTATATCAGCAGCAGCACTTTCCCTGACCTCTGCCAGCATGCGTCTGAGGCGAGCCGCAGGCGGGACCACTTTAAGTACTCGACGGTCACCTGATCGGCCCAGCCACTCACTGCTGTTGGCAGGTAAAGGGCTGGCACATCACAGCAGGAAGTGGTAATGCCTTCCCCGCATGTTTATTGGCTAGAAAATAGCGCTAAACATGCGGAGAAGGGAAATGCAATTGACTCGAGTACCGTGTGGTGTTCGTCTCAAGTAACGAGCATCTCAAGTACCCCAATACTCGAATGAGCATCAAGTTTGGACGAGTGTGCTCGCTCATTTCTAATTGCCAGTAATGATGCAAAATGAGGCAGCTGTTTCAGGGATAGAGTATGTGCTAATTTGAATAATGATTAAATATTTAAGATTTTTCATTAGTATTGGACACTGCTATGTTACAAATGTTCTCAGTAATTTGTATATTAGAGCAGTGTCCAAGACTTAATGCTGAGGGCAACACATCTTTCATTGTTATGTGTCTATGATAAAATTAAAGCATGAAAACTTGCCAACTTGCAAAATATATTCCACTTTCAAAAATTTGGAGGCATTTAGAGTGCCTATAGGTCTATACTATAGACGCATACTTAGTTACCATATTATGAGTTCATCTATGGATAGCTATAATTTAAAAGAGTTCTCTGCTTTGAACAATCCCTACTTTTTAGAAGGGTCCTTTGATAGGTTGATGACAAAGAGTTTGCCTAATGGGACCCCCAATGATCAGCTGAATTCTGGTGTTCAATTTCCCTGCATCGCCACCACAGGAGAAATTAGGCATTACACAGTATCCATTCAAATGAATGGGTTTTCTGTGAAATGTAGGACAGGTCCTTCAAAGCAAGAGATGCTCTTTATTACTGCTCTCAACTGTGGTCAAGAGATGAGGATCCTCAGCAGAGAAACCCCCTCTATTAACTCAGAATTCCCTACTCAGATACATAAAAAGGGTTTCCTACACATGACAAACTCATTTAAGCAAACATCTTGAAGAAGAATCCCTTCAAATATGCAGTCTTCAGAAACATTTCTGCATCAAGTCACTTGAAACAAATCTTCATAGATGAGATTTCTCTCTTTCTGTTCTTTAATCCTTTGTAAAGTAAAGCATGTTCTGAATTTCTAGCATCCAATTATATTTCTATAGAACACTGCGGGAAGAAATCCTTGCAAATTAATATTTAAAGCTGAGTTTATAATGCAGATTTGCTTCATTAATGCTCATTGTTGGCCTAGAAGCTGGCACCATGGTTCTCTAAATCTTAATTGTTTGGAATAAGCACATTTTAATTGTCAGACATTTCCTGTTCTTCAAGGACATTGTTTGACATGCATTGAATGGTGTATACATCACTTATCTCTGTCAGGACCGGCGACTCCCGGGGCCTCTGTGCCTACAACACCAGTCCTATCACCCGGGCAGCTGGGGTGCGGCGCAGGGAGGCCCCGGTATTGGTGACCTCCTCTGGCTGCCATTGTCCTGTATGCTGCCGGGTTACTAGAGACGCGGCAGGCGCCGCGCCGTGTCCCCGTTGCCATGACAGCCAGGACGCGCTTCCTCCGTCTCCACCCGCCCAGCTAGTGCTGGAGGCGGGTTTTACAGCGTTCCGTGACTGGCTCCTGTTGCTGTCAGGCTCCCTGCCCCAATCAGCTTCAGGGGCGGGAGTTCTGACAGCATTTAAACCTTTCAGTTCCTGTCCAGCACTGCCAGTGTATGTTTGTTCTTTCAACTACACTCGCATTTTCCTGATTGCTGTTTTATTTTTGGACTTGCTTGCTTGGACTCTGACTTCGCCTTCGCCTGACCCGTTTGTACTGCATTCCCTCCAGTTGCTGATCCAGATTGCCTGACCTGTCTCTGTGTTTGTTTGTTCCCATATTTGTTCGTAGTCTACTCCTTGTCCCGCTTCCCTAGTTAGCCTGGGGACTGTCATCCAGCTGTCACCCTGGGGCCTAGCCCAGGGGAGCAAGTAGGTAGGGACAGGAGTTGTGAGCAGTTTTCAGGGACCTCCTGTACCCGTACCCCAGTCCTTGACAATCTAATGCAATTTCCTTCAAAAAATCCATAGTAACATAGTAGGTTAGGTGGAAAAAAGACATATGTCCATCTAGTTCAGTCTATTACTCTCCAATGTTGATCTACAGAAAGTAAACAAAAAAAAAAACCAATGAGGTAGAAGCCATTTTTCCCATTTAAGGAAAAGAATTTCTGACTCCATTCTGGCACTCGGAATAATCCCCAGATCAGCAACCCTTTTGGAGTTATTAATGATTCTAGCATATAATATTGTATCGCTCAAGACCACCACATCCTCAGGCAGAGAGTTCCACTGTATTGACCTCCGATATATTTATACATAGTTAACTATATTAGGGTCATTATTTCCCAAGTGCCTCTCAACCTGCACTTCTGTTATTCTGTGAGGTCCGTTGGTTAATATTAACTCCTTAGTGATGGCCCCATTGTCTTTTTACGTCCTAGCCAAGTGGGCTTTAATCCTCAGGGACATTAAAACATGCTTCCTCTGAGGATTAAAGCCACGTTGGCTGTGGACGTGATAGCTCCATGCTGATGGATGCTGGAGGTAGCTGACAACCTCGAGCTGTCCTAGGGAGCTGGAATGTCCGACCCCATGTCATGCGATCAGCACTATCTAATGGCGCAAACAGGCTTCATTACTAAGGGGTTAAATCAAAAATGGCTATACCTCTAGTTGGGTCCTATCCAAATTGGGTAAGGTAATTATCTATTTTCTCATAATGTGGGCTTTAAACAGGATTTTACATAAAGACAAAGCCCTCTACCTTTTGTATTTTTATGAACAGACTGTAACCCTGTAAGTTCACCACCCATTTACAGCTTTCATTCAACCAGGTCTCAGTTATTCCCGCTATGTCATAATTTTCCTCTGACATTATTACTTCCAGTTCATAAACCTTATTGTTAGACTTCTAGCATTAGTCACCATAAAATTTAGAGGGTTTCGGTTATTCTTTTATAGTGTCTTCCTATTAACTGTGCTCCCAGTTCTAACTGTACTAACCCCTCCCACCGCTCCACCCCCAAGCTCATGACTTGGTCCTAGGTCACTGTCTGCACTACTTCCCCTCTATCTCTGCGATTGCCCTCCTCTCCAGTCCCTAGGTTAAACACTCCTCCAACTTTCTAGTCCTCTTCTACCTCAGCATAGCTGCACCCTCCCCATTGAGATGCAGCCCACCCTAACAGTAAAACCTCCAAACAGCAGAGTTGGCCCAGTTCTCCAGGAACCCAAGCCCCTTCTTCTAACTCTTGAGCCACTTGTTTATCTTCCTAATCTCCCTCTGTCTTTCTGGTGCGGCACGTGGCACAGATAGTATTTCAGAAGATACTACTTTGGAGGTCCTTGCCCTAATTTTACATCCACGTTTCCTGAAATTGTTTTTAAGGATCCTCCACCTACCTCTAATTTTGTCTCTGGTGCCAATGTGTACCATGACCACTAGATCCTCACCAGCCCCTACCAGTAATCTTTCAACCCGATCTGTTGGAATAATTGAGTCTCCCACTACCAGGACTTGTCTAGCCTGCTCTGTGCTCCTTTATTCCTCTTATTACTGTAGTAGACATTCTCCTGGCGTTCAGAGGGCATGCCGTGCTGCAGCAGTGCTAATCCTATAATGGCATCCCCCTCATCTGCGAACTTTGGAAACTTGTTGAGATGTGCCAATTCAGAACTAGACTCCCTGCTTCTCTTCTCTCTACCCCTTCTTCTAACTATCACCCAGCTAGCTGCCTGCTCATCCTGCTCTCCAATACTACCATACACCTCCACATCTACACCAGCGAGTGCCTGCTCAGTGAGCAGCAAACTCCTTTTCATGTTGCCAATGGATCTCAGTGTTGCAAGCTGGTTATTTAGATCCAGGATCTGGGCTTCCAAATTTGCAAGATGCTCAAGTCTCATACATCAGTGTGCACCCTTGAATGGGTGTTCAAGGACTGCATACATGGCACAAGATGTACACTGGACAGCATTGCCAGTCATGGAGCACATTCCAAATGGGGACCGTACAGATAGATTAGATAAAAGTAATATATGTAAAAATTCAAATTCATAAGCAGTAATTAAATAGAAGTAACTCCTCCAAAGTCCCTAATCCCAAGTCACACACTTAAGAAACAGCACACTTAAAAATACAGCCACACACACACTCATTCATGTTTGTTTTATATAGCACTTATCTGCAATACTTCTGTTCCTCCTCAGTTTTGAGGATAGTAATGTAGGGATAGTATAGACTAATGTATTTAAAGGCAATGATCTAGGAAAGTCTTATTATTGTTATTATTATTATTTGGTAGTGTCATTCTGTGGTTGCTATTCTGGTGTTAATATTTACCATATCCATAGTCTAAGCTGAAACAGGGCTTTAATTCCAAAATTGTGTTAATGAGATTAAAAAAACACATATAATGGTAATAATGGCACAATCATATAACAGTCAAATGTCAAGGCAGTGAAAAGGTACTTCTGCCCTGTTTTTTATGTGCCATTAACAGTTCAACCTACAATTTCTGCTGTGATGCACTAGTCTCTGATCCCACAACAGCAAAGTCCTTCAGTGGCCATTAACCCCCTAACAATCTATGATGAATATGTCAATCACAGGGGGATGCTCTTTCCAGCCGTCATAGATGCTGTATAACCATCATAATGATCTTGTGGGTGCTGCCAATGTACCCATGATCTTTTTCAGAAGAACAGCCTTATTCCTGCCACAATTGAAGGAGAAGCTGAAAAAAATCAGATCTCAGCAGTTAATCCTGTCTGTGCCCCTCTTGTTGCAGTAATCATTTATCAAAGATCCCAAGCTTGTCTCATGTAATTGCCTATTAGATTTAATATTAGCATGCCCTATTAGGTGCTAGTCTATACTATACACTGGCACAATGTGCTGCCATTAGAGATGAGCGAACGTACTCGTCCGAGCTTGATACTCATTCGAGTATTAGGGTGTTCGAGATGCGCGTTACTCGTAACGAGTACCACGCGGTGTTCGGGTTACTTTCATTTTCTTCCCTGACAAATTTGCGCGCTTTTCTGGCCAATAGAAAGACAGGGAAGGCATTACAACTTCCCCCTGCAACGTTCAAGCCCTATACCACCCCCCTGCAGTGAGTGGCTGGCGAGATCAGGTGTTACCCGAGTATTAAAATCTGCCCCTCCCGCGGCTCGCCACAGATGCATTCTGACATAGTTCAGGGAAAGTGCTGCTGATGGTGGAGCTGCTATAGGGAGAGTGTTAGGAGTTATTGTAGGCTTCAAGAACCCCAACGGTCCTTATTAGGCCATAGAAATCGCAGATCGCACCTATGTGCGATCTGCGATTTCTGTTCTCTTCTCGATATGCGTTCAATGGGGCCGGCGGCAGCAGCGCCGACCCCATTGAGAACATATAGAAGACAAATTATTCTTCTCTGCCACAGCTGTAACAGCTGTGGCAGAGAAGAACGATGTTTGCCCATTGAATTCAATGGAGCCGGCAATACAGCAGGTTCCACTGAAAGCAATGGGCTGCCGGCGATCGCGGGATGAATTGTCGGGAAGGGCTTAAATATATAAGCCCTTCCCTGCAATTCATCCAGAAATGTGTTACAATAAAAATATATATCCGGGCCGGGGACCAGGAGGGAGCGACAGCCTGCAGCAGCGCCGCAGAACACCAGGAGAAGTGAGTAATGATTTTTATTCTTTGCTCCGCTGTATTCCCGGTGTATAAGGTGACAGTTGGGGGGTCGTCTTATACGCCCCGTCGCCTTATACACCGGTATATATTTTTATTGTAACACATTTCTGGATGAATTGCAGGGAAGGGCTTATATATTTAAGCCCTTCCCGACAATTCATCCCGCGATCGCCGGCAGCCCATTGCTTTCAGTGGAACCTGCTGTATTGCTGGCTCCATTGAATTCAATGGGCAAACATCGTTCTCCTGTGCCACAGCTGTTACAGCTATGGCAGAGGAGCACGATCTTTATGCTGACAGTGGGGGGGGGGGGGGGGGGGGGCACTCTTGCCGCTATTGTGGCTTAATAGTGGGACCTGGGAACTTGAGATGCAGCCCAACATGTAGCCCCTCGCCTGCCCTATCCGTTGCTGTGTCGTTCCCATCACTTTCTTGAATTGCCCAGATTTTCACAAATGAAAACCTTAGCGAGCATCGGCGATATACAAAAATGCTCGGGTTGCCCATTGACTTCAATGGGGTTCGTTACTCGAAATGAACCCTCGAGCATCGCGAAAAGTTCGTCCCGAGTAACGAGCACCCGAGCATTTTGGTGCTCGCTCATCTCTAGCTGCCATACAGAAATATGACTGTTTATTGTATTTAAAGGGAACCTGTCAGGCATATCTCCCAGGTGTCTCTCTTTTTGACCCTCTTTTCCTCTCTGGCCCTTAAATGTCCCTCTGTTCGACCTTCAAAATAGATTTTCATTAATAAACTTCCCATACTGCTTTATAAACTATCCTTATGGTTCCTAACTTTATCTGAGACAACAATTTGCATATTATTTCATCATATGGTGCAATTTGTATTGTGAAAGTTTCTATATTTCCATCATTTTTGTACTAATATTTAAAATAAAAGCATTCAAGTGCATAGATATGGATAGAAAAATACATCTATGAAACAGTGAACCAAAAGTGTCCCTCTGACACTCGTTGGGTGCTATGAACCCTATAACCTAGGGTTATGGGCTCATAGGGCAGGGGTCGCTAAGTCTGGGGATGTGACTGCAATGCTTACTGCATTCCTATTCCCTCGCTGTCTGCCCAGGAAGCTGACAGTTGGTGCGTCCATCAAATTCATTTCTTCACTTCATATGTTTGCGCACACACATTACCCTCTATTTGTGTGGGCACACAAGGAATGCAGAGATTAGTAAAAGGCACACACTGAGTGGCGGTATCCCAGGCAAACAGTAAGGGAATAAGGGGCAGTTAGCATGGCAGTCACATCCCCAGACTCAGTGACTCCTGTCCTTTGAGCTCTTAATTTTAAGTCATGGGGCTCATAGGACCTGACAGGTTTGTTCAAAAACAAATCTTACACCATGATGTCCCTGTTTTGGACTAATAAAAATAAATGCAAAAACGTAGATCGAAGAGTTATGTAAATATATAATATAAAAACCTGACATAAACATATATATACGTATTTGGCATCCCCATACCAAACAGTACCATAAATAAGCATAATTACTTTAGGCCAGCAACAAACGGAGGCAAAATTGGTAGAATCATGTGGTTGGAAAATTCTAGCAAAACGTTAATATGTACATACTCTAAAAAGGGGCATCTAACAAGTATAATACTTCTTGCCCATTAAAATATACCTAATGCAGATATTGAGGCAAAAAAAATTCTAGGTTCCTCAAAATCGACATAAAACATTTGAAAAAGGGTCTTGACTTGTAGAACAAAAACGTTTACATACTTACTGAGTTAAAAGGATTATCTACTGACAAAATTTATTTCCAATAGCTGCTCACCATGCTTTAAAAAAATAAGGGAAGTCATACTCACCTCACCTGCCGCGACGGTATTGCTTGTACCTGGTCCACAATTCTGGCTGCAGGAAGCCGGCAATTACATCACCAACACTAGGGACAAGTTGCCACTACAGTCAATTACCAGTTCACTTTGGTCAGTATAAGTAGCACCATACAGCCGCAGTAGCTGCTATGGGGCCTGCATCTTAGAGAAGCCCAGGCTATCAGGTGTCCTTGGGAATGTAGTTACTAAGTCTAGAAAGACTTAAAAAAAACACTATACTCACCTCATTCATTCCCACCACTGGTTCCTTTCTTCCTTGTAGTGTAATCACGTTCTAGATGGCATGTAACTGCTGCAGACAATGCCTTTTGCACACTGTAGAGACTGATTTGATTGCTTTGGCACTCTCTAGTGGCCCTAAATAGCCCAAGACCAATCAGGATTGTCGGGAGACTGGAAAGCTGGGTGTGTTCACTGACCTATTAAGAGGCCGGCTGCCGACACGAACCTTCATGCAGAAGTGACAGAAGGTCTACTATAGAGGACTGCAGCCAACAGCAGGAGTATGTGAGAGTTTGGCCATGGTCCTGATACAGGACAGTATTATTAGTGATGGAAACATAGAAGGGGACATTACTACCTACTGGAGGCATAAGGGGGTATTTATTACTGTGTGGGGCATAAAAAGGGCACTTCTAATTTGTGCTGGGCACTAAAAACAGCACGTACTGTATGGAGCTAATTACTATCTGAGGCATTATGAAAGGGGGTTGTGTAGAGATGTGGAAAATGAAGGGAGTGTGCTGAAAAAGCTTGGAGCCAAAGATATCTGTATGTCACATTCTGCAGGTGAAGTTGTGGCTGGGAGTAGTAGTCATGGTAGGCTGGCTAGATGGAGAAGAAAATGGAAGGTGAATAACTCCAGTCAGAGGGCACTTCATCTCTGATTACTGGATATAACAGTCCTGTAGTGACTACAGTCTGCCAAATACCTGTGCAGAACTGGTATTTACCACTGTATGATCACTCTATGGGGTTAATATTGGTTTTTGTATGTTTTTTTTCAATAGCAGTATGGTGGTTTTATTCCATCTAAGCAGTTGGGTGCTTATATCGTGTTCTTAGCATAGTGGTTTTTGTTCAGTGACCGTATGGAAGGAATATGAATAGTGATAACTTTGCACCTTGCATGTATGATATGTGGTATTATGAGATTCTGGTCTAAGGTAACATCAAGGTTTAGCTGTTTATTACACTATTAGTTGTTTTTTTTCTTGGCATGACCTGGCAGGGAAATATATCCTTGCATAAACTTTTACATGAGGCTGGTAAATGTTCATGCTCGAGGTGGAACCCATCGAAAATTTTGCTATGGCCTCAGCCTTTTCTAGATAGACTCCTAGCGAGTGAGTGTCTGTCCTAATGTTGAGATGTCAACGCTCTACAGACAGAAATGAAGATCAGTGGGGAACTAAGCATTAATGAAATAGGAGCAGATGAGGTGAGCGTTGCTTCTTTTATTTTTTTACAGCATGCACCTTTTGAAATAAATTTTTGTCCCCGGATAACCCTTTAAGAGGTTCCATTCATGGGAAAGTCATGTAATATTATAGTGTATTTGCATTGATATTACAAAGAGTTATTACATACACCTTTAACTTTTATTTCTGCTGTCTTTATTCTGCGATCCTTCATCTGTCACACTTGTCTCAAGGTTGATAACTGCTGTTTTGTTCTTTCTTCTGAGAAGAATAAGAATATTATTTATCAGATATGAAATTACTTCCACCAGTTTGAGCATACACCCTATGATAAGGTACAAACAGAAGGCGGGGGGTTCCTCTCATGATGTACTTGTCAGTAATTAATGACAATGGTAGCTCAGCAATCCTTCCTAAATACACTGCATGTTCTCATTATTCTCAAAGTCTCTCCAAATCATTAATAGTCTATCACACACACAGTTTTCATTACACCATTGTTCCGCATTCAGCTGTTTAATGGACCGGAAAAAGCTTATTATGAATGTAATTTCTGAATTTTGTTCGTAGCAATTGTTTTTCTTGTGTACACAAGTAATGGGCAGAAGATACCTGAAGTTATTTTTAAAATGTCCTTACAGCAAGGGACAGAATTCAAACAGCGTGATTAGGGATGAGTCATTATATTGATACCTAATCTAGACTGAACCTGATTAGTACCTGGGTAAGGAGGTCCGAACTTCCGGACTGCTTCCATCATCTTGTGTGGTTGCACAAACAAAAAAGGCATAGGGAATACATGCAGCATTGTCATCACCATTAGGCCTCATTCACATGAGTGTGGTTTTAGGTACGCGAAAAAATGGCTGATAGAACCAATGGTTTCCTATTGAAACATTTAGGATGAAGGAATTTTAGATGTGCAAAAAACTCTCAGCTTAAAATGATAGGACATCGTGACTGCAATGCACGCATCTAAGGCCTCTTTCCCACAAGCGTATATAGGCCCGCCGTTTTCACGGTCGGACGATATTTGTATTCCCGCAACCTAAAAACGCCCGGCTGGCGAATATAGCGCCGGGAGTTTTTTATGTCGGGCCCAAAAGATAGTCCTGGAACTATCTTTTGGGCCAGAATATGTTGGCTGCTGCATGGGTTCCTATGGGAGCCAATAGCAGCGGCAGGAGAAGGGAGGTAGGAGGGAGTTTAGCAGCTCAAAAGCATGGTAGCCTTGGCGTTGGGGCCCATGCCATGTGAACAGGCGCACAAACATTAGATTTGTGCGCCTGTTCACGAGCTTTTATGCCCCAGATGGTAGCGTATATTGGCCGGTAGTGAAAATGGCGGCCAATATACACTTGTGGAAATGAAGCTTGAGGTCTGTACTCCGTGAAAACCTGACCTATCTTTGCTGCGTGATGTGCAGGGGTTTCCATAGACTCCTATGGGAGTTGGATAACATGCACGACGGAGCTTCCAATTTCACTGCTAATTTAGCTTGAGCCTTAATAGCTGGAAATCGCAAGTTCATGCTATTTTTTGTGCAGTTACCTGCAATATTTTCACGCTCCTATTCTGCGCTAAAACCACCCTTGTGTAAACGAGGCCTTATAGGGATGAATTATGGGCTCACCCAGCCTTCTATTATTCATAGGCATCTAATCGGAGAAACGGGCCATCAAATCCAAAGTTCTTTGATATTCTTCATATGTGGTATCAAGCTATAGTATTAATCATTGTCAAAGTGCTTAAATTATCACCCACTCAGACAAGGTCATCCTACTGGGATCATCATACATACAGCTGTAGCTGGCCAGAGAATCAAAGTCCTCACACGGTCACATTGGTGAATGTACAAGGTAAATGTACTCTGGATTTATTGTGAAAAATATGACACATTTATAATCCTATCAGACCCACATTAATGTGCTTGCACATATAGAAAATGTGAAAAAATGTGTGCATAGGAATTTCTCCTAATTAGTGTGTATTTACACAAGCAAGTCCATTATTGGTCTGAGAAACCTGGACCGATATTCTACTCGCAAACCCATGGGTTTCATGCGAGTGCAATGCATTTTGCAAGAAAATTGCATTGCTGCACTTGTGATTTTCATGCACGTGAAAATCATCCATTATGCCGTATGGAAGAAAAGTCACATTGCATCCCACTTGCAGTAAACTCAGCTGTACATGTGAGCGAGATGCAATTTCCCCCCCCCCCCCCCTCCCACAAGGAAGAATGGTGATTCTTATCCCCTTAGTGACCAAGCCTGGCCAAATTTTGGAAATCTGGCATGTGTCACTTTAAAATAGAATAACTCTGTGAAGGTTTTGCATATCCAAGTGATCCTGACATTGTTTTTTGACCACATATTATACTTCATTTATGTGATAAAAATAGTCCAATGCAATTTGTGTATATTTATTAAAAGTGCCAAAATTGGTGAAATTTTGAAATAAATTGTCATTTTTTTACATTTTCAACTGCAATATTTCAAATATGTACCAGCGTACTGTACAAATTTTTGATGAGATATATATTTCCATCTGTTTACTTTATTGTTGAAGCACATTGAAAAAAACTTCATTTTCCTTTTTAACCATTTAGGAGACGTACAAATTTATCATTATTAACATTTTGAGGAACATTTTGTTTTCCTACAACAACCTAAGATTGCAAAGGCTCATAGGTGTCAGAATGATAGGTACCCCAACAAATGACCCCATTTAAAAAAAATACACATTTTAATGTATTCACTGAGGGGTTTCAGGAGTATTTTGACCTCAGTTTCTTTTCGGGAATTAATGCAATTTAGAGGAGAAGAAATAAAATTTCATATTTTTGCAAATATGTCATTTTAAAGACAGGCTTTTTTTCTACAGTGCACATGCACCCCAAAATGGATACCCCGTTAGTCCCATGTTCAGAAACATATCCGTTGTGCCCCCAATCTTAAATCTGTATGCACAACAGTGCCCAAACCGGAAGAAGCAGCCAGTGGCTTTCAGAACAGACATTTTGCTTGAAGGTGATTTAGGCCCCATTGCACACTTGTAGAGCCCTTGAGCAGCCAAAACGATAAAGAACCCCCACACATGACCTCATTTTGAAAACTAGACCCCTAACGAATTCATCTAGGGGTGTAATGCGTATTTTGACTTCACAGTTTTTGAATGAATCTAAGCAAAGCAGAAGAAAATAATTATGATTTTTGTTTTTTTGGCAATTGTGTCATTTTAAAAACAGCTTTTTTTGTACAGCACACATAATAAGAATGAAGACTTTCACCCCAAAATGGATACCCCTGTTTGACCTGTGTTCAGAAACATACCCATTGTGGCCGTAATCTTATATTCGTTATGCACAACAGGGCCCAAACTTAAAGAAGCATTACACTTAAACTGTTCTTTAATTTTTACATAATTGCTATTATCCATTGGATATTGTCGATCACGTGATCAGGTACCGCTCACTGCGGCCCTCGGTCACTGCTACAGCTTCTCGGCTACCTTTAGTAGCTTCTGCACTTGCGTCTGCCATTTTGGCGACGGATGCATGCACCGAAGCTAGGGAAATCCAGAGTGAGCGTGTTTTTACGGCCCTGCGGATTAAAGCCCACTAAACCAGGACGTAAAAAGTCTATGGGGTGGTCACTAAAGGGTTAAACAAAATCACAGAAAAATAGGACATGCTGCAATTTTTATCTCGCATCGCTGCTTTTTGCACATGTGATTGTTTCTATTGAAAATAATGGGTTATTTTCCTGTGCTATTTCTGTGCATCTTGCAATGCACAGAAATCACGTGGGAAAATCACCTGTCTAGATGCACCCTTAAAGGGGTTGTCCCGTGGCAGCAAGTGGGTCTATACACTTCTGTATGGCCATATTAATGCACTTTGTAATGTACATTGTGCATTAATTATGAGCCATACAGAAGTTATCAAAAGTTTTATACTTACCTGTTCCGTTGCTGGCGTCCTAGTCTCCATGGTGCCGACTAATTTTCGGCCTCCGATGGCCAAATTAGCCGCGCTTGCGCAGTCCGGGTCTTCTGCTCTCTTCAATGCAGCCGCTCGTGCAGAATGCCGGCTCCGTGTAGCTCCGCCCCGTGCCGATTCCAGCCAATCAGGAGGCTGGAATCGGCAATGGACCGCACAGAAGAGCTGCGGTCCACGGAGGGAGCAGACCCCGGCGGCCATCTTCAGCAGGTGAGTATGAAGACGCCGGACCGCCGGGATTCAGGTAAGCACTCTCCGGTTTGTTTTTTTAACACCTGCATCGGGGTTGTCTCGCGCCGAACGGGGGGGGTTAAAAAAAAAAAAAAAAAAACGTTTCGGCGCGGGACAACCCCTTTAAGTATATGTAATGTCAAATCAGGACACGCTGGATCCGAAAACCTGAAAGACTCAAGAGCTGTGAACAAACAGGCCACAAGTGTTTTCTGTAGTGTTTACCACTGATTTGTGTGCAGACACCAGGAAGACATTATTCCTATAAACCCTATACCCAGGAAAAAGACCTGTCTATACGCTGATAACCTGCCCTAAGAAGGGCGAACCTGACCACGTACCTAAGCCACTAGACGCTACGGAGGAGAGGAGATAAACATAGTGTCAGGACCAGCGGCTCGTGGCTCCTCCGTGCCTTCACCGCTGGTCCTGTCACACAAGCGGCTACCGTGCGGTGCAGGGGAGCCTGGTCCTGGTTACCTCCCCTGGCTGCCGCACTCCTCCTCGTTGTTGGGGATGCTACTGGCGCCGGCCTGCGTCGCGTCCTGGGCACCATGACAACCAGGCTCGCATCCTGAGCCTCGCCTATCTTGCAGGGCTGGGGGCTGTTCCCCAGCTCTGCCTGTGTGATATTCTGTTGCTGTCAGACTCCCGCCCCAATCAGCCGCTGGAGCGGGAGCTCTGACAGCATTTAAACCTGTCTGTGTGTGCTGTTCCTTGCCAGTGTTAGTTTGGTCTTCCAACTGCCCCGCGTTTTCTTGCTTGACTCCTCTTTGACTCCTGGTTTTGACTCTCTGCTTTCTGGACCCGACTTTGCCTACAGCCTGACCCTTTTGTACCACGTGCCCTCCTGTTGCCGACCCGAACCGTCTGACTTGACTTAGTGTTTGTTTGTCCCTGTGTTTGTTGTTGTCTGTCCCTGTTTCTTGCTTCCCTAGCTAGTGCAGGGACCGTTGCCCAGTTGTCTCCCTGGGAGTTAGCCCAGGGGGGGCAAGCAGGCAGTTTTAGGGACTTCCAGTATCCCGGACCCCAGTCCTGAAACACAGATAACAAGATGACAACAGTAGTAATTTCAGTACTTAGTTTAGTGAAGAATCAAAAAAACAGGAGATCAAGCACCAACCTCTAACTTCCACCACAGTCAGAGGGAGACGGAATTAAACAGGAATGAGCAAAGCCCTCCCAAATTACCCACCGGTAAGGCCAAACAAGTCTCAACTAAAACCACCCCCACCAGCTCCAGAAGATGAAGAGAACCAAATACAAGACCAGAAGCAGATTACTAGAATGGAACTGATCCCAGAACTGCCACAACATATATACTATAAATCTGCTGAACTTAAATGACATGTGAAATATCATTCAGAAATAAAACAATAGGTTACATATCCATCATACCTTGTTGTAGATCAGAGTTAATTAAAAAATTACAAATGAAGGACATTTACAATTTATGGATAGTCAAAAATAATCATCACTTGTGACTTCTATCCACGCCAACATCTACACATTTTCAGACATAAATCAGATATTATTTGTTAATTACAGCTAAAAACAAATAAAAAGTCATTCATTTATCAAATCAGGTTCATATAACTTCTCATTTTTTTCTGGGCTCACTGCCATCTAATCTTCAAGGTTGAAGGTCAGATTTATGTATTCTCAAACCATACAAGGTTTTTTTATTCTAAGATTACAGAATTTTTAAAGGGACATCTTTAACTATATAGAATATTATGTTCAGATAGAATCAAAACACAGTCACAAAGTACAAGCATTTATAGAATTAGAAGGCACATAGTCTAAAAATACTAATATTTTAACAATCATTTAATCCACCCAGTTGTATGAAGACTTCTCAAGGTGAGTGGACTTGCATGTCTTCACCCATTCAGTGGCGAGTTTCTCACCACTCTGTCAGACCCACCAGGGCAGGTTTTTTAAACGGGCCATTCATTTAATTTCAACTAACTTTTCAGTCACGTTCCTAGAGCCATAACTTTTTCATTTTTCCATTGACACGGCCATATGAGGGCTTGTTTTTTGTGGGGCAAGTTGTATTTTTTGATGGCATCATTTTTGGGTATATATAATGTATTGCATAACTTTTGTAAAAAAAATTGTAGGGAGATTGAGGAAAAAAACTAATTCTGCCATTTGTTTTTTAGATTTCATTTTTACGGCATTCAGCATGCAGAATAAATAATATGATAACATTATTTTTTGAGTTAACACGATTCCAGCAATACCAAGTTTTGTGTCGCCACATTCCAAGAACTCTAATCTTCATTTATCTAATTTTTAGGAACATGAAAAATTTTGAGCGCTTTTTATTACATTTTTTCTAGTGGCAAGGTTAACAAAATCTGTAATTCTGGCATGTTTTTTATTTTTATTTTTCATTGCATTCTCTAAGCAGTATAAATAATATATTAAAGCAATGATACAGGCCAGTACAATTATGCCTATACCAAATTGTAATAGTTTTTTTCTTTCTCGCTACTTTTTCACAGTTTAAAAAAAAAAATATATATATATATATATTTTTTTTTTTTTTTTTTTTTTTATCGCTGCATTTAAAGACTCCTAGCATTTTAATGTTTTTCATCAACAGAGCTGTGTAAGGGTTTTCATTTTGCAGGATAAGTTGTACTTTTTATTAGTACCATTTATTGATCTGTGCAGAATTTTGATCACTTTCTATTCCGTTTTTTGTATGGTGAGATAGGCTATTTTTGCCACGTTTTAATTTTTTTTTCCATGCTGTGCACCCTGCAGATTAACCTCTTCCCATTCCAGGACATATATTTACGTCCTGCAGCGTCATATGAAGAGAGATCGCAGCATAACTGCTCTTCATACAGCACAGGTGTCAGCTGTTTATTACAGCTGACACCCGCGGGCAATAACTGCAATCGTACAGCATTACGTCCTACTGCAGGAGCAATCAAAGCAAAGCATCGCTAGTTGTGGTTACCCGGCGGGGCTTTAAAAAAAAAGTTAAAATACGATCAATAAAGTTTTATTTATTGTAAAAAAAAAAAGTAATAAAAGTTTAAATCGCCCTCCTTTTGCCATATCTATAATTCAAAAAAGTCTAAATCATAAAAGAAAAATACATATTTGGTATCGCTGCGTCCGTAACAGTCTGATCTATCAAAATAGTGCATTATGTACCCCACATGATGAACATAGTCCGAAAACAAAAATAAAGAAACCCAGAAATGCACTTTTTCAGTCACCCTGTCTTCCAGACAAAATGCAATAAAAATTAGTACTAACGTAAACTACAGGACATCCCGCAAAAAATGAGCCCTTGCTCAACTATGTCGACGGAAAAATAAAAAAGTTATTGCGCGCAGAAGATGCAGCAGAAAATAATTTTAAGAAATTAAATGTCTGAAAAAAAAATACAAGTACTACAGCAAAAAAAGAAAACTATACAAGTTTGGTATCATAGTAATCATAATGACCCATAGAATAAAGTTATCATGTCATTTTTGTTGCAGTTTGTGTGCCGTAGAAACAAAACACACTGAAAAATGGTGGAATTAGAGATGAGCGAGCACACTCTTCTCGAGTAACTGCATTCTTGTCCGAGCGTACTCGGGGGGGCGGCGGGGGATCTCTGCTGTAAGAGCTGGTGCCCGGCTATCCTCTGACAGCCGAGCACCAGCCCTTACCCTGCCATGGAGACTATTGGCCGGCTTCTGACAAGCCGATGTGTGAGGGTATATGTGTATATTGCCATATGTTCTTTATGCTTTTATACCTGTATGCAAGTTCTATGCAATGCTATAATGCAAAAAACATAATATGTAGCCTTAAAAATCGTATCAGATATGCCAAGGCTTTGCAAGGCAGAGAGAGATGTGTCCAGGGACTGGGTGAAGGTGAAGGAGGACTGGATACGCAGACCGCATGCTTGGCTGTTTTCCCAGAAGCGCCTTATCAAGATAACGACTGTTTAACTACGTATATGACTAACGCTGCCTCAGGCGGAACTGCGGACATCACATATATGGTTATGCTGCGGATTTGAGCCAATAAGACAGCTACACACTTCTAATAACGTGATAAGGGGTATAAAGCCCCATGTAATCTGTAATAAAGTGCGCAGTTACTCCCCGTATGAGGAACTATACCAGACCTCCGTGTGTGGTGTTTTTTCTTTACTGCCAGCAACGGGGCATTGGGGTGGGCCTGATTGGTGCTGTACACAGAATTTCCCTGACAGATTGTCTCCATGGCAACCTGTAAACAAAGCAATGCAGGAGTTTAAAAAAAGAAGCGGGAAATTGCCGGCAAATCGGTAATATCTTCCTGCTTCTTTTTTAAAGTTCTGCACTGTTCTGTGTGGGACTGTGCAGGCAGAGCACACTACAACAGCTTATAGCATTGTGCTCTGCAGGTCCATTGGGAAACATAGCCCGGAATTTTTCCGGGCTATATCACTATGGGCAGTGGAGCTCGTCCTGGAAAATTTCCGGGTGTGCCACTCAAGGTGTTAAAGGGGACTCATCACCACCCCTAACATATTGGTTTTAATAAATATTTGTATTCCCCATAAAATAATGATTCTGGAGCATCTTTTCTTAGGCTCTGTATTGTGTTATTCTTCCTAGAAATTTTTGAATATATTGACAACGAAAAGATACCATTCTACTTGTCAAAGGGGTGTGTCCCTGCACTAGCAATGTCAGCACTGATTGGACAATCAAAATCTGTAAGAACACGTTACCCATTGGTAACACCCGATTTTCTAGCAGTAACAACAGAGGAACGACACTACACATAGTTCTAAGAGAAGATGCTCCAAACTTGTTGTATCATGGGGAATACAATTATTTATTAAAACACATATTAGGAGAGCTGTCAAGAAAGCAAAGAGGTAGCCATGCAACTTCTAAATTCATCCCAATAACATGACATCCTATTCATAGAGGCATGTGCCATTGCTTGTTCCACCTCCAGGGGCGTGTTTTTTGAGGTAGGGGGAATTCCCAAAATTAACTTACTAGAGGCTGCTGGGTGCCAGGGTGCGCTGACAGTGGGAGCAAGGTGTGGGAAGGGTTGCATCTGCTGAAATTAGCTGCAGTGGTGTGGATTTTGACTCTATTTTGGATGTGGAAATACTGCGGAATTTGCTGCAAAACTAGGTAGGGTTGCCACCTTTGGCACGAAAAAATACCAGTCATGGTAAAAAGGGGCGTGTCGGGGCATGACTTGGGGGTGTGGCTTATCGCAGCATTTTTCCTCCTTTATCTCCTGGATCCCGTTAAGTGGCTGTGCGCATGCACGTGATCCAGGCCAGCGTGTTCTTGCGAGTATATGACGTTTAGTGTGAATCACGCATCATCTACTCGCGAGAACACGCTGCAGATGCTCGCATACAATCTACACATATATAATCATATACATGTGATACCCAGATTACCCCAGCATGGTCCATATCACTATATACAGGAGATATACTTTCCCTGTATATAGTGATGCTGATGTAACCTAGATATATCCTGTATATAATTATATGTACAGCTGGTATAACATATACCACTTAAACATACAAGATTACATGAAGTACATGGTACATACCTCGTACCGCATGTACTGCTCCTCCGCTCTTATCCTCGGTTCCCGACACTGTCACTGCAGCGCCGGCTGGACATCAATTCTGACCTCCACACATCTCACACACACACACAAGTCCACTACATCCATTTTGATCCCCAGACATCACATACACACACAACTCTGCTACATCCATCCTGATCCCCAGACATCACATACACAGCTCAGCTACATCCAACTTGACCCCCACACATCACACACATTGCTCTACTACATCCATCCTGATCCCCAGACATCACACACACAGCTCTGCTACATCATCCTGACCCCCACACAAAGCTCCACACAGCTCTACTCCCTCCCTCCCTCCCTGTATCCATCCAGACCCCCACAGCTCCAAGAGAAACAGACAGACACAGAGACACACACAATCTTACATTTCCTGAGCTCCCCGTGGTCATGTAATCCCTGACTCCTCCCACACAGGGTATCCCATGACGTGACATCATAGGAGGTCCTGGAAGCTGCCGGCTCTCAGGTCTGCGTTTACCCTGATTTCAGGACTGCCGGAGAAGGGTTAACCGGTGCTAGGGGGCAGTGCAAGCTCTGAAAATACCGTCCTCTAAAAGGGTCGGTAAAAGAAAAATACCAGCACCGGCCTGACAGAAAAAATACTGGCCAGGCCGGTAGTTTACCGGCCAGGTGACAACCCTGTTCATAGGTATAGAACACTTAAGGCTCATGCCCACGGACGGAACGGGATATGCCCACGGTTTTATGCTGCAGGAATAAACAAAAAAGTCCCCAATGGCGATTGCAGAAAAATGTGCTTTTTACAGCATTTTTCTGCGGTCTTCAATAATACTATATTAATGGAGACCTCCCGCTGCAGAACACGAGGTAAAATAGAATATGCCGTGATTTTTTTTCCTGCAGTGTAAATCCACGGCAGAAACAGGCATTTGAGGACTGAGCTATTAGGTTCAATAGAACCTAATAGCTGTGTTATTCCACAACGGATTCACACCGCAGGAAACGCGGCATAAATCCGTCCATGGGCATTAGCCCTTTAAAGAATAACTTTGGAGCTGATGCTGATGTATCAATAATAATGGGGTAGTAATAGGCTCTGATCAGACTTCCATTCACTCAATATATCCATGGATTCCGGCATAGATGGCTGCTTATTTTTTCCGGTAAAATGACGGAACCCCTAGATGCAGCCAGAACCCCATCATTTTGACAAATCCAGCTATTTTATTTTAACGCTTCTGTTCTAAACGGAACAAAAGAATAGAAAAGTGAATTGAGTCTTACTGGGATGAGACTAATGATGTATCCAGTGTGGGCCAACATCAGCATCTGGCAAACCTGGGCAGATGCGGGGGACCACTGAGCCTAGAATGGCCACCCAAGGGTGGAATTATTCCTATCCTTGTTCTTTGAAATCAAAGACACAGATACAATTGACTACGGCAGCGGTACTGCAGGAAGCCAACCTCTTCCTGCTCTGATGAACGGTACCCTCTCTGCTAAGCAAGCAAGGCAACAATGTCATTGCGCTGCTTGCACTGTTCTGCATGATCCTAGCTAAAAGAGGCCAAAGCAGAGGGTGGAGGATGCCATGGGAGTGGATGGAAGAGAGTTTATTATTTTGTTTTGTTGCCCTATTAATTACTAAGGAGGCACAGTGTGGCCTACAAAAGACCTAGAGGACACAGTGGGGCTTATAAATTACAAAAAAGGCAGAGCAGGACCTTTAAATTACTAAGGCAGTCACCCACTGTGACTCTATCACCCAAAGAACTCGTGTAAACCTGGAGCTGGCCTGCATCCAGCCGATATAAGGACCCTCTTCTTTACTGCATACCATAGAAGCAGTGCAGAGATGAAAACATCCAGCATTTGATGGGGAGTTATAAAATTATCCTTTATTTGATGAAAACCATTAAAACTTGGGCAGGAATAAAATACTCATTTTGTTTACTAGCCTTTACGGTTTCTTTGTATGCCATAGTCATTGCCAATCAAAATTTGCTCCAGCAATAGGTACAACCTTGCGTACCGAACCCATCAGATATAAGCAAACATTTGAAGCTCCTAATGCACAATTTAACATTTCATAGAAAGGCCTAAAAAACTCAAGTGGTCAAATTAAAAAAAAAAAAAGTAAACCTGGCACAAGGAAAATGGTGCCCGATCTGAGGATAACATTTAATACTACCCTTTTCATAATTGTCCGGCTACCATTTGCTTTGAATGCAGTCGTTTTTGTAAAATTGTTGTAAATTTTTCATCATGTTTGTCCGTTATCCAAACTTTCTATTTTCTGAAACTATAATTATTCTTCTATACTAGTAGAATGCAAGTTTCAGAAATAAGCTGATCAAATTTTAGAGGGTAGCCAAACTGTTATGAAAAGGGGTAGTAACTCCTGGGATGCTGAAAGTTTGTGCAGTATATAAAAGTTTTCTGGTGTTCGACTTTCTTGCCTGAACATGGTGTTTTTAACCTGCAGTGCTGCATATTAATCTGTACATCAAAATCTTCCGAGACGGTTTGAACACATTGTGAGCAGAGCCCAAATTCCGTATAGAAAATGTTTTTTTTCCCCGTGTAGGTAATTTATTTGCATTATAAAGACAAACCTTTGGGAAACACTACAGAGTCCATTTAAAACACCTGCTTAGGATTCAGACCTGTTACAAACACCGCAGGTTCTAGTTGCAAAGATGGAGAAGAGAAGAAATTTTTATTTCTGAAGATGTTGTGGGTGGAAATATTTATGAGGGCATACGGAACTTCATTTGTATTTGCTAGGCTTAAAATATATGTTTGGCATTATTTAACGTGGAAGATTTGTGTCTGCTCTATTGCTCATCTTATGCCGAGAAGGAATAATTCGCAGCTTCTGCCTCTGACGATATATATATGGGATTCTGTCACTCAAATATAATGAATTATTCGGTTGGTAAATCCGCTTAAACATTATCTGTAAATGTAACCCAGGTACATCATTTATTTTTTATGCAGTTCACAAATGTTAGCAGGCTATGAACAGGGAGCTATTACCATATTACTAAATGGCAATATATCCACTATAGCTTAAAATGCTTTGGAAATCCCAATTTCCCAGTTACTACTAAATCCCTTTTACTGGATGAAGAAAGTGCACACTATGGACCATATTTATTAGTTCTGTCGTAAAAAAGTTACACTGCATAAACCTAAACCAGACAGGCAAAAGCTGTGCCAAATACATCACACTGGTGCACGCTACAAGATTAATTTGGCACAACTACCCTGTTTCCCTGAAAATAAGACCTAGCATGATTTTTAAATAGTGTCCTGGTAGCTATACATGTAAAAAGGAAATATTTTGGAGCAAAAATTAATATAAGACCCTGTCTTATTTTCGGGGAAACACGGTAGCTGGACAAGTTGTAGACAGCTTCCTTTTCTTTATGTTGCATCTTGCCTGGTATACTTTACATCGATGTTGCACTCCAAAAAAAAAGCATTTTATTAGTAAATCAGGTGCATTTTCTGATTCTAGGCATGCCCATTTTTCTAGACACTTTTCAAGGTTGTTGGAAGTCGTGTCCAAAATACATAATACATTTTTTGAGCATAGTAGCGAGAGACGTGTTTCGGAGCCTCCACCAAGGTCAGTTCTTTGTAAAGGGGGTGAACTGTAGAAGTGTAAGGGTTTAAATAAAACTATATTGTTATATAATACTATGGTGATATCCAGTGGCTGCTCTGTATAACAGCACCTCTGCATTGTCCTCTGATGGGGACTTTTCTGATTGGCTGAAGAGGGGAGCATAAAAAGGAATTTCCTGCTGCGTAGAAGGAGTCTTAGGAAAGCAGAAGGAGAGAGAAGATATCTGTGCTGCTGATGTAACAGGCTCAAAGGAAGATTCTAGAGCCTGCAGAGATTGATATGATGGTGTGCAATGAGAGCAGCCGGATGGGAAAATAACCGGCTTTGCCATGGAATCCGTGGCCTGTCCGCAATGTCAATTGTGGTCGGGCTGGGGAACGGATAGCTTCCATTGACTTTGACTGTGGCTTTCATACACAGTGCGAGAAATGCATGCATAAAAAAAATTGCAGCATGCACTATCTGGACTCATATCACGCATGCTTATGCGCTAAAATAGTGTATGGGGATTATTGGCACACAGCAAGTACACGTGATTGCGTACTTGCTGCATGTGAGAGATACACTCGCGTTTCGCAGCAATTTATGCCCATCTGAAAGAGGACTAAGAGAGGAAAGCAACCTTGTAAACAACTCTCTGCAACCAACGTGTAAGGCTGGGTTCACACGGGGCAGATTCCTGACGGAAATCTTGCGATTTGGCCGCAGCTAAAAACCGCAAGATTTCCGCCGGGAGAACCGCTGCTTCAAAATCCACTGTGGTTTTGAAACCACCCACCCGCTCGCTCTTCCACTGCGGCCGGCTCTCCCATAGAGGAGAGTGTGGCTGCAGCGGAAAAAAAATGAACATGCTGCGGTCGGCAAATCCACGCCGCAGCGGCGGCTTCTGCCGGCTTAGCCGCAGCGGATTTGACGTCCCGTGTGGACGAGATTTCTGAGAAATCTCGTCCACATGGCTCGCTAATCCCGATATTAGCGGCCGCATGCGGATTTGCCGCGGCGTAATTCCGCACAGAATTTCCGCAGCAAATCCGCCCCATGTGAACCCAGCCTAAAGAAGCAACTGGCTTTGATTGCTCAGGCTTTCTTGAGTGTAGATACCAGTTGTAAGTAAAGACCGGTCACAGAGACATAGTTGCACTGTGCACATTTTAGGGCTCATAGCATTAAAACGTGATATGCAGCTGCTTATTGACTATTATAATGGAACTGGGACTTTGATGTGTTAACCTTCAACCTGGTATATAGATGAAGAGTGTGCTCTGAAAGGGGTTTAAAGGGAACCTGTCAGCACTTCCCAGTATGTGAAACCATCCATACCAATATAATGGTGAAGTTTCCCATTTTTCAATTCTTCTGCTTCTATATGTAAAGCAGGCTGCATACCTTGGAAAACAGCTTTTAAAAAGTTCCAGCACCATATGCTAATGAGCACCTACCGATCCAATGGGTGGGGTGGGCTGGACCGTCTCTTTTCCTTTTCTAAACTCTGCCCCTTTACCAGTGCAAAGCGGATCCCACCTGCATCATCATCCACAAGATGGATAGAATCTTACAAGATTGATGGCCGACGCATACACAAATGGCACAGCCAAATCTCCTCAGGATGACTAAAAACTCTTGCACATGCATCGGTCCTCTATATCCCGATGCATGTTTAGAGGGGGATGCCCGCCACAATGGCTGTTTTGGTTTGTGCAGTAATGAGCCTGGGGGAGATATTTATATTGTACTGTAATTTTGTTGCTTGCAGTATTAATGTGTGGTCTTTGGGCGCCGCCTAGTGCGGATAAAATGTCATTGCTATTCATTTTTACTATTATTCTTAAAGAATGTCGTAAGCTATTTTCTATAGGCTGCTGGATATCATGTGAGATGTCAGGCATCCCGTAGGTGAATGATCTGGGCGTAGCTCATGCCAGAAGAGAGATGGGAAGCTTTGGCTACCTGCTGGGTTCTGAATCAGGCCCACAGGTATGGCCACATTGATGCCAGGCCTATAGAAATGAGGACTTTCTGCTCAGATGACGGAACTGTTGAGAAGACTGCTGTATTTCTAAGAAGTCCATTACAACCCGCGTGCTCCCGTGCTGCTATCAGGACGTGTGTTCCATTGCATTAAAACCAGAGGCCTGTTTATGTTATTGTTTGGGACTGGTACTTGGTGAATGGGCACACTGCGACATCGTGGACTTTGCCACCATAGCCTTTGTTATAGCAGAGTTTCCTACAGAGCACAGACTGTTATCGAGTGAAGGGTGAGTGATAAGTCTTAAACCTCCACGGACATTTGTAGACTGTGGCGTTGTATATAGTTAATAAATCATTTGCAGCATACTGATTGGAACTGTCTTCCTGTATTGATACAAGATGCTTTCTATGGGGTCATTCCGTGTCAGTTCAACCAACGCTCCCGGTCGACCATCTCAGATTTCAATGAAACTTTGCACAAAGATAGACCCTGAACCTAAACTAAGATAGCCAGAATATTAGGCTTCAAAGTGCTTTGGTTCACGAGCTAGAGGTCTTAATCTAGGGGGTTGTCATGTGATTACAGCGCGCAACCTGAAAAAAGTGGCGATTTCAATCCATTGCCAAGCCAGTTCCAATGACTCTAGAGCAATGAAACTTCACACACTAGGAGAACTTTTGGTGCTGAATCCAGCTAAGCTACTCAGACTGCCACTCTTATCATCATTCTGCCACCATTGCATGTCAAAGTAGCTGAAAAATTCTATCGCGCAAAATAAAACTCATATTTTAAGCAGTAATAACTCATAATCAATGCAATCCAACTCAGCTCTGAATTTATCAATGTGTACTCCATAGAAATGTTTCTCATTATTCCCATTATGGACCCAAAAGGATGCATAGCTCTTAAGATACAATGAGTCAAAAATGGCAAAAAACACTTTTTTGCTAATTTTTCCCTTTTTCAAAGGCGAAAATCGGAATGTACTCCATTTTTATTTTTTTTCGTTTTTGTTCTATTTGGAAGAGAATTTTGTGCTCTACAAGATTCGATGTTTTTCATTTTGTTCCCAGACCTTCTAGATGGGAAAATATCAATGCCTGTGAAGGTCCTATGCACTCACGGAGGTCAAATAATAAAATAAGTGTAAGTTTTGCATGGATGTATAATTAGTTTAGAAATCATGAGAAGGTAAATTATTTTTGGAATGAGACAACTTTTTGTGCTCAAGAAACTTATGTGATCAAAAATTGCATGGCGAGTTCAGGTGAGCCACAAGCTTTGGCCTAAGATGGTCAGAATATCATTGAGTGTTGCATAATGATTGTGGTATATTACAGTGATCACTAGGCTTATTTAGCACTCTATCCATATTGGATACTAAGATTATCTAAGGCTAGCATTTGTGTAATAAATAGCTAGCTATTTATTACACAAATGCTAGCATTAGATAATCTCAGTATCTAATATGGATAGTGCGCTAAATAAGCCCAGTGATAACTGTAATCTACCACAATCATTATGCAACACTCAATGATATTCTGACCATCTTAAACCAAAGCTTGTGGCTCACCTGAACCTGCCATGCAATTTTTGATCACATAACTAGTTATTTATTACACAAATGCTAGCCTTAGATAATCTTAGTATCCAATATGGATAGAGTGCTAAATAAGCCCAGTGATCACTGTAATATACCACAATCATTATGCAACACTCAATGATATTCTGACCATCTTGAGCCAAAGCTTGTGGCTCACCTGAACTCGCCATGCAATTTTTGATCACATAAGTTTCTTGAGCACAAAAAGTTGTCTCATTCCAAAAATAATTTACCTTCTCATGATTTCTAAACTAATTATACATCCATGCAAAACTTGCACTTATTTTATTATTTGACCTCCGCGAGTGCATAGGACCTTCACAGGCATTGATATTTTCCCATCTAGAAGGTCTGGGAACAAAATAAAAAACATCGAATCTTGTAGAGCACAAAATTCTCTTCCAAATAGAACAAAAACGAAAAAAAATAAAAATGGAGTACATTCCGATTTTCGCCTTTGAAAAAGGGAAAAATTAGCAAAAAAGTGTTTTTTGCCATTTTTGACTCATTGTATCTTAAGAGCTATGCATCCTTTTGGGTCCATAATGTGAATAATGAGAACCATTTCTATGGAGTACACATTGATAAATTCAGAGCTGAGTTGGATTGCATTGATTAGGAGTTATTACTGCTTAAAATATGAGTATTATTTTGCGCGATAAAATTTTTCAGCTACTTTGACATGCAATGGTGGCAGAATGATGATAAGAGTGGCAGTCTGAGTAGCTTAGCTGGATTCAGCACCAAAAGTTCTCCTAGTGTGTGAAGTTTCATTGCTCTAGAGTCATTGGAACTGGCTTGGCAATGGATTGAAATCGCCACTTTTTTCAGGTTGCGCGCTGTAATCACATGACAACCCCCTAGATTAAGACCTGTAGCTCGTGAACCAAAGCACTTTGAAGCCTAATATTCTGGCTATCTTAGTTTAGGGTCAGGGTCTATCTTTGTGCAAAGTTTCATTGAAATCTGAGATGGTCGACCGGGAGCGTTGGTTGAACTGACACGGAATGACCCTATGATGATAAAGAGCTGTAACCAGGCATATACTGTACTTCCAGTCCAAATCCAGGAGCTGACACCATGGGACAAAGATGCGGCTCCCATTACACTGGTGGTATCTGCCAAGGCCTCGCACAAGAGGCAGGCCGAGGTAAAAGACCTATTCCCCCCCTAAACCTGGGGAGGGCCCGAACACATGAGCCAAATTTTAGTCCTTTGAATGCCCTGTTATTTATGCAAGCGCTAGCCAGCAATCTTATGAAATGTCAACCATGTTGTGGATGATGTCACAAACATCATCTACGTCACATTGGCAGAGGAGGTGGAGTTTAGAAAAAACTTAAGAAAGAGAAAAGACGTCCGGCTTGCCCTTTAGACCGGTGGGCCCTCCTTAACATATAGTGTGGGAAGTTGTTTTCCAAGGTATGCAGCCTTTTTGTATGGTTTCACATGCTGGGACCATTTGACGCGTTCTCTTTAATAAACAAAAGACTAAAAGAGACTGATATATCAACCCACCAGCATTGAGAGGTATATACTACAGCTCTGCAGATCTAGCTGGAAGGGGAAA